>NC_081569.1:88435616-88493715 GCF_022355385.1 Mustela nigripes
ATTCTGAACTCTAGATCTGACATATTACCAATGTCTGTATTGAATAGGTCCCTATCCTTCAGTACTGCCTCTTGTTCTTTTTTTTTTTTTTTTTTTTGGGTGAATTTTTCTGCCTTATCATTTTGTCCAGATAAGAGTATATGAAGGAGCACATAAAAAACTGAAAGGGTGGCAAAGACCCCAGGAAAATTCACTTTCAGAAAGTGGTTGATTTTCTCTTTCTAGAGTTGCTGTTCTTCTCTTCGACCTCTCATTGGATTTGTAGGTGTTTGCAATCTTTAGGTATGCTATCTAACTGATCTCCTGCTACCTGATGTAGTCTCAGACTGCTACTTCTCCGCCATCTTGACTCCTCTCCTCTACTGGCAATATTCTTAAATTTTAGTATGTGTAAGACTTATTTAGAGGTCTTATGAAAACATGAATCACTGGATCCTCTTCCCAGAGGTTCTGATTCAGTAGGCATGGGTTAGAGCCAAAAATATGCATTTCTAACAGGATCCATATTTTGCTGGTGCTGCTGGTTCTGGAACCATATTTTGAAAACAATAGGCCTATAGTAAAAAGTACATAGATACTAGAAATTTCCTGGAAATTTTTGTGAATACTTACTGGAAAATTCCAGAATATCCATTATTTTTGAATGAGGGGACTATATATGACTCGAGAAACCACCCCCTGAAAATGATCCCCAAGAGAGCCTATGGGACAACTTCTTTAATAAAAAAGTAAGAAAGGTACCAGTGATGAAGACACCAGCATATCTGAGAAGCTCAATAGCCCTTAATAGTAGCCAGGATTGAGATTAGGAATGCTGCTATGGATAGTGAGCTCTTCAGTATCTACAATGATACAATCCTGGCAAACACAGAAGCAGAGTAATCACACTTAAGCATTAAAGTCAGAGAGGACATAATTCCCCTTATAAGCAATATAAGATTAGTAATCAGAATGCCATCTGATGATTGAGTTCTGTGGTAGGTGCACTTTGTTGAGCATTTAGCTGTTCTCATTCTGAACTATCCGTCCACATATATCTTCCATGGACTTTCTTTACCACCAGCTTCCCAATATTTTTACTTCTAATGCCTTTGACATCAAGCCAAACTATTACCAATTTCAGTTATGAATTGGTGGAGATCCGTATTGATGGCCATTTCTTACTTCACACTAAGTAGACACCTTCAGGTACTAAAGTGGAAGAAAGATTCACCTCATATTCTTTCTCAGATGTATCCCTGAGTGGAGCTCTAATGCTTAAACTGTTCAAAATACTCAGATTATCCAGCATATAATGTGTAACTATCTATAATCCATACTTAAGTTTCTTCCACTTTAGTGATTTAGTCATAAGGAACTTCCCCGGATTCAATAAACATGGATTGAAAGAGAAGAGGCAAAACAATGGGAATAAATGTCAAAAGAATCTGAGCCATCTGCTCATGCAAATTATTTTCACTTCTGGGTTTGCCTGAATTAATTCTTTTATAAATCATTTCCATTTGATGATACATTGCCGCTGCCCATGCTCCACTTTTATGGCAGGTTCAATCAGACCAAGCTCAATTCCTGATGGGAAGCTTAGGCTTCATGATTATTAGATCTTTTATGGTTAGACAGTGTCTCTACTTAAGTCCATTAGCAAGCCAGAGTTATTTGTCAAAAGAGTAGATGCCTGCAGAACAAGAAAGATATAACAGAGTTCTGTGCTATGATTTGCCTACTGATCTTTAAGAGGCTTCATACAACATGGACACTTCTATTCTATTAGATCACAGGTTTCAGGTACTGGAGCAGTTATGCTGCAGGTTGGATTTGCTATAGAGCTGTCTTTCACTCTGGCCCCTAGAAACAGGCAGCCTAACAGGTGAATTTGTAGATGGATTAATATAGTCCACACAACTGTGGTATATTTAGTCTCTCAAATCCAAAAATTTTTTAAATTATATTTTAAAATAAAATTATTGTTGTTCTTTTTTCAGGGTAAGTGAGGTCAGGCTCAAAAGCCTGTCTCTGAATATGCTCAAAATCACAGAACTCCCAGAAACTTTTTTTTTTTTTTAAGATTTTGTTTATTTATTTGACAGAAATCACAAGTAGGCAGAGAGGCAGGCAGAGAAGAGGAGGAAGCAGGCTCCCTGCTGAGCAGAGAGCCCAATGTGGAACTCGATCCCAGGACCCTGGGATCATGACTTGAGCCAAAGGCAGAGGCTTTAACCCACTGAGCCACCCAGGCGACCCTCCCAGAAACTTTATTGAAGTAAAAATGTTCTTGCCTTTTTTCAGGTTTATATCACACTTTCTATTCTATACTTCTCTTATTGAAACATATAAAGCACTTATTATTTTCTGTTCACCAGCCAAGTTAGCATAATACAGTGGGCTAGTATGAGGCTTTGTGAAATTTCAAGATTATAGAGATCTCTCTAGAGACAATTTCTGCCTTAGACCAAAATGGAGTAACATCCATCTTATTTACCCTCTCAAAATAAACAACTAAACTCCCCAAAGATATAAATGTCTGTTTTCAGATGTTAGATATCAAGCCTCCCAGTCAGGGAGCCCTGAAGAAAAGAGACAAATGACTAAGTTCTGCTGTTGCCACAAATTACAGCTGGGAGAGAATTTTCTGGATGTAGCAAAGAAAAATGGAACCTAGTCAAAGCACATCAGTAGTCTTGAGTTGAGTATACCAGTTAGAATCTGTGGAAGTCCAAGGAACATAGTGTTTACAGAACAGAGTGTCAGAGGGTAGAGATGTGCACTCTAAGGGAGCTCCAATGCCCTGTTACTCCATCGTAGCTAGGAGAAATTTAGTGATGGATAATCTTTTTTATCTATACAAATATTATTGATCTTTATGCTGAGATATATTGAATTTTCTTGGAAACAGTTCGACCCCTTCACAGATTTTTAGGTAGAACCAGAAGAGCCTTAATCAGGGGTTTACTTTTCCTCCTGCATAACAACCAAAACTTTGGTGAAATATATGAAAGAATACATTGAACTTCAAGAGAAGGACAGTGACCCTTGAGGGAAGGGAAACAAATGCTATAAGCACAAAATTGCCAAGCTTTCTGTTTGAAGAAATACAGGGTAAGGAATAATCCCTGTCTCCACCAGTTAGAATCAAAGACTTCATTATTCATGGAATATTGGGAAAAGTATTCAAAAAGAATTTTGCCTCAGTAGAGAAGAAAATTATTCCTTGAGTATTTTACTCTTTTGAGTATTTTACTCTACTAATCTCACCTAACAGAGACTCATATTAGTCCATTTCAAATCCTTGGGCAAAAAGCCATTCATATGAATTTTATGGTATCATTTAAAACTTTCTTTTGTCCTATTTCTATTGAATATGCAAATATGGTTATAGTTGATACATGATTTTCTTTTTACATTATAAAACCTTTTCTTTCCACAACTCAGAATAGAAATTCTTGCTAAAACAACCTATTTACTTATACAGATTTGTGAGAAAAAGTGTTTTCAGTTCAAATATCTAACTTTCATATATATTAAAGAAGATTACTGTTTTCAGCTATAGTTTAGTATATCTAATCATTGTAATTAGTTTATGCTGTTTTATTTGGTAATGAGCTTAAATATTTTTACTGATGATACATGAATACTGAATTAAAATGCTCTGTCAAAATTTGTTAAAACTCAACTCCACTGTACCATGGTGTTTGAAATCTACTGCCAAAGATCTCATGCAATTAAAAAAAAGTTATATATTTAACTTATTATTAAAAACATAAAGTATCTTCTCTTTGAAATTTTTTCATAGCATTTAATTAAATTTGTATGTACATCCATTTGGCTTCTTTCCCATTTATTTTCTAGAACTAACTGGATTACCAAATATTAATTTGCCTTGAGACTGTAATTTTATATTCTGTGTATTTTCAGTGAATACAACAATGAATATTTTTACATTTTTCTCTATGGTAAGTAACCATTGCTTTCTTCAAATTCTCATGTTATATATTTTACCCAGATTACGTTCATTTTAATACTTTTAAATAACTACATATAGCACATGGTTAAATTAACTCTTTGGGGGATATAATCAATTGTTTCCAATTGGAGAGAATTCCTATTATTTAGAAGTCATTGCATTAGGTACTACAAAGACCCAACTACAAAATCTAAGGCATGCTCACTGCCATAGAGTAAGTTGAGTAAGGATGGTGAAAGTAACATTGATGACTACAGAAGAAGATAAAATACTACAGGAAAGTTATTAATGATACAAGAAGATAGCATGGGGCTCTAATTCATATAGATAGGGGACTAAAAGATAGCATCCTAAAGTTGGCTGCATCATTTTGGAGTCTAAAGAGCTGAATATGGTACAAATTTTTGTTTGCGGGGAGCCAAATTTTTGTTTGTGGCTCAGTCAATTAAGCATCCAATTTTTGATTTCACAGAAGGTCAAGATCTTAGGGTCGCGGGATCAAGCCCCATGTTGGGCTCTGCACTCAGTGGGGAATCTGCTTGAAATTCTCTCCCTCTCTCTCTGCTCCTCTTTCCCCTCTCAAATAAATAAATAAGTACTTCTTTCTTTTTTTTTTTTTTTTTAAGAAACTTTCATTTCTACCAAACTAAAAGCTCAGTGGTAGAATGTTAGGTCATGAGGTAGGTGAAGATGGCATTCAAGAAAATAAAGGATCAGCTCAGAGTGAGAAAGATGTTCATACAGGGTTCTGATCCACAGAGAGATTGCAAAAATTACTAGTTCTGAGAAGATTAGCCTATTCCAGAGTATCAGAGCCTAGATGGGGAGAAGATGTCTTTTACCTGGTAGTGCAATGCAGTGTGGAATATGAGAGTTGGACTAGGAAGAGAGGAGCACTTGTGTATGGGAGAAGGGCCCTAGTGAAGGTAGGAGATTTTTTTACATATGGAGAATTGATTAAATGAGAAAATGTATTAAGTCAATGTGAGCAGGGTGCCTCACTGCCAGAGACAGTAGATAGAAACTGGGAGAATAAAATGTACTCTGTGGTGCTGGACTATAGTTAGAGATACGTAGGAACTTGTGGTTTTTCAATTGACAAGTAGATATATTGATGGATAAATATAGACCTAGATTTATGTGTTTATTATAATGTTATATTCAAGAATTGCCTATTTCTGTCTACCAAGATGGTCTAGGAGCAGCAGCACTTAAAAGGTGATAAGCATACCATCATACCTAGAACACATAACTCTCACCTTCTATGACATTTTTCACTAAATAAATGAGGATACCTTGGAATAATGTCTGATCTGAGATCTGGACAATGACAAAATGAGTCTAAAGCATCCTGTTCTTCCAGAAAGTGAGAAAGTGTTCCCAAAAAAGTGCTCAAAGAATGATACCATATAAAAGGACACAGAAACCAGTTACCATTGGTCAAATCTAGGATAATTTAAGCTAAAACATAAAAATAGCCATCTTAAAAAGTTATAATGCATTGCATAAAATATAAAGACATAAATCCAATCTAAAAAATTTAAGTTTGATAAGGGATAAGATATTATGCAATTACATGGTGTCTTTCCACAAAACAATTGATAACAAAAGGGAAGAAATAAGAATAACTTCATAATAGAAAAGTATGTTAGTCTCCATCTGAAAGAAGTAATCAAAGTGAATTCAATCAGTACTGGGACAAATTGAAACTGTTCACCATCTGTTGACATGCATTTGAGAACCCAGCATAACTGCGGTGATACTCCTGCCAAGTATGCACATCCTGAATCAAATCAGAAGAAAATATCAAACACATTTAAACTGATTAGCATTCTACAAAATAAATGGTTTATATACTTAAAGAGGTTATGACAGTAAGCAAAGAATAGGATCTATTACCTTTGTAGTCTTTGTTTAACTATGTTAATTATAGCTGAGAATGTTCCAAATAGTATCTCTATATTGTCTCTTCCTTCTAAAATTCATAATTTTATGAAATCAATCTGGCAAAAGCATGGCTTTTTTCATGCTAATAGGATAAATCTAAAATTTCAGCATCATTTTATACCATCCTGATCTGGAACCTTGCCATACTACCTTCTCTAGTTTGTACTTCTTACTTGTAAGAAGATTATTTCAAATTGAATTACTTGCTGAATATCAAATAGAATTCTATTTCACTTCATTCAGTTTTTTCCTGTGAAAATATCATTTTTCAGAACTACCTCATCTTTTCTCTTTATGAAATTTTTTCGATTCCTAAGGTAAATATAGTTTCTTATTTCCCCAAACTCATATTGATCATATTTAAATATGACATGTGTCAATATGTATTTTTCCCAATATGTATTTTTCCCAATTTTATGTATATTCCTTATTAGTAGAGATTCTATTTTATCTTCCACACTAATTAGCAAAAATTAGGTGCTCATGAAATTGTTGAAATTGTGAATCATTGCTATTCACATACTTGATTGAGAAAAGTCATTGAGCATGTAAACATAGCTAAATATGAAACTGACATATAATACTTTGTATAAAGAGACTCTGGATATTTGGAAAAACACAGGCAATTTTCCTTATATTTTAAAATACAAAGCTAAGAGAGAATTTTTTTTTTTTTAATAGACTCCATGCCAGCATGGAGCCCAGCTCAGGACCTGAGCTGAGATCAAGAGTTGGAAACTTAATTGACTGAGCCACCCATGCACCCTGAGAATTGTATTTATATATTAATTTCAAAAGTGGAATTTAGGGGCACCTGGGTGGCTCAGTCGGTTGGGCATCTGCCTTTGACTCAGGTAATGATCTTAGGGTCCTGGGATGGGGACGCACATTGGGCTCCCTCCTTAGTGGGGAGTCTGCTTCTCCCTCTCTCTGATTCTCCTTCCAGCTTGTGCTTGCTCTCTGTCTCTGTCTCAGATAAATAAATAAAATCTTAAAAAAAAAAAAAAGCTGTATTTACTTGTTCCATACCTTATAGCACCAAAGAGTTAATTCCATATGCTATTCTTTCAAGGCATAATAAATGCAATAGGTTATCAGTGAGTTCTGCATGACCAGAATCATCAGTATTGCAGTAAAATAAAAGACTGAAATTTATGTCTTCACATTTTATCTTTGGAAGTTGCTGAGATAGGGAATTCAGAATAGACTCTAGAAGCCTCAATATCCATCTCCTAGTGAATAAATTTTATCTTCCTTATAATTCCATGGATCTCTCTATTAATATGGTTCCATTTAGCACTTCAATGTCATTCACTAATTCATTCAATAAATATTTATTGAGCACTACATTGGTCAAGGTACTCTTCTAGGTCCTGAGGATATACTGACGAAGGAAAAGGACACTTTCCTTGCCTGCCATCATTGAGTGTATATTCTACAAAGCGAGAGAAGCATGGATCAAATAAAAAAAAAATACATAATTTACTGAAGTGATAGACGTTATGCCAAAACTAAAGCAGATTCTATAATTACAAAATATATGTATTTTTAAACTAAGATAATAGTGAAAGTCTCTACAGTAAGGAGACATTTGAGCTGAGATCTGAATGAACTGAGAGGGAGTATGCCATGTGAACATAGAAGGGAAGAGATAATCACTCCACTCTTTTTCTTGTTTAAACAACTGTCTTTTCACTACCACTCCTTGATATTCTGCCATCATTTGCACTTGATATTGCAGATATCTTGAACTATTGCAATGTATGTTGACATGAGACTTTATGCCTCTAGGCTTTTAAATGGGATGTTTTGCTTTTGTGCATAGCCATTCAACTCCCAGTTTTACCAAAATTCTAATATCCAGCCTTAAACACACACACCCATGCAACTAACCTCTAAACAAAAAATAAACAGTACAGGGGTCCCACTGCAGTCAGTACCACTCCAAAGTTACCATTATCTTGACTGCCTACACCATGAATTAGTTTTGCATGTCGTTAAACTTAAATAAATGGAAGCATACAGCATCTCTCTATTGTGTTGTACTTTTTTAAACTAAATATTAGGTGTCTATGATTTATCTGTGTTACTGTGTGTGGTGTTAGTATACAGCTATATGCTCTTATGGTTATTTGTCCCATATATGAATTTTTTAAAAAATATTTTATTTATTTATTTGACAGAGAGACACACAGCTAGAGAGGGAACAGAAATAGGGGGATTGGGAGAGGGAGAAGCAGGCTTCCCGTGGAGCAGGGAGACTGATGTGGGGCTCAATCCCAGGACACTAGGATCATGACCTGAGCTGAAGGCAGATGCTTAACAATTGAGCCACCCAGGCACCCCATATGTGAATTTTTAAATAAGAGTTTTACATCAAAGATTTTATGCTTATGAGAAATAATATATCATGATTATTTTTTTCTTGTCTCTTTTTGTGTCTGCTTTTGTCTCATTTACTATTAGACTTACTGTTAGGCTTAAAACAGCCTGTTAAAATAATATTGAGTAACCTCCTTTCTTTTTCTGTTCTCCAGAACATGATAGCATGAGTATCTGCTGGGTTGGAATGGTAACTGGCTAACAGAAGGCTATTCATAAAACATGTATTCTACTTAGAGATAATTATGTGTTTTATTTGGCATACTGCATGGAAAATCTGATTTAACCTTTACAAACGCTCATTTGGTAGAAGGTAGTTTCAACATTACTACCCTTAAAATCAGTTTTTTTTTTAAATGTTATTTTACATACAGTACATCATTAGTTTTTGATTTAGTTTGAACTATATTTTAAGAATCTCTGATATTTCACTTTATACAATCATTTCTCAAGTTTGCTTGTAATGTTGAGGAAATATTGATATCAGTGATGCATTTTATTGAACATATTCCTCTTATAATCACAACTAAGGAAACTTTCTTAAAAAAAAACAATCAACCAAATATTCCTAGCCATTTATAAAATAATAATAACATTACTAGTGATATTCAGTTGAATTTTCATAGATTTTTTTTTGAATTATCAGAGCTGACTTTTTATATTATCTGGTTTACCTTAAAAGACTTATTTCATTTAGCTGCTTATAACTTCAAATATCCTGGGTTTTTTGTTTGTTTGTTTCATTTTGTTTTGTTTTGTTTTGTTTTGTTTGGACAAGGGTGTTTATTCAGGTTTTAACTCAGATATCACTTTCTTCAGAGATCATCCATGACCACACTAGCTATACCAGCACCATTAGCTCTCTACTGCAAAATACGATTTTTATCTTTGACACTAACCTTATCAACAACTGCCATTAACTTATCTACTCATTGGCCCGGCAGGATCCTCAAGAGCAGAGACTTTGTTTACCCATTGCCAAGAGCAGTGCCAGGCCCAGGAGGGTCTCCTGTGTAACCAGTTGATTACTGTGTAATAGTGGGGAGTTTGCAAAAACAAGTAGTTACATGAATTCCATTGGTGTTGTTTATTTTTGTGTGTGTTTTTTTAAAGACTTTATTTATTTACTTAACAGATAGAGATCACAAGTAGGCGGAGAGGCAGGCCAAGAGAGCGGAGGAAGCAGGCTTCCTGCTGAGCAGAGAGCCTGATGCAGGTGGGGCTTGATCCCAAGATTCTGGGATCATGATATTAGCCTAAAGCAGAGGTTTTAACCCACTGAGCCACCCAGGAGCCCCTATTTTTGTCTTTTATTTAATTCTACTGTGGTTTACATACAATGTTATATTAGCTTCAGGTATATAATATAAGGATTCAGCAATTGTATTTAATACTTAGTGCTCATCATGATAAGTATACTTCTTTCCTTCACCTATTTCACTGATTCCCCCCTCTCCCTGGTAATAATCAGTTTGTTTTCTATAGTTAAGAGTCTGGGTTTTTGTTTGTTTGTTTGTTTTCTTTCTTTCTTTTTGTCTTTTTAAGATTTTATTTATTTGAGAGAGTGAGTGAATGAGAGAGGGGGAACACGAGTGGAGGTGTAGAGAGGGAAGCATACTCCCTACTGAGCAGGGAGCCTGCCCGGGGCTCTATCTAGGACTCTGGGATCACCATCTGAGCCAAAAGCTTAACTGCTTACCTAGTGAGCCACCTAGACACCCCTTTTTCTTCCTTTATTAATTTGTTTCTTAAATTCCGCATATGAGTGAAATCATATAGTATTTGTCTTTCTCTGACTAATTTCACATAACATTGTATTTTCTAGATCTGTCTATATTGTTGCAAATGGAAATATTTCATTCTTTTTTGTGGCTAAGAAATATTTCATTGTGTATATGTATATACACATACCATATCTTCTTTATTCATTCATATATTGATGGGCACATGAGCTCCTTCCATAATTTGGCTATTGTAAATAATTCTGCAACAAGTATACAGGTGCATAGTTCCTTTTGAACTAGTGTTTTTTGTATTCTTTGGGTAAATACCCAGAGGTAGAATTACTAGATCATATGGTAATTAATTTTTAATTTTTTGATGAACCTTCTTACTGTTTTCCACAGAGACTTCACTAATTTGCATTCCCACCAACAGTGCACAAAGATTTCTTTTTCTCCACATCCTCACCATCCCTTGTTGTTTTTTGTGTTTTTTATTTTAGCCATTCTGACAGGTTATATCTCATTGTGATTTTGATTTCCATTTCTCTAATGATGAATGATGTTGAGAATCTTTTCATGTGTCTGTTGGCCATCTATATGTCTTCTTTGGAGAAATCTCTGTTCATGTCTTCTGCTTATTTTTAAATTGGATTATTTGTTTTTTGGATGTTGAGTTGCATAAATTCTTTATATATTTTGGATACTAACCCTTAATCAGATATGTCATTTGCAAATATCTCCTCCCATTCAGTAGGTTGTCTTTTTGTTTTGTTGTTTCCTTTGCTGTGCAGAAGTTTTTTATTTTGACATAGACCCAAGTTTGTTTGCTTTTGTTTCCCTTGCTTCAGGAGACATATCTAGAAAAATGTTGCTATGCTGATGTCGGATAAATTACTGCTTTTGCTCACTTCTAGAATTTGTATAATTATTGGTCTCAGAGTTAGGTTTTTAATCCATTTGAGTTTATTTTTTGTTTATAGTCAAGAAAATGGTCTCGTTTCATTCTTTTGTATATAACTGTTTAGATTTGCCAGCACCATTTGTTGAAGAGAATGTCTTTTTCTCATTGCATATTCTTGACTCCTTGGTTGAAGATTAATTGTGGGTTTGTTTCTGGGCTCTCTATTCTGTTCCATTGATTTATGTGTCTGTTTTTGTGTTAGTACTGTAGTGTTTTGATCACTATAGCTTTGTAGTAAACCTTGAAATCTGGGATAATGGCATCTGCACTTTTTTTTATCAATTTTTTTAAATTTTTTATTTTTTATAAACATATATTTTTATCCTCAGGGGTACAGGTCTGTGAATCACCAGGTTTACACACTTCACAGCACTCACCAAAGCACATACCCTCCCTAATGTCCATCACACAGCCACTCCATCCCTCCCTCCTCCACCCCTCCAGCAACCCTTAGTTGGTTTCCTGAGGTTAAGAGACTCTTATGGTTTGTCTCCCTCTCTGCTTTTCTCGTTTCATTTTTCTCTCCCTTCCCCTATGATCCTTTGTCTTGTTTCTTATATTCCTCATATCAGTGAAGTCACATGATAATTGTCTTTCTCTGATTGATTTATTCCACTTGGCATAATACAATCTAGTTCCATCCACATTGTTGCAAATGGCAAGATTTGGGGGTTTTTTGATGGCTACACAGTATTCCATTCATCTGTTGATGGACATCTAGGTTCTTTCCATAGTTTGGCTATTGTGGACATTGCTGCTATAAGCATCCAGGTGCACGTGCCCCTTGTGCCCCTTTGGATCACTACATTTATATCTTTAGGGTAAATACCCAGTATTGTGATTGCTGGGTTGTAGGGTAGCTCTATTTTCAACTTTTTGAGGAACCTCCATACTGTTTTCCAGAGTGGCTACACCAGTTTGCATTCCCACCAACAGTGTAGGAGGGCTCCCCTTTCTCTGCATCCTCGCCAACTCCTGTCATTTCCTGACTGGTTAATTTTAGTCATTCTGACTGGCATGAGGTGGTATCTCACTGGTTTTGATTTTTATTTCCCTGATGATGAGTGATATTGAATACTTTTTCATGTGTCTGTTGGCCATTTGGATGTCTTCTTTGCAGAAATGTCTCTTCATTGTTTCTGCCCATTTCTTTGTTGGATTATTTGTTCTTTGGGTGTTGAGTTTGATAGGTTCTATAAAGATTGTGGAGGACTTTTGTGTCTGTTTATTAGAGATACTGGCCTGTAGTGTTCTCTCTCTCTCTCTTTCTCTCTCTCTCTATTTTGCAGTGTGTTTATCTGGTTTTGGAATCAAGTAATGGTGATGCTGGCCTCATAGAATGAATCTGGAATTCTTTCCTCTCCTGTCTTTTGTAATAGTTTGCGAAGAATGGGTATTAACTCTTTGAATGTTTAGTAGAATTCACCTGTGAAGCCAACTGCTCCTGGAATTTTCTTTTCGGGGAGTTTTTGACTACTGATTCAATTTCATTATTGGTAATGGGTCTTTTAAATTTTCTATTTCTTCATGATTTAGTTTTGTTAGATTATATGTTGTTAGGAATTTATTCATTTTTTCTAGGTTGTCAAATTTGTTGGTATATAATTTTTCATAATATTCTCTTATAATCCTTTGTATTTCTGTGGTGTCAATTGTTATTTCTCCTATTTCATTTCTGATTTTGTTTAACTTTTTTTTTTCATGAATCTGGGTAAAGGTTTGTGGATTGTGTTAATATTTTCAAAGAACAAACTCCTGGCTTCATTCAGAAGAGTTCTTTTCTTTTTGTTTGTTTGTTTGTTTGTTTCTATTTCATTTCTAATCTTTATTACTTCTTTATTTCTGCTCTAATCTTTATTACTTCTTTCATCCTATTGATTTGGGATTTTGTTTTTTTTCTTTTTCCAGCTCCCTTAAAAACTTGAGATTTTTCTTCCTTCTTGAGGTAGGCCTGCATTGCTATAAACTTCTTCCTTAGAACAGATTTGGGGCAACCCAGAGATTTTGGACCACTGTGTTTTCATTCATGTATTTTTTTTTCTAATTTCCTCTTTAATTTCTTGGTTGACCCATTCATTGTTTATCAGCATGTTATTTAATCTCTGTGTATTTGTGTCATTTCCAGATTTTTTTTTTCTTGTGTTGGATTTCTAGTTTCATAGCATTGTGGTTGGAAAAGATGCATGGTATGACTTCAATCTTTTTGAATTTTTTGAGACTTGCTTCTAACATGTGACCTGTTCTGGAGAATGTCCCATGTGTACTTGAAAAGAATGTGCATTTTCCTGTCTTAGGATAAAATGTCTGATTATATTTGTTAGAGATATCTGATCCAATGTGACATTCAAAGCCACTTTTGATTTCCTGTTTTGCATGTAAGTGGGGTATAAAGTTCCCTACTATTATTGTATTACTTACTATTGATTAACTTCTTCATATTTATTATTAGCTGCTTTATGCATTTGGGTGCTTCCATGTTGGGTATGTTATTATTAACAATTGTTATATCATCTTGTTGTAGCATTCCCTTTATAATTATATAGTGTCCTGCTTTGTCTCTTGTTATAGTCTTTCTATTAAAGCCTATTTTGTCCAATGTAAGTATTGCTACCCTTGCTTTCTTTTCACTTCCATTTGTATGATAAATGTTAATCTATCCCTTCACTTTCAATCTGCAGATGTCTTTAGGTCTGAAATGAGTCTCTATAGGCAGCATATGGATGAGTCTTGCTTTTATTTCCATTCTCTCACCCTGTGTCTTTTTTTAAAATTTTTTAATTAATTTATTTATTTTCAGCATGACAGTATTCTGTTACTGTACCACACCCAGTGCTCCATGCAATCCGTGCCCTCTCTAATACCCACCACCTGTTCCCCCCAACCTCCCACCCCCCACTCCTTCAAACCCCTCAGATTGTTTTTCAGAGTCCATAGTCTCTCATGATTCACCTCCCCTTCCAATTTCCCCTAACTCTCTTCTCCTCTCTAACTCCCCTTGTCCTCCATGCTATTTGTTATGCTCCACAAATAAGTGAAACCATATGATAATTGACTCTCTTTGCTTGACTTATTTCACTCAGCATACTCTCTTCCAGTCCCGTCCATGTTGCTACAAAAGTTGGGCATTCATCCTTTCTGATGGAGGCATAATACTCCATAGTGTATATGGACCACATCCTCCTTATCCATTTGTCCATTGAAGGGCATCTTGGTTCTTTCCACAGTTTGGCGACTGTGGCCATTGCTGCTATAAACATTGGGGTACAGATGGCCCTTCTTTTTACGACATCTGTATCTTTGGGGTAAATACCCAGTAGTGCAATTACAGGGTCAAAGGGAAGCTCTATTTTTAATTTCTTGAGGAATCTCCACACTGTTCTCCAAAGTGGCTGCACCAACTTGCATTCCCACCAACAGTGTAAGAGGGATCCCCTTTCTCCACATCCCCTCCAACACATGTTGTTTCCTGTCTTGCTAATTTTGGCCATTCTAACTGGTGTACGGTGATATCTCAATGTGGTTTTAATTTGAATCTCCCTGATGGCTAGTGATGATGAACATTTTTTCATGTGTCTGATAGCCATTTGTATGTCTTCATTGGAGAAGTGTCTTGTTCATATCTTCTGCCCATTTTTTGATATGATTATCTGTTTTGTGTGTGTTGAGTTTGAGGAGTTCTTTACAGATCCTGGATATCAACCTTTTGTCTGTACTGTCAATTGCAAATATCTTCTCCCATTCCGTGGGTTGCCTTTTTGTTTTCTTGACTGTTTCCTTTGATGTGCAGAAGCTTTTGATTTTGATGAAAACCCAAAAGCTTATTTTCGCTTTTGTTTCCTTTGCCTTTGGAGACATATCATGAAACCCTGTGTCTTTTGATTAGAACATTTAGTCCACTTACATTCAAAGTAATTATTGATAGGTGTGTATTTGTTGCCATTTTGTTACTTTATTATTTCTTCAAATCATACTCTATCCCCTTAGAATAAAATAGAATATATAGAATAATATTCTATCCCCTTCTGGGATCCCTATAATGCAAATGTTATTATGCTTGATAATATCACTAAGTTCCTTAAATCTATTTTCTTTTAATCCATTTTCATTTTTATGTTTTTCTCTCTCCTGTTCAGCTTGATTGCTTTCTATTACTCTGTCCTCTGGGTCATTGATCCATTCTTCTGTTTTTGTTGTTGTTGTTGTTGTTTTCTTGTGTACTATCTATTCCATCTAATGTATTTTTAATTTCAATTATTGAGTTCTTCATCTGCTTTCCATCTCTTTCTTACTGTTCCTGCTAAGATCCTCCACTCTTTTCTCAAGCCCAGTGAGAGTCTTTATGATCATTACTTTAAGTTGTCTATCAGGTATATTATTGTATTTGTTTTGCTTAGGTGTCTTGCTATAATTTTGTCTTGTTCTTTCATTTGGGACATAGTCCTCTGTCTTCTCATTTTGTTTAAATTTTTGTTAGGAATTTTAGTTATGTCTCCTGCTCTTGAAAGAAAGAAGTGGGCTTATGAAGAAGAGGTCCTGTAGTGCCCCATTATTTAATGTCCCCTGCTCGTCAGAACCTGGCCCTTCTGGGTTATCTTCTAGATACATTATGTGTGCCTAACAATTGTGGGTGAACTTTCAAAGCACTCATATTTAATGGTTCTCTTTGCTTGTTGTGGGCAGGGTTTGGTCCCTGTTGTTTCATGAGCCAGTCATAGATCATTTTGGTCTTGAATTGAGTCACACAAGGCATTTGCCAGAGATGGGGTAGAACTAAACTGCAGGGCACTCTCCCTATGTTGTCCCCTGAGAAGCTTCTGTTGATGGGTGAGGCCCATAGTAGACTATATGTCTTCTCCCAGCCCACTACTGGGGTCAGAGTCAGACTGGTTTGTGTAGTTATCTTGCCCTTTCCCCAGTAAAGGAGGCACTTTGGAGATCTGGCCACTCTCACAGCTGCTTACCCCCTGCCAGGCTGATGGTACTGCTTTGGATAGGCTCCAGCCAAAGTCATATTAGAGGGGGCATTTCTGAAAAGAATGTGAAGGTTGGGCACACAGTGTTAGCAAGGTTTGTGTAGGTCTGCTGTGGGAATAGGGCCTAGAGTAGAGGACTCGCTGGAACAGGTATGTCCACAGGAAGACTCCAGGGCCAGGGTGCTGTTAGCAAGTTAATAGTATTGGCTCTGGGCTCATTCCCACAGGTGTCTGTTTGTCTAGGCTTGGGGGTGATGGAGAAGAAAATGACACCTTCCACCTCTTCTGTTCTTGGAGAAGTCTTCCAAGGATCTCTGCCCTTCTAGCCCAGTATCTGAGATTAGAAAACAAATCTCCCTCCTATATATTCCAGGCGTTTTTCAAACTGCTGCTTCTATGCTGTATCTCTTCAATGGAAGGACTTTACTGGCCAGGCTCTCCCAAAGCTGAGCCTGCTGATTTTTAAAATTCCAGGTATTGGGGGGAGGGGGTTTGGGAGAAGGGGGTGGGATTATGGACATTGGGGAGGGTATGTGCTTTGGTGAGTGCTGTGAAGTGTGTAAACCTGGTGATTCACAGACCTGTACCCCTGGGGATAAAAATATATGTTTATAAAAAATAAAAAATTAAAAAAAAAATTCCAGGTATTAAGCCCCTCTGACTGGAAGAAGTGGCAAAATCAGTCCCTCTGGTTTTCAAACCAGATGTTAGGAGGATTTGTCTTACCCATGTGGGTTCTCTTTGCCTGGGGTGCCTGGTGTAAGAGTATCTTTCACTCATCTCTCGGTGCCCACAGTGTCTTTCCCTCCCATGTACAATCTGTAAGTTAGATTAGCTCCTGACTGCATCTCTGCCCTTTCTTTCTTACTAGATATGGCCTCTTCTCCACATTTAGCTCTGGAGAATCTTTCTGCCAATATTCAAGTCCTTTTCTGGGTTATTTATATTGATGTGGATGTTATCTAGTTGTCTCCATGGGATGAAATGAACTTACGGTCTTTCTATGCTGCAGTCTCCCCTTGAAGTCTCAAATATTATTTTTGATGTTTGGCAAATCATTATAAAACATGGAGGGATGCCTGGGTGGCTCAGTCAGTTAAGTGTCTGCGTTCAGCTTATGTCATGATCCCAGGGTCCTGGGATGATTGTTCCACAGTGGGCTCTTTGCTCAGCAGGGAGCCTGCTTCTCCCTCTGCCTGCTATTATCCCTGCTTGTATGCATGCTCTCTCTCTGACAAATAAATAAATAAAATCTTTAAAAAAATAAAAAAGGAATTTTTTTTATACACAACACATTTTTCATTTAAATATTAGATTTTGTTTCAGTGACTTTGCATTTAGACTATCACCTGACTGCATGTGAGAAATGAAAATTAAAACATATTCTTAGGGGCACCTCAGTGGCTCAGTTGGTTAAGCCTCTGCCTTTGGCTCAGGTCATGATCTCCAGGTCCTGGGATCAAGCCCCACATGGGGCTCTTTGTTCGGCGGGGAGCATGCTTCCTCCTCTCTCTCTCTCTCTCTCTCTGTCTGCCTTTCTGCTTACTTGTGATCTCTGTCTGTGAAATAAATAAAATCTTTAAAAAAAAAACCAACCATATTCTTAGTAGGCTAAAAATTTAAGTTTTAAAAGATTTTATTTATTTGACACACAGAGAGAGATCACAAGTAGGCAGAGAGGCAGGCAGAGGGAGAGGGGGAAGCAGGCTCCCCGAGTAGAGAGTCCAATGTGGGGCTCAATTCCAGGAGCCTGAGACCATGACATGAGCAAAAGGCAGAGGCTCAACCCTCGGAGCCACCCAGGCACCCAGTAGGCTAAGAATTTTTAATAAATGAATAACTTATTATTCATAATACATACAAAATAAAAGGTCAAATGACAGACATTTAGGTTTATCTCATATGTGACACATTATATTAAATTTTTCATTTACTTATTAGTGTTTATGAATTTGTGACTTAAAATAATTATTTATTTTATTTTCATGGTTGTGTAATGATAAATTTCCAAATTCCTTAATGTTATTTATTCTTATATTTTTTATTTTATATTCTTACTATTGACGATTATTTTCTCTTCATTAAAAAGCTAGAATTGAATGTTGATGAGCCAATATCAAACCTATTTAGGAAGTTGTTATGGAAGTGATTGCCATCTATTTCAAATTTTGCTTAAAATTGAAAATTAGAAACATGACTTGAATATTAGTTATAATTTACATTTATGATTTGCCATATATCCAATAAAACATAATGAAATTTTGGATACAATACTCCTGAGAATGTAATTTAATTATTCTTTATATTATCAGTTATTATTACAATAAAAACTGACATTATAATCAACATTGACATAAAATATAAAATTAATTGGTGAACACTACAAGTTAACTTCAAAACATTACTCATTATTTGTCCAAATGCATTGCTAATTAGTTGATAAAATTCAGCAACTATGTAAAATATATTTCAAAATAGTATTAAATTAAGGGGCACAAACAATAAAGCCAAAGTGAAAAATATTTAGCATCTATAAATAAAAATATAAAGCAATACAGATTTGTGATTTTAAGTTTTATAATAACCACAGTTTTAAAAAAGTTAAAAAAATAAGTGAAACTAGTTTTAATAATATATTTTATATATATATAATAAATATAATATATATTATATTTAATAATATATTTTATATTTATTTAATAATATATTTTATTCAACCAACTGTACCCAAAAATCATCTTCCTGCTTAATTTAAATTATTAGTGAAATGTTTTTTGTAATAAGTTTTCAAAGCCTGGTATTTATAATTAAAGTACAGCTCATTTTGGATTTGTCCTATTTCAGGTATTCAAGAATCACATGTGGCCAGTACCACTGTATTAGTGCAGAGATAAAACAGGGGAACTTACAGTGTCAGCTTCAGACCTGGAAATCCTGGTCTGATTCCATGAATGGTTGGCAGCTATATTGTGACTAAAGAGCTTAGACATTTAAGGCAGGTCTTAGTTTCATGAGGGAGGTAAAGTATGAAAAATACATGTGTATGTATGCATGCACATGCATCTCTACATATGTATTTACATACATAGTGTAATGTTCTCTTATCATTCCCATTTAATACGAGGAGTCTACAGGTATAAAAAACATTACCCAGTGTCACATGTTTAATCATTTTCAGTCTCTCATGCCATTTTCTAAATATTCCTTTAAAGCCTACATTTTTAAAAAAATTGTTTTTCTTAACATATAATGTATTATTTGCCCAGGCTTACACAATTCATAGCACTTACCATAGCACACACCCTCTCCAGTGTCCATAACCCAAACACCCTATCCCTACCCCCAACCCCCCTGCAACCCTCAGTTTGTTTTGTGAGCTTAAGAGTCTCTTATGGTTTGTCTCCCTCCCGATCCCATCTTGTTTCATTTTTTTCCTTCCCTACCTCCTACAACCCCCACCCTGCCTCTCAAATTACTCATATCAGAGAGATCATATAACAATTGTCTTTCTCTAATTGACTTATTTTGCTTAGCATAATACCCTCTAGTTCCATCCATGTCATTGCAAATGTCAAGATTTTATTTCTTTGGATGGCTGCATAGTATTCCATTCTGTATATATACCACATCTTCTTCATCCATTCATCTGTTGATGGACATCGAGGTTCTTTCCATAGTTTGGCTATTGTGGGCATTGCTGCTATAAATATTTGGGTGCAAATCCCCCTTCAGATCACTATATTTATACCTTTAGGGTAAATACCCAATAGTGCGATTACTAGATCATAAGGTAGCTCTATTTTCAATTTTTTGAGGAACTTCCATGCTGTTTTCCAGAGTGTAAACCCTGCATTTTTAATCACTAAATAAATTATCATTAAATTATCATGCCAGCTAAGAATCTTATTTAAGACTAAAATGCTGGATAGAGTCACCAGAGGTCACTGGATAGACCCACTTAACTGGGTCATTCTTTCCTTTTGGAGGAAATAAACAATGTGATTAATTATCGATTGTGCTAAATAATTTTCTGATAGATACATATTTGCTTTCACCTTCTTATTTCTTTATTTAGTTATGATATTTATTTCAATGTTAATGAAGTCAAGTAGCTTCAGATAATTTTATTAAATTTACTCTCAGAGGATGTTAGAAGGTATCATGTTCTTACATATCTGATCTGACAATCTAATGATTTATATATTTTATACTAAGTTTAATGATATAAAAATAATACCAAAATGTTGTGTACAGGTCTGTGTGTAGAGTTACACACACATTTTTTTATATATTCTTCAAAATGTAGTTGCATATAAACAATATACATTTATATAACTTGATAGAATTTAAAATAGAAATTAATGTAAACCAATTTATAAAGAACTGTACTATTATCAATACAAGATATTTAAAGTATAGGTCAGGCTACTCTTCTGCTGTGTATTAGATAGTGGGATTATAACTAGATGAAGTATTTGATAAACACATGAACAGATCTATAAAAAAGTCATATTTATAAGTTTTTCTTGCTTAATTTGAAAATAATTTTTAAGGTTAAGCCCTCTGGGAAAAATCCCTTGATATTTTCTTTAAAAATGCATTCTTAAATAGATATGAAAATGTTAAAATATTCATTTTAATATGAGCCTGGGAATAGATCTCTTAGAATGAGTTCTCTGTTAGCTTTTAAAATGGTCTTGAATTATTTAAAGTATTTCTAAGATCTTCAGTGAATCATGGCATGATAATTTTTTTATGAGTTCAGTCATCACAATGGTAGAATTTTAAGGTTTTTAAAATTCATTTCCTTTTTACTCTGAAGGCGAATAAAATAACTCTTCAGCTCATATAGACCTAGTTTCCCTAAATTGATGGGGATATGTAATGAGAACTATAATGTCTGATGTTGCAGTTTTTTAGTATAAGTATGAAGTTATGATATGCTCAATATAAAATTTATATATTTCCTGGCTTCTATTTCTGCTGAGGCATCAAATCTCAAAAAATAAAGAGGAGAGGGTCTGGACTGCTAGAAGATTAATGTAAAACTAGACAAGAAACCATCTCAAAACAGTCTGATGATTCATAGTCCTTTGCAAACCTCAAGGAAATATAAAGGAATGGTAAGGAATTGATCAGAAACAGTAATGGGGAATTCTTTGTATAGCACTGGACTTGGACATTTTGCTTTTCCTCTCTTATCCTTCAAGTTACATGAAAGGATTTTCAAGATTTTTATTCAGAAACTCTAGTATGTGGTCACCAGAACCCAGGGGAGAGTGAAAACACAGGAACTAATACCTGAGTTCTTAGTGATTTAAACAAACAAATAAACAAACATCCTAAAGTTAAGAGGCAGATTGAAATGCTCTGTAGTGAAAGGAAGTAGTTTTAAAAGATAATGCAATTGTGAAATAAGAAGCATTTTCCAAATGGATCTGTGGAATGGAGTCAGTCAGTCATGAGCAAAGGGACTTGACTCAAGAGGTTCACAGTAGTGTGAGTGTGTGTGTATGTGTGTGTGTGCATGTACACGTGCATGTGTGTGTGCTCATGCCTGTGTTGCAGGGGATTGTTCTTGGGACTTCAGGAGTGGAAATTTTTCAAAATAACATTTGTATTTCTGCCATACCCAGAATGAATGAATGTTAGATTTTACCAACCATAGCCATAACACTTTAACCACTTTTCTCTAATTCCTGTCTTCATTGACCCTAACTTTGTACAATTTCAAAGTCATAACTTGTTGTGAGTGAAAGAAAAGAATCCTATGTTTTCACCTGTCAGGAGCTCAGCTGAGTTTGGTAAGGAGAGAGAATGAGCTGAGTTGCCAGGTGTCAGAGTAGCTGATTAAAGCAACAAACCAAAGATGATAGAGTTAAGTCTAATCACTTACACAGTATAAGCAAGAGCCTAAAACTTAAGAAAGCCCAACTCATCCTGTTCTATTTTCCTGCATGGAACAGTGCTGAGGTGAAGGGTCACATGAATCAACACGGGCATGTGGGTGGTTGCCCTGAACTAAAGGCTCCAGAAGTTTTAGGGACCCTGAGCTTGAGAGAAGTATGAAGGCAAGGGCAGGCATAGAAAAATACCAGATTCTAAGTGAGAGTGGTGAAAAGTGTCTCCAAATTTTCTCTCTTGTCCCCCCACTGAGGGGTCCTCAGTGAGGGGACGGAAGATCTTGGCTCAAGGCCTCAGATAAAGGAACATAAAAATAAACATGCCTGGGTCAGGAGTGTAAATATGCAAAGAGAATGACTGGCCAGAGGGGTGGCCATTATCCTTGACTACAACTCTTTTTAGAAACTGCAATGCCTTGGCTGTACACTAAGGCTTGTATGGGGAAGGCAGCTCTCCACCAAGAGTCCTGCCAGATAAAGACTTGTTATTACCTGTGATCTGTCCTGAAAAATGACACATAGGTTTTTCTAGGGGAGCCAGACTCCTCTTCTCCCTTTCAAATTAAAGGTTTACACATCCAGTATAGATCATAAATGAAAGAGAGGATTAATCCTTATTTGGATAAGACATTGGTGTTTTGTTATCAAAGTGAACAGGAATTTTGTTCCTAAATATTTCTATAAAAGTTATAAAATAGATATGGACTCAGAGTCTGTAAGGAAAAGACATCTGTAGGAATCTATAAAGTATTTTTCTGACGGAATGCAACTAGCTCATCTCAGTCAATACACAAATTATAAATAGGTATATTTTAAAATATTTCCTATTTAATGTTTTCCTTACTATAAAAGCAGAGTATGTTTGGTGTTAAGAAAGTACATAGTAAAAAATGTAAGGTATAATTGAATTGTCAGGTACACCATTGTAACAAGAGAGCATATCCTCAGTTTCCTCTTTGCTCATACAAGCATATATATGCCTATGTAAAAAATACATGTTTCTGTCTACAGATATATTTGTCTTTTTTTTAATTTACCAAAAGACTCTCATATCTTTTTCTAATACTCTTCTTCCCTAGTACATTCTGTATCTTTTTTTTTATAACAGGTTTTTAAAGTTTTTATTTAAATTCCAGTCAGTTAGCATACGGTGTAATATTCATTTTAAGTGTGTAATATAGTAATTCAACCCTTCATACATCACCTAGTGCTCATCACAAGTGCACTCCTTAATCCCCATCACCTATTTCCCCTGTCCCCCACCTACCTCCCCTCTGGTAACCAGCAGTATGTTCTCTAGAGTTAAGTATCCATTTCTTGTTTTGTCACTCTCTTGTTTTTTTTCCCCCCTTTGCTCATTTATTTTGTTTCTTAAATTATGTGTGGGAGTGAAATCATATGGTGTCCAACTTTGACTTATTTTACTTAGCATAATACTGTCTAGCACCATCCATGTCATTGCAAATGGCAAGATTTTATTCTTCTTATGGCTGAGTAATATTCTACTGTGTATATATCTATATATGCCACAGCTTCTTTATTCATTCATCAGATATGTGCTGTATCTTTAAAGTGAGAACAAACCATGTTTTTGTTAGTTCCAAGCATAGAGATAATTGAGGTTGAATCCGTGCCCATAAAGCACCTAAAGAAGAATGGTGATGATATTATTATTATTTTTTAATTTCCTGTACATACCTACTTGGTTTAGAATGCAACCACAAAGAAATAAATCATCTAGTAATTTGCAGAGGGTACAACTGAGTGTTCAGGTGCTGAACCCAGTGAGAAAGGAGAGAACCCTCCTTTTACTTGAGGGCCAGACAAGGAGTGTTCCTCATAAGGTACACAGTAGGTGCCCTTGAACAAGACTCAACCAGAGATATCAGTGAAGTTCCGTAGGACTGACAGAAAGACAGGGAACAATTCAACTGTTACTCTGAGAGTATATAAACTTCCCACTACATCCAGTCATTATTGAGGATTGAAAAAAGCGGAGATATTTCTTTTGAATGGAGGAGAATGAGGTTTGATGACAACTGTGAATTTTTAATTCACTGGGTATATCCAAAAATCAAATGTATTAAATTTAAATACTGTTTTATGTTAGAAAATGCTAATCTACTTTTAACTGGCAAAAGTTTTAAAAATTATGTTCTGTTAAGAGTGAGCATGAGTCTTCTTTGAAAATTTGAGCTTTGTTATAAATAATAAAGAAAGCCACATTTTTTTTTGTATATTTGAACAGAAGAATAAACACTTCAACTTGACTCTAAACGTGAGATAAACAATTTAAGAGGTTACCACTGAGGAAGAATGAAAATTAGATAAGCCATAGGTATATAAATAAATAATAGGAGATACAAAATTAGGGTTTGAAATAGAAAGAATCTAGAAGCTAGAGGGGTTATCTCAGCTTCTTTCATGATATGACCTTAACCTTTGTAATTCAAATAAAAAACAGTTTAAATTAATGAAACGGAATTGACCTTAAATTCCTAATAATATTCCAGTATTTTTTCCTTAACTTTCCTCAAAGGATTTAAGAAACCAACACTGCTTGTGGAGGAAAAATAGCTGCAGCAATTCCTTCTTTTCAGTTATTTTACCACTTAAAGTGAAATATATTTTATTAAATAGGAAAATGGACGTGGAGTTCACACACATACATATATCTATGTACCAGATACCTGTGATTTCTCTCTGTATATATAATCATAAGTGAGAAGGATAATACTATCCTGCCCAACACCTACTCCCACCAGGCAGCTCAGTGGTGTTTAGTCTGCAGAGACTAGCCCAGAAGCTTGAGGGTCCCTGAGACAACTAGGTGGCTTAGGGCTCCCCTCATAGTTTTCTCTCTGGTTCAGAGGTGCTTCACAGATCTTTCTATAATAGCAGTTGATGGAGAGTCTTGGGTCTACCTTATTGGCAGACATCTCCAGGCGGGCAATTGCTATAGGCCAAGACTTGAGTCTAGCCTCTGGGATGCAACCCCAGAGCCAGTCAGACTGTGCTGCTCTCCCACAGTGTTTCTGCGGAGCTGGATTTTCTGTTGCAAACATCCCGAACATCTTTCTCTACTCTTATTCCTGGATGGTGGGCTCCTCACGAAGGTCTAAGCAGGATCTGCCTTGATTCTGGCAGTAAAAATATTCTGGATGCTATAAAAACAATTAGCCAGTTAATTTACTTGAACTCTTTTCTAAGGGACGAAGTGTTTATTCAGGGTTTTATAATTTGGTTGACCCAAGTATCATCAAATCTGATCAAACTTGGAAAAGGGACATTTTAACTTCACTGTATATGGACAGCTGAATTTCAAAATGTCTCTTCTTTGAGAAAAAGAAAAAAATTAAGAACTTCCATTAGGTGCTAACTTGTCTGGCACTTGTAATCCTGTATGTAAATCTGAAGCTACCTCAACATTAGAAATGTTTCATGATAAGCAGATTAAGTCAGCAGAAATGTCAAAAATGACAACTTCCATCTGGGGTGTATGGATTCTCAGCAATATCAAGATGTCTCCGATTTGTCAAATACAGACGAATAGGAGTAACAGAAAACATACATACTAATGCAAGTATAAGAAATGCAAATTTCAGGAATAACTCAGTAAGCTAGTGCACAAATTTAGTTATATACTTAGGAATGGCTGACTATGGTGTTTTTCAATGGCATGTTTTTATTTTATGCTAAATATGTGGCTAGATTGAAAATTAGGACTTCCATAGGCCCAGTGTTTCTGAAATGAAGAATTAAACTATATATCAAAAGAATTTAGAGAATTTGTCTCCATAAATAATATATTTAAATCCTTCATTAAAAAAATAAAACTTTCCTATTTCCAGAGTGACTCAGAGCACTCTGACCTATTTCAATTCTTGTACATTATATTCTCTGTTCCCCAAACCTCCCCTCCAGAGAAAGACATGCTTATGGACTTATGGGGCCTGTGACAATAGAATTGTTTTCTCATCCAGAAGAACTGTGAGTGAAGAACTAGAACATGAAATATGCCCCCAAGATGGTTGAAGATATCTCTTATTTAAGAATATGTTTTTATTCAGTATTTTAAGAACATATGAGATATACTCAAAGGACTATTTTGCCTTTCATCTACTATTATATATTTATTTTATTATATATTATAAAAAAACTGTGAAGAAAGTTTCTTTGGGGAAAAAAGAAATAATACTGAATAAATTTACATATAAATGTGTAAAATGTTAAGTTTTTAATTACTAAAGCATCACTGACTTTAATACTGCTTGACAAGAATTATGACATGAATGGTCTAGGTTGTCTTCCGATGCAGTAAAATCCATTTATTTCAGAGTCAATCACGAATTAGTTAATGTACACTTTTTCATCATCAACCTATTAAAAATTGCTCAGGAGACTATTTGCAATGGGTTTTAATTCTTCTGAGATGACTTCTGTGAAGCAGAAGAAAACTACTTTTCCAGTTCTTTTGTTTAGGTGCATGCTCATTCAATCTCTTAGCTCCTCAACCTTGTTAATGCACCTATGGTAAATGGAATAATAGAATCATTTGCTTCTGCCCAACTTTATAGTCACATGTAATTTAATCAAGTACTTTCAAGACTACAATTATTTCTAGAAGACTTTTTAGAAAGCAAGTTATTTTCGCCTGTTATGTCTCAAATAATTGTCTTATTTTCAAACTGGAAAAAATATATTTTGATTTCTTAAGGAAAACACATGATTTATAGTCAGAAGAGTGAGAAATGTATTTCCTTGGCTGATTTCCTACTTCTTGATTGATTCCCTATTTTAAAAAATGTAATTTTTTGTATTTTTATACAGATGTTGGAGCATGCTCATAACTTGCTTTACATTAGGTGCCATTATTTGCTCTCTAACTTCAACAGAAAGAATAGCAACAAAATACTATTTTGTAGTTTATGGAAAGTTTGGCTACAATGCTAGTTTTTGTTTTTCTTTCAAACATATATATAAAAAATGTACAGATATGCTGTGTAATAACATTATAGAATAAAATTCCATGCATATCTCAGTAATTTACCTATGGCCATTATCACAGAAGTCTACTAGTGTGCATTTAACTGTGGATTTGAAATATAGGAACTTCATTCATTCAATACATTTTGTGTAATGAAAATGCCAAACCTCACTTTGTTTTTAATACACACTTTTTCTTTCTTTAGCTTTATTTCTCCAAATGTGAGAATGAATGGAAATTTACTCCTTTTAGAAGATGTTTTAGACTAACCTTTGCTTAGGTATACTACAAACCCTGGTTAAACTTGAAGAAACGTAAAATTAAACTTTGTTAACACTTAAACATTTTAAAATATTTCTTTGCCAACCTAAACACTCATATCATTAATGAAAGATATACTAGGTTCTTTTATATGCATATAATTTCCTCATTTATGAATGATATCAGTATCAGTCTGGTGTAGAAATTCTCTCCAGTAAAACAACGACAGTTTGGGCCTCATATTTCACCATCTCCTAGAATCTTTGCCTATGTGTTCAATCCTGGCAACACCAAAATGTTGCCTCCTTCAAATATCCTGACTAGTGATCAAAGGCTAAGTAACATGCCATTAAGAGGCAACCCGGTGATGGCTTCAGATATAATCCAATCAGAAAAACTAAAAACACTTAGCAGGAACTATTTTCAGGATACTTCCACTTGTAAACTTTGTACCTCGGAATATTAAGGAGCCTAATGTGCTTAATATTAGAAAACGTATTCCATTCACTCTTTCTTTTTCTTCCCAAACTTCAACTCCTCTGATACCAGAAGGCCTTCATTATTTTAACCCTTCATCCTTTTCTTCTTATGCCCCTTTAGATTTTCATTATTATTGGTACTACAGAATCCTCTTCCCAAAAAATAGCACATAAAACTCATTAGGAAGCATTCTTCCTAAGACTTTTGCATCATTAACCATTTTACAAAAAAACAAAACAAAACAAAACAAAACTGTATTCTCTTTATACTTATGATTATATGGGACTACTGGTGCTGATAAGTACTGCCTGTTATTATAGTTTCAGATTTTCCTTAATCATCTGAATCACTCCTGATATACACTTTTCTAGTTCAACAGATAGATATAGAACTAGAATTTGAGTTCTACAGGGAGGGCAAGGGCCTTTTCTGTATTGTTTACTGATCTGAGCTTCCTGGCACATAGCAGTCAGTAAATAAATATTTGTTGATTAAGCAAGTAGAATTTACATTCATGGTAAGATATATAGTAAATACAAGCAGAATGACTATATATGGCTATGCAAATCTCAGAATTTCTATTTGACTATTTGTATTCCCAAATAATTGTGCACATTGTACTATTATTTGTCATATCCCATTTTGAAATATTAGTTTTGATAAATGTATTCAAAGTTAATTCAGTGAACATTTACTGAACCTTTGTAAAGCATCATGTGCTGAAAATAAGCTAGTGAAACAGATTATGATAAATAAGAAAATTGAGAAAGTTCTTAAATTTAGATAGTGTTAAGTTTTATTAAAGAAAACAGTGAAGGAACAGAAAGTGATTTGTACAATAGGTAGCTGGGAGAAATGTTAGGGAGCCTGTAAGGAGAAGATATTTGAGCAGAAATAACGAGTCGTTTGAATAAAGAGCTGGGAAAAGGACATTTCAAATGGGATGAGTACCAAGGAAATGCCCTATAGTCTTGGAACAATCAGAAAACAGCAGAAAGGGGCGCCTGGGTGGCTCAGTGGGTTAAAGCCTCTGTCTTCGGCTCGGGTCATGATCTCACGCTCCTGGGATCGAGCCCCGCATCGGGCTCTCTGCTCAGCAGGGAGCCTGCTTCCTCCTCCCTCTCTCTCTGCCTGCCTCTCTGCCTACTTGTGATCTCTGTCATATAAAGTAAATAAAATCTTTAAAAAAAAAAAAAAGAAAACAGCAGGAAGCCCAGCATTGATGATGCACAGTGAGTAAGGAGAGGAGTAGTTATGTTTTGCAGGCTTTGGTAAGGCATGGGATTTCACGTGATAGCAATGAAGTAGTTTGGATTTTAAACAGAGGAGTGGTATAATCTGACTGTCTCTAATCTCTCTGTAAAAATAAAAGCATCACTCTGATTGATGAGTGGAGAATAAATTATGAAGGATCAAGTGTTGAAAGGCATAATGAGAAAGATTTCAGGGAAAATAAAGTGTTGGCTGACCACTCAGTACACTACAGTAAATGTGAGATTAGTGGTCATGTGTTTCAAGTGTGACTATAATACAATGAAGTGTTTTTCGACTTAGTTGCTTAACTGGAGTCACAGTATGTGTAAATTTGAATCTATGATTGGAAACTTTTATGTGTTTCCTTCTGGTTTGTTTTGTTTTTTGCTCCGTTAGTTTTAGCGTAGTCTCTAAAGAGAAGAGCAAGAGAGATGGAAGTAAATTTGGTTGTATTTCTATCTCAACTATGTTTCTCAAATACAAACAATGTATGTTTTCTGAGAGATCATATGTTATCACCTCACAGATGGAGAACAGCTAAAATTAACAGCACAGGAAACAACAGATATTGGCAAGGATGCAGAGATAGGGGAGCCCTCTTAACTATTGATAAGAATTTAAATTGGTATAGCCCACTCTGTAAAATAGTAAGGCAGTTCCTCAAAAAGTTAAAAATAGAAGTACCCTACAATCCTGCAATTGCACTATGAGGTATTTACCCAAAGGACACAACAATACAAATTCTAAGTGGTACATGCCCCCTGATGTTTATAGCAGCAATATCCAAATGACGGAAAGAGCCCAAATGTCTGTTGACTGATGAATGGGTAAAGAAGATGTTCTATATGTGTGTGTGTGTGTGTGTGTGTGTGTGTGTGTGTGTACAAATATAATGGAATATTACTTACCCAGCCAAAAGAATGAAAGCTTGTAATTTGCAATGACATGAGTGGAACTTGAGTGTATTATGTTAAGTGAACCAAGTTAGTCAGAGAAAGACAAATACCATATGATCTTACTCACATGTGAAATTTAAGAAACAAAACAGATGAACCTTAGGGAAGGGGTTAAAAAGAGAGGGAGGCAAACCATAAGAGACTCTTAACTATAAAGAACAAGCAGGCTTGCTGAAGGGAGTTGGGTAGGGGATGAGCTAAATGGGTGATGAGTATTAAGGAGGGCACTTGTTGTGATGAGCCTTGGGTTATATGTAAATGATGAATAACTATGTTCTACTCCTGAAACGGATATTACACTATGTGTTAACTAACTAGAATTTAATTAAAAAATTAAAAAATACACTTTTATGATCTACACAGGGACATGCTTGAGACCTCTTGAATTCCAGTTTCTTTTATTCACCAGTATTATTCCATTATTCCACTCCCTCAGGGCTTCCAAGAATGCTTAGCTTGATTTTAACTCTATATTAAGTAACATGATAGAAAAATATATATAAATGAATGTGCATTATATATATATATGTTAAAATGGTAGAAAAATATATATAGAATTTGTGTATATGTGTTTAACAAGAGAAACAACAGTTTTGTATACATCTTATGTTATCTTATGTTCTAGAAAATGCATTAAATTTACGTATATCATTGCATTTAATTCTTATAAATATCCTGTGAGATAGATTATATTGCTATTTTTATTTCATAGATGAAAACCCTTGTTGCAAAAGAGATCACACAGGTAGTAGAAGGTGGAAATTGGATTTGAATTTCTATATTAGTTAACCAGATACTTTACTTTTATCCAGCAATTTTCACTTTTTTTATGTATCTGAGAGATAAATAAAATAATCATCTTACTATCTGTAACTACTAAGATTCAATGGAATACAAAGATCTGTATGATTATTAGTACTCTGTTCATCTTTCACAGGGATTCTTATCATTAAGAATGCATTATCAAACAACTTAGTTTATCTTTATTGCATGGTGTCCACCTTTGTTCTGAGCTTTTGCATTTATGCTTTCATTCAGAGCACTAGTACAATTCCATCAATAATCTTTATCACTTTGAGTTCTGTTTTTTCATTTAAATATTCAGAACTGGAAATTATTCATCTTCAGTTCCAGAAGCTCTTTTACTATTGAATGTAATTTCATTAAACCTCTTCATTCCTTCCAAAAGTTCTTATCAATCACCTCCATTAGGTCTATTTTACTTTTTATTAAAGATTTTATTTATTTATTTGAGAGAGAGGGAGAGAGAGAGAGTGCTTGAACAGGGAGAGGGGCTATGGGAGAGGGAGAGGCAGACTGCCCAACAGGGAGCTCAATCCCAGGACCCTGGGATCATCATCTGAGCCAAAGGCAGCTGCTCAACCACTTGAGCCACCCAGGTGCCCCATTAGGTCTATTTTAATAAGTGCCTCTCAGATTTTCCTTTTTTTGTTGAAGTTAGTGACTTTTAAGATGTGGCTTATAATTTTCCTTTGCTAAGTCATGGGAAAGAGTTTTCCAGTCATGTAAGGTATGTAAGTAAGGGTAATGCTAGTCCCAGATCTCTTTAGCTTAACACAATACAAGTGAATTTTTCACCGATTTACATGCAACATGTCCATTTGTCAAGCAGTCTTCTATATGGATATTCATGAATTCAGGTTTCCTTCTATCCTGCATGTATAAAATTCCCTGAACATGAAGTCTTTTATTTCAAGTTGATGGGAAGAGGAAAAGAAAAGGTGAAAAGAATATAATCTATAATATAGAAAAAAGGTCTAAACATGTGTCTGTGACTTTTGAACAATTTCTGTCACGGAATAAGTGACATCTATGATAAATATAGTTTTACAACACTATTTGGAAGAGGAGAAATAGGGCTATCAGTAGTATCTTTCAATTAAGAATGATGCATACACACTGCATAGAATGGGACAAATTTAACCCACTGTTGCTGCCCCCAAATTTTCCCAATAGCCATAATACCGAGAGAGAGGATTCTACCAGTAAGGCAGATGCAATTATTTCCTAAAATTATTAAATGATCCACTACTGCTTACGACCATCCCTCAGGAAAAACTTGCTTCAGACTCTCCTGGACATTTCCACCTTCTTACTGGCTGTTGGACTCCCTGGAATTCTTCATCAAAACAGGCAAAGTTGTGTCACACATGCTTCGCCATGTAGAAAAAAAAAAAAGCCTGGATTTAAAGATTTCACTTTAAACTTAATCTAGCTGATTAAAGAAACTAGGAAGAAAGATGTGGTTGGATCAGGACACATAGCCAATAATTTTTAAGGAACTTCCTTCTTCTGAAAAGAGAAAAAGAATATCTTTAGCATAGATGTAGTTTTCTTTTTGAAAATTTCCTCCCATTTGTCTCTTACTCTTTTGGGTCTAGTAACTATATGTCTTAACTAATAAGTAATACAACACAGAGGGGCATTACAAATAAGTTAGTTAAATTTGGACTATTTAATTAATGATACCAGTACAGTTGACTATGCATATGTAAAAATAGTGTATAAGAAAAATAAGATATGAGTAAATACATATACTGTATCTCGCCAAAGTTATTTTTAGAATGATTAGGACCTAAACATGAAAAGGAAAACTCTAAATTATCTAGATTATTTCCTGATGTCTTAGATAAGAGCTCTTAAATATGCACAAGTCACATAAATGAAAGTTGGGTAAATTTTTACATTCAAATAAAAATCTACGTGAACATAGTTTTTTTTTTCAACTGCAGAATGGGTGTCCATATTTAAAAAATATATAGATAGAGGAGCTGAGATTGGGGGATGGTAGGAAGACCCTAGGCTTGCCTCATCCCTTGAACATGGCTAGATAAATATCAAGTCATTTTGAATACCAAGAAATTGATCTGAGAACTGACAGGACACACTAGAGGGAGAGGGAGAGAAAAGGCCAATCGTGGAACATAGGAGGTGCAGAGACATGGTTTGGGGGAGAAACAGATCAGGGGTGCTATGGAGGGGAGAGAGTCCTGGTCATGGAGAGAGCAGAGAGACAGAGAAAGAGAGAGTGCACACAGAGGATGGCACAAGGAAATCACTTCCCAAAGCCATTGCCTGGGAAAAAAAGACAGGCTGCTTTTCCTGAATTTTTATCAGCAGAGCTCAAAAACTGGAGTTTAGACATCTGTGGAGTGGCTGGTGTGGAGCCCTGAGGGCACTGCAGTGCTCCTATGGAGAAGGAGAGTAGATAGCTCTGGAGTAGAATGTCTGTGATCTGAGGATCCTTTATAATGCACTGGGAGAGACAGTTCCCCCTTCCTGGAGTGTAATTGAGAGAGGTGGCGTTGCCTCTCTGGGGACAAGAGTATGGTGGATACCATTTCCCTCCTCCTTCCCTCAGTATAAACTAACTTCAATAGGCAGCACAGCACCAATAGTGGTGGCCTAAACTGTGTACACCAAGCCTTGCCCCTCTGCTCTGCTTGTACTGCTTTCCTCAGGAGAGTGTGCCTGAACCCGTGCAGTGGGCCCCTCTCCCAGAAAACCAGCATAACCCCTGCCCCCCAAGAACCAAGCCTACTGACCACAGAGTTCTACAAAGCTGACTCCAGGTAAGGAGAAACTCTGTGGAGGACTGACCTGAGGGAAAGAGCAGCCAAAACAGAATAGCAGAGTGAGCATGGCATATACCAGAGATACTTCCTGGAGCACAAGTCTCTGGACAGTATATGACCTCTTCTTCATAAAGTCATTAATCTCAGGAGGAGGAAACAATAACAGAGTTTCCTAATACACAGAAAACAAAGACCTAGACAAAATAGCAAGACAGATGAATTCATCCCAAAAGAAAGAACAAGAAAATATCACAGCCAGGGATCTAATTGAAACAGATATAAGTAATATGCCTAATGCAGAATTTAAAGTAACAATTATAAGGATACTAGCTGGGCTTGAGAAAGCATAAAGGACACCAGGGAGGCCCTTTTCACAGATAAAAGACCAAAAAACTAATCTGGCCAAAATGAAAAATGCAATAACTAAGATTCAAACCCAATTAGCTGTAAGGATGGAAGAAGTAGAGGAATGAATAAGTGATATAGAAGATAAAATTATGGAAAATAACAAAGTTGAAAAGAAGAGGGGAAGAAAAATATTAAATCACTAATGTAAACTTGGGAAACTCAATGACTCCATAAAGGATAATAGCATTTGTATCATAGGAGCCCCAGCAGAAGAGAGCGAAAAGGAGGCAGAAGGTTTGAGGAAATTACAGCTGAAAACTTCCCTGATCTGAGGAAGGAAACACATCCAAATCCAGGAGACACAGAGAAATCCCATCAAAATCAACAAAAGTATTTAAATTTATAAATTTATAAATTTATAAAATAAAGATAAAATAAAATAAAAATAAAATAGTGATAAATGAAAAATCCTAAAAGCAGCAAGACAATAGAAGGCCTAACCTACAAAAGACAAATAACTCTAGTAAGAGACCTCTCCACAGAAATTGACAGACAAAAAAAAGTGGCATCATATATATTCAACGTGCTGAATGGGAAAACTCTGCAGCCAAAAATACTCTTCCCAGCAAGGCTATCATTCAGAATAGAAGGAGAGAGTTTCTCAGACCAAACAACAACAACAACAACAGTATAAACAAAACCTTGAAGGAGTTTATAACCACTAACAACACTGTGAGAAATATTAAAGGGAACTCTTTGAATAGGAAAGACAGACCAAAAGTGACAAAGACTAGAAAGGAACAGAGAAAACCTCCAGAAACAAAGACAAAACAAGTAATAAAATGACACTAAATTCATATTGATCAGTAAGCACTCAGAATGTATGGACTAAATGACATAGAGTGTCAGAATTTATTAAAAAAAAAAAAGATCCATGTATATGCTGCCTACAAGAGACTTACTTTAGACCTAAAGACACCTGTAGATTGAAATGAGGGGATGGAGAAACATTTACCATGCAAATGTATATCAACAGAAAGACAGAGTAGCCATACTTCTATCAGACAAACTAGATTTTAAACCAAAAACCATAACAAGAGTTGAAGAAAGGCACTGCATCATAATAAAGGGGACTATCCAACAAGAAGATGTAACACTTATAAATATTTATGCCCTCAATTTGGGAGTACCCAGATATATAATAAAATTAATAACAAACATAAGGGAACTTATTGATAATAATTAAATAATAGTAGGGCACTTTAACACTCCCACTTAAATTAATGGGTAGATCATCAAAGCAGAAAATCAATATGGAAAACAATGGCTTTGAATGACACACTGGACCAGATGGACTTAACATATATTTAGAACATTTCTTCCTAAAGCAGCAGAAAACATGGGACATTTAAGTGCACATGGGACATTCTTCAGAACAGATCACTTACTAGGTCACAAATCAGGGCTCAACTAATAAAAAAAGCATGAGATAATACTATGCATATTTTCAGACCATAACGCTATGAAACTTGAAGTCAATAACAAGAAAAATATTGGGAAGACCACAAATGCATGGAGGTTAAAGAACATCCTGCTAAAGAATGAATGGATCAACCAGGAAATTAAAGAAGAAATTAAAAAAAAATACATGGAAACAAATGAAAACGCAATGGTTCAAAGCCTTTGGGATGTAGCAAAAGCAGTCATAAGAGGGAAGTATATAGCAATACAGTCCTACCTCAAGAAGCAGGAAAGAATCTCAAATATACAACCTAACCTTACACCTGGAGCTAGAAAAAGAACAACAAATGAAATCCAAAGCCTGACGTAAAAGGGATATAATAAAGATTAGAGGAGAAATAAGCAATATAGAAACAAACAAAAAACCCAGTAGAACCAGGAGTTGGTTGATTCTTTGGAAAACATTAATAAGGTTGATAAACTCCTAGCCAGATTTATCAAAAATAAAAGAGAAAGGACCCAAATAATTAAAATCACAAATGAGAGAAGAGAAATAATAACCAATACCACAGAAATACAAACAATTATAAGAGAATATTATGAGAAATTATATGCCAACAAACTGGGCAATCTGGAAGAAGTGGATAAATTCCTAGAAACATATAAACTATCAAAACAAAACTGAAATAGAAAGAAATAGAAAACCTGAACAGACTGATAACCAGCAAAGAAATTGAATCAGTCATCAGAAATTTCCTAGCAAACAAAAGTCTAGGGCCAGATGGCTTCCCAGAATTCCCAAACATTTAAAGAACTAATACCTACTTTTCTCAAACTCTTCCAAAAAATAGAAATTGAAGGAAAACTTCCAAATTCATTCTATGAGGCAAGCATTACCTGATTCCAAAACCAAAGATCCATGGGACACCTGGGTGGCTCAGTCGGTTAAGCCTCTGTCTTCAGCTCAGGTCATGATCCCAGGATGCTGGGATAGAGTCCCATTTGGTGCTCCCTGCTCAGCAGGGAGCCTGCTTCTCCCTCTCCCTCTGCCTGCTTCTCTGCTTACTTGTGTGTGCTCTCTCTCTCTCTTTCTCTCTGTTAAAGAAATAAATAAAATCTTCAAAACCAAAGACCCCACTAAAAAGGAGAATTACAGACCAATACCCCTAATGAACATGGATGTGAAAATTCTCAATAAATATTAGCAAATCAAATCCAACAGTACATTAAAAGAATCATTTACCATGATCAAGTGAGATTTATTCCTGGGCTCAGGGGTGGTCTAATATTTGCAATACAATCAACATGATATACCACATTAATAAAGAAGGGATAGGAACCATATGATCCTCTGAATAGATTCAGAAAAAGCATTTAACAAATTAAAGAATGGATTAAACAAATCCATTCTTGATAAAAATCGTGAACAAAGCAGAGATAGAGGGAACATCCTATATCATAAAGGACATATACAAAAGACCTACAGCCAAAGTCATCCTCAAGGGGAAAATCTGAGAACTTCTCCCCTAAGGTCGGGGATAAGGATTCCCGCTCTCACCACTGTTGTTCAACATTGTACTGGAGGTCCTACTCTCAGCAATCAGACAACAAAAGAAATAAAAGGCATCCAAATTGACAAGGAAGAAATCAAACTTTCATTATTTGCCAATGACACAATACTCTACATAGAAAACCCAGGAGACTCCACCAAAAAATTGCTAGAACTTAGACATGAATTCACTAAAGTCACTAAAGTCACAGGATGCAAAATCAACATATAGAAATCTGTTCACAGGATACAAAATCAACATATAGAAATCTGTTCAATTTCTATGCACCAATAATGAAGCAGCAGAAAGAGAAATCAGTCAGTCCCTTTACAGTTGCACCAAAAGTAACAAGATATCTAGGAATAAACCTAGCCAAAGAGGTGAAAGATCTGTACTGCCACTTTCCAACGGCCACTTGCAGCTTTCTAAAGGTGCACGGGAGAACAATGAGGCACAAACAAGTTAGCTTCAAGAGAAAGGGAGCGGGGCCAGGAGTTGAGAAGACTGCCACCCAGAACAACTTCTCAGTCCCTTATTTATTAGATACAAGATAACAATCAATGAAGGAGATTATAGATAAGCAAGATATGCCTGATCAAGCAGTATAGGATTTGTGGTTGAGTAAACGCATTTGAAGGAATCATCTAATTAACTACAGGAGATCACAGGAGAAGGGGAGATAACAGAAAAAAGCAGAGGGCATTCCACCCTGAGCAGGCTGGGCTGCTCAGCTTCCAGGATGTATATCATCCTCTCCCCAAGAGGCCTGTTGCTGGTACATGTGCAAACATGTCTGGTCAGTACATTATTCTGAGGGACAGTTACGCTTTACTGTGAAAACTGTAAAACACTGATGAAAGAAATTAAAGAGGACACAAAGAAATGGGAAAACAGTCCATATTCATGGATTGAAAGGACAAATATTGTTAAAATGTCTGTATTACCCAAAACATTCTATCAAAATACCATCAGCATCTCAGTAGAACAAACAATCCTAAAATGTGTATGGAACCACAAAAGACACTGAATAGCCCAAACAATCTTGAAAAAGAAAAGTAAACCTGCAGGCATCACAATTCCAGACTTTTAAGTTATATTACAAAGTTGTAGTAATCAAGACAGTATGGTACTGGCACAAAAACAAGACACATAGATCAATGGACCAGAATAGAGAACCCAGAAATAAACCCACAACTAGATGGTCAACTAATCTTAGACAAAGGAGGCAAGAATATGCAATGGGAAAAAGACAGTCTCTCCAACAAACGGTGTTGGGAAAACTGGACAGCAACATACAGAAGAATGAAAGTGGACAACTTTCTTATAACATAGACAAAAATAATTCAAAATGGATGAAAGACCTAAATGTGAGGCAGGATACCAGTAAGATTTTATTTTTAAGTAATCTCTATACCCAACATGGCATTCTAATTTTGAGATCAAGAGCCCCATGCTGCACAGAGGCAGCCAACATCCTTATCCTTTTTTTAGTAACAATAAAAACGAAGCAACAAGAGCAGAAAACATTTCAAATAGAAATTCTAGAGGAAATAAAAGGATTTAATAGATTTGTGTTTAAAATTTGATATAGATGCTCAGAACAGTCTTTTGAGTTTTATGGCTTTGTGAGATAAGAGTACACTTATTTTTTGAAATATAATAATAATAAAAGGTAAATCATGTCTATTTTCAATTTTCAAAACATAATAGGAAAGTTATAAATTTTAGAAATATAAAATTCATGATATGGCTAATATAGTTTGTGGATGTAATAGAGAAATGATATGAAAGAACAGTATTTTTTTCTTCTCATATTTAAGAAATTAAGCCCTACTGGGGCTCCTTGGTGGCTCAGTGGGTTAAAGCCTCTGCCTTCGGCTCAGGTCATGATCCCAGGATTCTGGGATCGAGCCCCGCATCCGGCTCTCTGCTCAGCAGGGAGCCTGCTTCCTCCTCTCTCTCTCTGCCTGCTTCTCTGCCTACCTGTGATCTCTGTCTGTCAAATAAATAAATAAAATAAAATCTTAAAAAAAAAAGAAATTAAGCCCTACTTAATAAATCAATAAATGGTGTATATCTTTATACTTTCTAAAGTCACCAAAACAAAACAATAGTCAAAACTAAGAAAAATTAGATAAGGGAAAATATAGCAGTAGATAGATCAGTGTGAATTAAATAGGGAAGTAGAGATTTAGAATATTATTTAGTTTGAGATATATTTCTTAAAAATGAATAAACACTGAAAAGTCATTACTGCCAAAATCCTGGGCTAAAAATGGAAGCAGATGGGAAAACTACTAGCTTTTATTTTATAACCTTCCATGACACTGAATGTTATCCCCACATGCATGCATTATTTTGAATTAAAAGATATCTCTGTTTAGATTAGATTTATGAGGTATATAGATGGAGGTGACAATGAGTTTTCATGGCACAGTGGAAAGTGTGTTTGAGTACACTTGAAGAAAAATGGATTTTAGTTGTATCTGTGTCTTAACTAGCCACTAGATTCTGATACATTTCTTAATCCTTTTGTATCTTACTTTCCTTTCATGAAAATATAATAACTACAGAATAGCTATATATTTTTCCTATCTGATTTACAATGTGATATTCAATATCCACAAATGTGCTTTAAAAAGCTTATAGTGTATGATAGTTGTCTTTCTCTGCTTGACTTATTTCGCTAAGCATGATACGCTCTAGTTCCATCCACGTTGTTGCAAATGGCAAGATTTCATTTCTTTTGATGGCTGCATAGTATTCCATTGTGTATATATACCACATCTTCTAAACTAACTGGTGATGTTTTATGCAGTTTCAGTCTATAGTTTTTTTCTTCTCATTCTTATGCTCTATTATATTCACAAATCTTGTGATTTCAGGTAAGAGATTTGCTGCCTAAATAAATTACTGTTTCACTGTAAGAAAAGACATGCGTGGCATTGTGTCTTATACAGCATGTAAAGCTAGTACTGTTTAGGCCACTGACTAAATTAAATATACTTATGTACCAAAAAATAAAAATGTTGCCAGAAATCATAAGACAGTATCTAAAATAGGCATGTATTTTAGGGAAGAATATGTGAATGCTTTGGCAAAATTTATAAAGGAATAAATTAGATCCTATAACTGGGCATTGGCAATGCTTTCTATAATATCTCAATGTTATGGACATAGAAGGAAGTTATTGTATTAGCAGCTAGCTACTATTTTATTGTCATCTGAATTAAAATAATTAGGTCTTCTAAAATGATATGATGTAGTCCTATAAGGAATCACAGGGTCTTGATACACTTTACATTCTATTATAAACCTTAAAGTAAAAAACATGAAAGTGTCATAATCAGTACTTATAGGTATTCAACAACTATTACATATGATAATTATATGTAACATGTTAATAATATATATTAAAATATTTAACAATTACATATTTATTATATAATATAGTTAATGTATTATGTAAGCTAATACCTTATATATATATATATGCATGCATATATTTGCATAGATATAAAATGCCAACCATATGTCAAATATGTCAGGACTTAGAAACGAGATTAATTAATCATCTTTTGGGGGCTACAAAGAAATAAAATAAGGAGCATGACAATATAGATAACCATAAGTACCCTAGGACATAAACCAACTTTTTCATAGTGTATGGCAGTGGACATTTGTTATTTTAACCTCATCAGAGTTTTAATGAGATTAAAATTTGTCATTGAAAACATACTGAGGTCTGTAGAGTGGGAAATGTGGATTCATCTCCCTAAGATCATGTATACACAATTACTTAATAGTCATGTCGAGTATGTAGAACCAAATGCACAGAATTAACATTCCTGTTATAACTAATGAACCTGAAGAAACACTTTGACCTCATAAAATATGGCAAACTTATGATATATGACAAAATTTGGATTCTGAAAATAGACACTTCTAATTTATTGATTCACTAGGACATCACAATCATTCTGCTAGCTGGGTGAGACTGTGGTGTACAAGTGCTTTAAAATTGATATTTTTTTTTTCCCTGATCTGTGCTTTTCCTGATTCATGTTGCCAATAATTTAACTCTTTACACCCACAGAAGCTCCTTTAATAAGATGGACTTTTATGCAGGAAAAATATGTTTAGAGCATCACTTTTGTATGTGTTTTATTCAGTTTCCTCTGGTGTAGTCTATGTGTCATAATATTTTCTCAGCACTATTTTCAAGAAAATTTATTTTTGTGTTATTCTGTATTACAAATAATATGTACAGCTTCAACATATGTGGCGCTTATCATTATGAATCAGAGTTTATTATCATCTCTATGAATGCTTTCTCTATGTTTAATTCATGTATTATGTGTTAATACATGCCCTCAAATAACTATATTCATGAATTCATATGATGCTTTTGTTCTGAAATAGTTCGCAGCAAATACCTAAAAACTTGAATTAAAAACCAAAACCATCTACTGTCCTGAAGAGTTTGATATGCCTTTATATGAATATGTAGATCCAGCATTTTGAGTCTAGAGGAGAAATATGTAATTCATGTATTTCTTTTTTTATCCCAAGGCTGTTTTTAATCCCTACTATTGTTTTTGATACTGATAGTATTAATAGGAAGGATGGCCATCATAGATAGTCACATAATTGGTTTTACAAAGAATCTCACCATCACTAGAATCTGAATAGTCAATTCGATTTGATATATAACCAAAAATAACTTTGTATTTTTTCTAGAATACAATTAACACCATAAAGCCTATGGCATTAAAAAAATATTAACTTCCTCAATAAGCTAGTCTTGTAAACAACTGCAAAATTTATGGTTTCTTATCCACTTTGTAATCACCTAGTAGTGTAAAAAAAAATCACTGAAATTATCCAGTCCAGATTAGGTGTTGCCACGGTATACAAAATTGAAGAGAAATTTAATTATTAAAATAGGTGAACTTTAAAAAAAAAAAAGATTCTATTTATTTATTTATTTGAGAGTGACTACGAGAGAGAGCATGCGTGGTTGGGACAGGAGGCAAAGGGAGAGGAAGAGGCAGAGAGAGAGGGAGAAGCAGATTCCTCACTGAACAGGGAGCCCCAAGGTAGGACTGGATCCCAGGACCTGAGATCATGACCTGGGCCAAAGGCAGATGCTTAACTGACCGAGCCACCCCAGGTGCCCCTAAAATTGATGAGCTTTGAAAAAGTTCTAGGCTCAAAGAGTGAAGAAGAAAAATTTTCATTATAAAATATTAATACTACAACTCCCAAAACTAAGATTAAAGGTAAAAAAAGAACATTTTGTTAGAAAAAGAGCAAACTACTTGGTTTGAATGCTGCATTATGGAGCGTGTTTGGGTTTATGCAGTACTTAGAGCTTACTGCTGAATAATCAAGTTCAATAAGATGGGTATAAAATCGTCCTCCCTTATCTGCAGGAATATATTGCATTACCCCCAGTGAATACCTGAAACTACAGATATTACTCAATCCTGTATGTACTGTATTTTTTCCTATGCATACATTCCTATCATAAAGTTTAATTTACAAAGTACATCAGCAAGAGATTAGCAGCAATAATTAATGATAGAATAGTTGCAGCAATATATTGTGATAGTTGTTATGTGAATGTGATCTTTCTCTCCCTCTCAAAATATCTTATTGTCCTGTACTCATCCTTCTTCTGGTGATGATGCGAGATGATAAGATGCCTATGTGATAAGATGAAGTGAGATAAATGATGTAGGCATTGTGGCATAACATTTGGCTACTACTGACCCCTGACCATATATCAGAAGGAGGACCATCTGCTTCTAGATCAAGGTTGATCACAGGTAAATGAAACCACAGAAAACAAAACTGTGAATGAGAGGGATTACTGCACATGATCCAGAAGTAGCAAGTTGTTCCTGGAAAGACTGCTAGCTTAGTGGACTAGATAATAGTGGAAGTAAAAGTATTTATCTGCAAGAAGGGGCATTGTCCTTCCTCTACCTTCAAAGCAAGTCCCAGGTGTGTCTTATATGCAGGAATATAAGCCATGCTGGATTGGCTTTATGATGATGAAGATGTTCATCTAGGTCATGGTAAATGCTATGTTTCTCGGAGCACCTTTTGCATGGGCATTCCATGTAAATTCACTGCTGTAAAAATCATGCAACTATCCAAATGTCCATATCAGATTTGTTGTCTCAGCCTCCTCTTATTAGTTATAAAGATGTTTAAAAAATTAGGGCGATTCACAAGAGAATGGGAAAAGAAAGAATATTTATATGGTTATTAAGAAATGGACTGTCGAGGAGACATGGATGGGATTGAAATGCAGCAATATCAGAGGTGAGGTGGACTGATTGGGGACTTTTACCATTTAATGGCCTAAACAAATCACTCTATGTAATGCAGTTTGAAGGAATTTTTAAAGGTAAAAACGAAAATGGAAATGAGACACCTGACCTCAAATTATCACGATTAAATTAATCAGGCAAGCATTGACAAAGGGACCAGGCTCCTTTGGCCCAATGTCTGCCATATGAACCTGTGTGGGTAAAATGGCCAGGGGTAGAAAATAAGAAATCTTTCTGAGGCTCCTTGACATGGGACCCCAATGAACTGTGATTCCAAACCTTTAATGAAGACCTAACAGGGCTACAATTAGATTGAAAGGATATATATATGCAACCGTTGATGAATTAAGGTGAAAATTTGGATAAAAATTGCTTTAGAGAAGATGGTTGCCAGTATAAAAATCATGGGACAAGCTGCATTCTCTTTTAATGAGGAATGGTATTCAGCAGAAAATGATTTGTTTACTAGAATGAGGAGATTTGAGGGAATTTTTTTCTGGGAGGAAGAAACTACCATGACTCAAATTTTCCTTGAAGCCTGAATGGTGTGTCCTTCCATGAAACACTTTCTGTTTCCTATTATTACTGTTCTTTACTCATTTTCAGAAGGATAGAGTAACTCTTCTCATCATGAGTCTTATACTTTTCAAGAATTACGGTGGTATCTAGTGCCTTCCATCTTACTATCGTATATTAAGATCTTTCACTCTCCTCTATTATTACTTGAGCTTGTTTCTACTTCCTCAACATCACATCACAGAGGCATGGAATGCTCTGGTAGAATGCTGCTTCCATCCCAGAAAAAACTATTCATCTGACAAGTAAACACTCAAGTTGTTTTAGGCAAATCTGTAGTATAAAATTGCCTCTCTTAGTTTCTTTGCATCACCTAATTCCAAATTCCTTCATAGAAAAACAGGTTTTCATTATTTTTTAAGATTTTTATTTATTTGAGAGAGAGAGTGCACATGCATGCTCTTGAGTGGGGGGAAGAGCGGAGGGAGGGAATCTCAAGCAGAGTCCGTGATGAGCATGGATCCTGATGCAGGGCTTGATCTGACAACTCTGAGTTCAGGATCTGAGCCAAAACCAAGAGGTGGGTGCTCACTGACTGAGACACCCAGGTGCCCCCAGTTTTCATTCTTATATCTGAATCTAATATTCAATGAGCATTAATTTTCTGTTGTTGCTGTAACAGATTTAGGTGACTTAAAACAACACAGATTTATCCAGTTAGAGTTATGGAGGCCAGAAGTCTGAAATTAGTTTGGGCTAAAATCAAGGTGTTTGCAGGGTTGTTTTCATCTGGACAATCTAGGAAAGAGTACATTCCCTTGCCTCATAAGGCTTCTTTCTGTAGACTGCCTGTATTTCTTGGCTCATGTCTGCTTCTTCATATCGTTCTAACTTCTGGTGTCACATTTGGGGCTTCTTCCTTTGCCCTCATTCTTTGGCCTTCTTAAAAACCCTTGTGAGAATATTTAGGGCCAACCCAGATAATATCCAGGGTAATTATGCAGAAAAGAAGATAATCTTGGAATTATACAAGATAATTATCCAGGAAAATCTCCCCATCTCAAGGTCCTTAATTTAGTTACATTCACAGGTCTGTTGCTATATAAGGTGACATTCACAGGTTGTGGAGATTGTGAGGTGAACACATTAGGGGACAATTATTCAACCCATCATACCAATATCATAATTTAAATTTGTTTATATCAGTGTTTTGAACTATTTAAATTTCTACTTTCTACTTTTTCCTTGCTTTTTCCTTGCTTTTTATAGGCAAAGTATACAGATGTTCCATGAGTCTCTTTATCTATTTTATAACATGATTTTCAGTTTATGTGCAATCCACACATATCTGGCATTTACTGACAGTGAGGAAAAAGAGAATGGAAAGCACTAAAACAGTGTCATCAATCTTTCTTCTTTAGTAATGAGATGCAAGTGACTTCTGACTTCTTGGTTGATTATCTAATTGGAATGTTAAAAAAAAGTCTTCTTAAACTCTGGCCAACTTAGAATTTGAAGCTGCTGTTTATGTGACTCATTTCTTCCCCTGCCTCATTAGTTTCCATCTATTCAACCCATATTACATGAAATTTATCATCAAATTAACATTAATTAGTTACCTCTCCCAAATACTCCCTTTATTATTCATCTAGGCATTTTCCTGTCACCTATTTGACACTATGGTAAATTAACATTTCTAAAGTAGCAAGTATTTTAGAAATATCTAGTTTTATCAGTCAGAAGTGTCTGGAAGGGCTGCTTATATGATAAATACTTTTAATAAGTAATAAAATGTTGAAACCCTCCTTTCCCAAATCAAGTGAGTAAAATCTTAAATCTGTATCACAGTGGGTATAAGATAATTTGTGGGAATTTTAATCTGTGATATTTCCAGTTTTAGAAATAGTTGGTACTAATATGCTTATCTTAGCAATTAATTCTCTGAAAAGCCCTGATGCCATAGAAATAGCTTGGGTTTTACAACCAGATACACAAAGGGATTGTCTACATCTACACTCAGTTTTTGGATGACTTGGCAAAATTCCTACAGTCTTTGTATCTCAGTTTTCTTTTCTGCAAAATGGAGTTAAGAAATACTACCAAATGTTGTAAAGTAATTTTAAAGGGTTGAAGACATAATGGGTATAACCACTCTGTCACAACATAGATATTCAAAGAAAGTTCATTTCTTCCAGATTCATTATCATTACAAAATTTATAATTTGGTAACAGATATTGTCTTTCCTAGACCAAATAGGCCTGGTGGATTGCGGAAGGGAGAGGAAATGTTCTAAAACTTGTTGGTAAATAACAATACCTTTACTTATTACAATAGGTTTCCTTAATGTAATCATAAGAATATGTTAGTTAGTTAGTTAGCCATATTATGGCTTTGAAAATGTCTTTCATGCAATATAATTACTCTTTTTTTAAAACAGATTTTATTTATTTATTTGACAGAAAAAGATCACAAGTAGGTAGAGAGGCAAGCAGAGAGAGAGAGAGAGAGAAAGGAAGGGAAGCAGGCTCCCTGCTGTGCAGAGAGCCTGATGTGGGGCTTGATCTCAAAACCTGAGATCATGATGTGAGCCGAAGGCAGAGGCTTTAACCCACTGAGCCATCCAGGCACCCCAACAATATAATTACTCTTTTATCTGGTTTTCTGCTATTACTGTTTAGAAAAAAATCAACCAATTACATTGAATTGAATTTTCTTAAATCATTAGTTTATAAGTATTATATGCCGATAAAGAAACGTTTCTGTTTACTAAATGGTATCTGATGACCACTTTTATAGAAGCTTGATTATTTAAACACAAATGAAAAATTATGGAAGTGTATTTAAAATAGTAAAATAACTTGATTTAAGTATAAGCTTTTCTACATATTTTAGCCATAGTATTACTAAAGTTAAAAGTGTCAGAGAATCTAAGTGGAACCACAATATGTTAAAAAATTGAATTTTAATCTAAAGTCACTATTAAAAAAGAAGACAAATATTGAAAAAATAATATGGGAAATACTATATTTATGTTTATACTCACGTAAATTTTACTTAATTTCAATAATATTTTTACAAAGCAATAAATCAGATTAATTGGTCTGGCATACAGTGTAGAAGAAGAAAGAACGAGTTAGTCGGTTTACATTTTCTTACATTCTCATCTCTATCAGTCCCTATTTGATGTCATTTTCTTAGACAGGTAATGCTTATAATGAGACTTACAATGATCCTTTTACCATAACATATATTACAGATTTTACTGTGACATTAAATAATTGCTAGTTCATGCTGCATTTTTCTCTTAGACTATATAATCACTAGATGATAGATTTTGTGCATTCTCTAAAAACTTCTAGAACAATTCTGAGTTCTGAGAGTAAATTATTCATGTTCACATGATATTAAGTTGAGATATCTGATATTTTAATTCTTTTTTTTTTTTTTGTGAATCCCAGCCAAAAAATATTTATTTATTTATTTAGTTAGTTAGTTAGTTTTTTATTTTTTTTATAAACATGTATTTTTATCCCCAGGGGTACAGGTCTGTGAATCGCCAGGTTTACACACTTCACAGCACTCACCAAAGCACATACCCTACCCAATGTCCAATACCCCATCCCCTCTTTTCCCAACCCCCCTCCCCCCAGCAACCCTCAGTTTGTTTTGTAAGATATTTTAATTCTTAATCTCAAATTTGGTAGATTTTATCTTCAGTATGATAAAATTAGACACTTTTAAAAATAATATTTCTGACAATATTCTTGTCCAAAAAGTCATCATATAGAAAAATACACTGGGTTGGATCCCTAAGTTGAGGATATGTCTTACACAGGGCTTGAAACAAGTGGTATTCTGACTTGCAGCGAAAGAAAAGCCTCTAGACTTCTGGCTGTCATCACCTCCATTTAAATGTTTTAAACATTAGTTTCATTGTTAAGGGCAAAATGGTAGTTAATTCTTAACATTTGGGGTTGCTAACGTTTAGCCAGTTATTGTGATACATCTTTCTTTTATCTTTTCTCTTTTGCTTTGAAAAACTACACTATGAAGTATGAATTAATAATATCCCATTGTATAGAAAGAGACTTTTTTTTTTTTTTTGTAATGGTGACATGAATGGCATAAAGCAAAGAGCCCTGACAGTATTACACATTTGAAAATTCATCCAATTATATTAGTGGTACTCAAAGTGTGGTATTTGGAACTCTTAGGGAACCCTGATGTCTAAACTAGTTTCCTAGTAATTCTCAGACATTATTTGCCTTTTTCACTATGCTGAAATCATACTGATAATGAAAAGGCAATGTTGGGTAATACTGCTGATTCCTTACCATGAATCAAGGCAGTGAGCACACTGTGCAAGTATTATTGTATCCTTTACTACCATGCACTTGTGGAAAATAAAAAAAACAAGAAAGAAACAAAAGCAAAATGCCAGTTTGACTTTATAATATCCTTGATGAAGTTTTAAAATTGATCATTTCTATTAAACTTCATCCTGTGAGTATATGTCATTTTAATATTCTCTGTGATAAAATGAGAAGTCCACAGAAAGAAGCCTTGATGCATATTGAACAATGATGCAAGAGAAACACTTGCTTACGTGTGCAACTCCCAAGGTACCCTAGCTACTTCCCTTTTCATGCTACACAATTTTTACTTGAAAGAATGATTGAAAGACAAACTATAACCATTAAGATCAGGATATTTTGCTGACATTTTCTTGGAAAATACATTAACTCTATCCTTTCAAGGAAAACAAAGGAGACTATTTGTTGCCAATAATTAAAGTTGAGCTTCTAAGCAAAACATAACCCACTTACCTAAGCTTGAGAGCTCCCTAATGCTTAAAATGTTTCTGATTACTGCAGTGGTTATATTATCAAATTTGATCTTCCAATATTGTACAATGAAAATTTTCAACTTCTAGAAGATCTCTATAATGTAGTGAGCTAATACATTTCAAATGAACAGAGCCTTATATTATAACCTATGCATGGGGAAAGGATTCATTCAAGTGCAAGATAGGTCAATAGATTTTAACATAATAAAGTAGGAAAAGTTGATTGATACGGCTTCAGATTCCATACTAAAATTAATCCTTAGAACTTACTTGTAAAGTTTTGATGTTCCATCAATAAAGAATATCCATAGTTATTTAGAGAAACGAATAATAAAATACCTCTTCCCTTTCTGAGTGAGTTTGGGTATTCCTATACTTCAGAAGAAAATAAAATTTTAAGACAGTGGAATGCAGAAGTGTTTATGATAATTTGGCAGTCTTTTATCTAGCCAGATATATAAGAGATTCGCAAGATTATAAACAATGCTGCTCTTCTCACCATTTTGGTTTTGTTTTATTTTTTTAAGATTTACTTATTTATTTGAGAAAAGAAGAATGCAAGCAGGTGCATGTGTGCACATAAAGGGAAGGGTAGAAGGAGAAAAATCTTTAAGCAGACACCCCACCGACTGTAGAGCCCTAAGAGGGGTACTATCTCAGGGCCCAAGAGATCATGACCTTAGCTGAAACCAAGAGCCAGGCACTCTACCAGCTGAGCCAGGCACCCCATCACCATTTTCGGTTTTGAAGAATATTATGTTTTCTTTTTCCATAAGTAGTGATATTTATGTATATATGGAAGAGATTATGATATTTAGTTTTAAATTAATTAATAAATACATGTATTTTAACTGTTCAGTTTTAATCTTAAGTACATGTAATTTAATTCCACAGAAACTTTGCAGTACAAAGCACCTGTAGGTTTGGAAAGGTTGAGAATTGTTATACTCATGGCAAGAGAACAGTTTATAGAGATTCAGGTAAAGAGGCAGAGAAAGATGCTAAGAGGTGAACAGTAGGGGTTCAATTTGTGACATCAGTAGCAAAAAGATGGGGACAGTTTCAGTGGTATTTAAATAAAGACAAAAAAGGAATTTTTCATCAATTCATTGTGAAACATGAAAGAAAGGAAGAATCAGGAATGATCCAGAGTCATCTAGCATGAATGAAGCCTCAATGGATAGTGACACCATATACTAAAATAGAAGCAAACGCAGGTCCTGTGAGTGGGAAGAGGAGGGAGGGTAAGCTAGTGTAGAGAAGAATTATGAGTTCAAATTCAAAAGAGGTGAATCCCTTCTTTGGTTACATCCCATTCTTTATTGCCTCTACATGAACTATCACTCACAGTAATTTATCACAATTTAAAACCATTCCTGCTCTCCTGCTGTTGAAGACTTTCCAACAAAAATTTAGGCAAAACCAATCTCTTTCTGAATCTTATTCTTGAAACTCATTATTCTTGAAACTCATTCACCCCTTGGCTCCAGGAATCTGCTCCCTCTTGGGATTTTTGTCCTCTTACTCTTGCAGTCTTATCCTGCTCTAACTATGTATCAATTATTGGTTATTTTCAAGACTTGAGTTAACTTTGTGCTTAACCTGCATGTGCGTCATTTAGCTATCTCTTCAAAGTATGGAGAAATGAGGTCAACAGATAGCTTTTAAATTTCAGCTCCTTTAGTGTCTGCCTCAGGTCAGACCACTGGTTCAGAGAGCACACTATTCCCAAGAAAGCCTATTTCTGATGGCTGAACAAGGCAAGACTATAAATGCTCACCCATTTCAGTTCAGTGCTGGTAAGTAGTTCTTACAGGGGAAAAAAAAAAAATCCCTGCCAGTCTACCTCTGGCTTTGTTGGGAATATATTGAATTTCAACTTCTCCCTCTGCTCAACCCTACTCCCTCCCCACTTTTTCACAGATATTGGGCTCCCAAACTGCATCTCAACATCTGCTTCCAGAGAATAAAACCTGTAGAAGTTGATTTTGGGAGTGGTCCTAGGAGTAGGTTACAAGACGAAATTTTGTAGCTAGATGATACATGACCCAGTTGGCACTGCGAAAACCTCATCATCAACATTTTCTGGCACAAGATGAAAGTCCAGTTCTTAAAACATTTATTGCTGGTGAATTGGGAGAGTAACCTTTGAACAGAGGATAGAGAAAGTTTGATATGTCTTTCATTTCAAATTTATTACATGAAAAGTTACCTAAAAGAACAATGGGATTGAATGCATTTTGCTAAACTACACTCAACTACACTAACTCAATAGAAAATAATATATATTGCTAAGGAAAATTAATAAAAGGTTGAAAACCAAGAGGAAAGGCCAAAGGGTTTCTTTGTAAAATGAATGAAACCTTCCTCTCCTTGTAGAGAAGTAAAGAAATCTGAGAACAAAGGTAAAGACATACTAATGGTTGAGTAGCTTAACTTTACAGAACAAAGTCTTTAACTAAAGCTGGTCTACCATTCCAAAGTCAGGGCTCTAGTTGGGAATATATGGGGTTTTGATAGCTGCAGTGGGATATCTAGGTAGATGTCTCCAAAGATTGTGACCACCCAGCCTCCTCTGAAACTTCTGAGCCTGTAGAATTAGCCCACCACTTCCTCCAAGAACTAGAACTCCAAAGTTGTTAGGAAAAATTAGGAAAAGCCCTAGAAATTAAGAGTGCTCTTCTTATGCTACTTTGTGTCATTAGATCTATAATAAGGGGTAATTCACAGTATAACTTAGATAGGACATAAAAGTCCTAATATAAAGGAGGAAAGAAATAAACTTCAAAAGAGCTAGAAAACCTAGATATCATATACCAGCACGGGTAGGGGGAATTCCTGTGTGAGTGGGTTCCTGGTCTGTGAAACCAGGGTAGAAAATTGGGAGGGGAAGAGTTGGTTGACCTGAAGCACTGTCCCAAGATATAGGATTTTACCTCCTGGGATGGACCCCAGGAAATGCTGTGATTTCACTACTAAAATGACACCTAGAAGAAAATAAAACATGATAACAAATTTTGATTAAAGTTGAAATGTCAAAGCTGCAATAAGAAAGGTTGGAGGAAGGGAATAAAAGGCTCAAGGAATTTGACATGCTAGAATGAATATACTATCTATAGAGGGAAGGTGCAGTAAAAGATGATTTTTCACCATAAAGCTAGGAGGTCATACTATTCTTAAAGTTATAAGGTTTTCAATGAGAAGAGGAACACTTTCTTTTTTTTTTTTAAGATTTTATTTATTTGTTTGACAGCCGGAGATCACAAGTAGGCAGAGAAGCAGGCAGAGAGAGAGGAGGAAGCAGGCTTCCCGCTGAGCAGAGAGCCAGATGCGGGGCCCCCAGGACTCTGGGATCATGACCTAAGCTGAAGGCAGAGGCTTAACCCACTGAGTGACCCAGGTGCCCCGAGAAGAGGAACACTTTTACTACTCAAAAGATCATGGGTTGCTCTCCTCTCTAGGCAAGGGCTAATGGTATTGAAAACTTACTGTAGAACTGGGCTGGAATTCATTAAAAATTGTGAAAACTCTGAAACAATAGAAGACATGTGGTGGTGCTTAACCACTAGAAAGCAAGTGGATACAATTGTCACAATGAGTGTCAGAGTCAAGTGGCTGCCAAGAGGGCCTCAGTACAAGGTCATGCGTAATAGAACATAATCACGTTAGGGAGACACCCAAAGATTTTAAATTTATTTTGGAATCTGTGGGCATCTTGAATATCAAAATAAAATAGGGGACTAATGTATAATTATACTAATATATACTAATGTATACTAAGGTATACTAATGGATAATGGATAATGTAGTTATCCAAAATATACTTGTTGGTTTTATGATTGACATTTGTATGATAAAGTTTTTGTGTTTGGAATATTAGGTAGAAAAGAGTTGTCAATGTTTATGAATTACAGTGGAGAATGAGCAGAGACAGGAAGAGCATTTAGGATGCCTAACAATAAATGAAGATACAAGGAGAAATGAGCTTCCAGTAGGTCTGACAAGGGAATTAAAAGAAGTGGGATGGAAATACACAAAAGCTTTATAAGAGAAAAATAATAATTGGCTACTCCATAATTTGAAAGTAGTAACGATGGAAAAATAATGAAGAGTAATGGGAAATCAAATATGAAGTTAGTTATTGCAAGCTAAATTAACTGGGATAATAAAACGAGTAAAAATTAATCTTATTTTATTCACTCAACACATATTTATCGCATGACTTTTCAGTGCCATTCCCTATGCTAAAATGTCAGTATTGAAATTACACTCCCTAGTGATGAAATAAGAAGTTAAAAAAGGAACAAATGTTAAGGAAGAACTCCTATGTCTTTCTTAGAGCAGTTAAAAAATCCTTTTTAGGAGTAAAAGGGTAACAATTTATTTTTTTATAGTAGTGGTACACTGGTACACAGAAAACAACTAAATTATTGTGGATTAAATATTGAAAACATTTCAGATTACAAAAAGCAAACAGAAAACCCCCTGCCCACACCTCCGTGCTTCCTGTAGTATATATGTTGAAATGTCCTAGCTTTAGGTAATACTACTTACTTCACTGCTTTATTAAATAAAGAACCAGTACTTTTTTTATATGTTTCACATGAATTTGTTTTTACATTCTAATGATATTTACTTTCCATAAATGGTTGAGGTGTATTTTGGGGGGTAGGTATGAGGTATATTTTATAGATTATATCCAACTCAAAATTTTTTATGAGAAGGCCTACTTGATGTACACATTTAATATACATAGAATAATAAATGATCTTGTTACAAGTTAATATAAGGACTCTTGTTGAAGTCAATACATAAAAAGGATTTATAGTAAACTTAGAAAACAATTACCAATGTGGTGCAAAATTGTGAGTCTTTTTTTTTAAAGATTTTATTTATTTATTTGACAGAGAGAGATGACAAGCAGGCAGAGAGGGAGGCAGAGAGAGAGGAGGAAGCAGGCTCCCTGCTGAGCAGAGAGCCTGATGCGGGGCTTGATCCCAGGACCCTGAGATCATGACCTGAGCCGAAAGCAGCGGTTTAACCCACTGAGCCACCCAGGCACCCCCAAAATTGTGAGTCTTAAAATTACATATATAAGTTCCAAATTAATGAATATATAATGCTTACAATATTGTATATTATAATAATTTTACATATAACAGTGTATCACAATGTATCACAGGACAAAGATGCAATTGTGAGTGACCTTTATATCTAATACAATAAATTATAATTATAATTGTAGGAGAGATAAGGCATCTGGTATGAGTTTATAAACTATCTATTGGATAGTAAATAAAATAGAACAGCCATGAAATATCAGACTGAGTCATGCTGAGTATAACAAGGAAGTACAAAAAGAAGAACAAGTAATTACATTTCCCAGCTGCAGAGTACACCATCCCTGCACTATCGCCAGCAATACATCCCATAAGTGAAATCAAAGATTAAGGGCACACTAGGTATTGGCTTAATAGACAATTCAAGTATCAGATAGTTCTGGGTCAGTGGGCTATACTAATATAATTTGTATATCATTATTTAATTTAGATTTCAGCAAATTGTACTGAGCATATCTTTAGGTTTTGAAATACTTTCTCAAGTCTAGAAATTTTTGGTAGAAATATTTTTCACTTGTAACATGTGGTATTCATCAAAAATGTTTTTTGAGGAATTCAGAAATGTCATATAAAGCTTAAAAAAGGAATAGCTTTGCTTTACTTGAATTAGAGATTCAACTAAACTCAATAAGGCATTTTATTTAACTACTATTTTCTATTAAAGACTTAAATATTGGTGACTTCAATGAAAAGGGGATTTTATTCCCTGGCATGCAATCCTATTTCATTTAGCATGATTTCTTAGGTCATACCATCATAAAATTTATAATTGAAGGTAGCTTCCACTTTATTTATACTTCTTGAGATTGTATGGTTAGGAAAATAGAATCTCAGATAAATAAAGTGGATTGTGTTACTTTGCAAAGTTATCTCAAATCAAATCTCCCAATCCTTAGACCAGTCACTGTATTTCTGAACTCTTTAAAGGTTTTCCATTATCACTGAGGAATTAACTTATGTCTCTTTAAAATTTTTTTGTGGATCAGGGGTGCCTGGGTGGCACAGTCAGTTGGGCATCCAACTCTCAGTTTTAGCTCAGGTCATGATCTCAGGGTTCTGATCTCAGGGTTGTGAGATTGAAACCCACATAGGGCTCCATGCTCAGCATGGAGTCTGCTTGTGACCCTCTTTTTCTCTCCTTTTGCCCTTCCACACCATGCTTTTTCTCTCTAAAATAAACAATTTAAAAAAAAATTATGTTGATCAAATTCCTTTTTACATATGATCTAAGTGTAGAAAACATAGGTATTTTGATTACTGTGTTTTAAACTATTTAGATGAAACTTAAATAATTTATAGTTAATATACATGCATAATCAAATCATAAAATCTCATAATTTTAGCGTCTATTTTGTGCAAATGTTGTGTATACATTTTTTAAATTTTTCAACACTGTACAGGACATAGTATAATTTTCATCTAGCAGGCATAGAAAATGAAGTCCAGAGCATTGTATGACTTTATCCCATCAAAAAGCTACTAAGAAGCAGAGACGTCTTTTTTTAAACTTCTTTTTCATTTAATTTTTAAGATTTTATGTTTAAGTTATACCAAACAATTATTTCTGTATTCCTTAACAGTCATTAATTAAGTGCTTACTATTGTGAAAATGCTGCCCTAGATTTGAGATACAGTAAGGATGCCCACTTTCAAAGACACTGAGATCTGACTCTATTCTATAAACTTGGTTTCTGGTTTATTCATACCAGAATTACCTTGCTTACCTGCAAAAAAGTGGAGACTATGGCTCCAAAGAATTAGGATCTCAGAAAGCAAGTTCATAGGATTTATATTTTTACCTTAAACCTCAGATGACCTGAATACATATTATAATTTCAGAAACACTGACAGTACTAGAAAATGGATGAAAGTGCATGCTGTGTGAATACCAAAATGGTGAATTTGCTCTTTTACATTAGATGGAAATGAAACATCTTTGCAGCCACTCTGAACTACAAATACGAATATTTTTCTCGTGTTTCCATATGAAGAAATGATCTAGGAAATCCAGATTATATCTCCCAAAGATAAAATTTCTGGTGAGTCAGGATTCGGTCTTTTCAGTTGAAGCCTCTTAAACTTTTTCTGTGATGACATAATCATTTTTGAAAATCCAAATGGATGTAGGTCCTTTATTTGCTGATGTCAATATTTTCACTGGAAGATATTCAAGAAGTAAAATAGCCATGCACTTTTTTTTTCTCAGTTTTTCAGGCTTTTGAAAACATTAGTATCAACTGAAATTCATGAAAATTTAGTCATAAAGAACTCTTAATTACAAAGTTTAGGCAAGGACACCTAGGTGGCTCAGGTTGGTTAAGCGTCTGCCTTCAGCTCAGTCATGGTCTCCTGAGATCAAGCCCTGAGTTGGGCTCCTTGCCCAGTGGGGAGCCTGCTTCTCCCTCTCCTTCTTCCCCTGCCCCCTCCAACCCCATGCTCTCCCTCAAACAAATAAAAAAATAAAATCTTTATAAAACAAAACAAAACAAAATCTGAGGCAGGATATGAGTGAACTTGCATTTTTTCATAGAGGCTTTTTAGTTTTGAAGATCATAAAGATGCTGCTAATTATTTAAAAAGATCCCTTTCCCCTAATGCTGGGCATTAATGAGGCTGCATTTTCTAATCTTTCTTATTACTGGTATGACCTTGAAACTGAGTTATAACCATGAACTAGGAAAAGGAAGGGATGTTTGCCACTTGTAGGCCACTATTCTGAAAACTTGCTCCTTTGCTTTTCTGTACTCTTTCCCTTCTCCGTTTGACAAAGATGGAAATCCACAGAACTAATGTGTAACTAATGTGTAAACTAATGTACTAAACTAAGCCTAGACTGCTACCAACCATTTTTCTATTCTGTTAAACAAACAAAAAACATAAAAAGCCCTCTGTGTTCAAACCTTTACAACTGTCGGGATTGATCTATATTTTTTTTAATATAATTTTTTATTTTTTATAAACATATATTTTTATCCCCAGGGGTACAGGTCTGTGAATCACCAGGTTTATACACTTCACAGCACTCACCAAAACACATACCCTCCCCAATGTCCATAATCCCACCCCCTTCTCCCAAACTCCCTCCCCCCAACAACCCTCAGTTTGTTTTGTGAGATTAAGAGTCACTTATGGTTTGTCTCCCTCCCAATCCCATCTTCTTTCATTGATTCTTCTCGTACCCACTTAAGCCCCCATATTAATGCAGCCTGGTTATAGTAATACAAAGAAGAAAACTCAGTTAATGTTTGGTGAAGACACTTAAATTTGACCATGAGTTTTAGTGTCAAGAAAATGAGTAATAAATAATTAAAGCACATTTACAAAGTTTAAGCAAAAACTTTAATTTTATTGTCCAGAATCACATGGTCTATTTTTGCGTGAATGGCCAATATATTAAATGGTATTAGACAGAACCACTTATTAGATTGAAATTCTCTTTTGCCCAATTGCTTGGATTTTTCACAATGGTGGGTATTATAAAATTTTGTGAAATTAGTCTTTCTGATTATAACTACTTCACTAAATCTCAAAGAATGATATAGGCTGATGTGAATGTTTGCTAAAGCCAAAATATGATATAGAGATCTCAGATGTCTGAACATTCTTTTTAAATACCCCTTGAGTCCACTGACTAAAGGATATTTTGATTTTTGTGTGTTACCTTTTCAAAACAGATTCATCTTTTCCCTTTGCGTCCATGGTAGTTAATAATTCATCCTGGTTCCCATCTGTGGGGATGACAGGCTAGGTGCCCTTCTTTAGTATTTCAGAAATAACCTTTCTAGAGAATCACATTACAGTTCTCATGACGATGCTTATCTGCTGAACAGATAAAACATGATTTTAAAGAGCAAAGCCAGCTTAAGCTTTTCAAAAAGGAGAGTCAGTCTAATTTAAATTTAAATTTAAATACAGTTCATCTTATCTTAACTAGCCATCTTTCCTTAAGTAGTATATATAAGTAAACATATAACTTCATTCTTTGAGGAACATTAGTCATCTACAATTTGGTGATGACAAACACCATGGGGGGAATTATTGCCACAAATCAGAAATCACAGGGGGACTGGAAAAAAAGGTCATGTATGTTTAAGGGGGGAAAGGATGTTTTAAAATTATTTTAAGAATATGGATAGGGTTAAATATTCATATATTAAAATAGTATGCAGGTATTAATAATTGTGTTTTAAAAAAACTTTCACTGCCATTGAAAAGGGCTGAGTATAGCAGTGAAAAAATTAGGATTTAAAATAGTGTGAACTTACTATGTAAAAAAAAAGAGAAAAAGAATAAATACAAAAAAAGGAGTGATGAGAAATATAGTAGTCATTATGTATTCGAGAGATTAAGTGTAATCTTCGTTTCTTCCTGGTGATCTTTATTTTTCTTATGTTGTATGTGTGAAGAACCTATTAATTTTTATGAGACGGCTTCCCGGGGGAATTCTACCAAACATTTAAAGAAGAAATAATTCCTATTCTCCTGAAACTGTTCCAAAAAATAGAAATGGAAGGAAAACTTCCAAACTCAT
>NC_081569.1:88498715-88629314 GCF_022355385.1 Mustela nigripes
GAAGGGGGTGGGATTATGGACATTGGGGAGGGTATGTGCTTTGGTGAGTGCTGTGAAGTGTGTAAACCTGGTAATTCACAGACCTGTACCCCTGGGGATAAAAATATATGTTTATAAAAAATAAAAAAAGAAAAAAAAAGAAAACTAAAAAAAAAAAAAACAGTTCACAATGTCATGGTGCTGTCACTGTGTCTAACTCCCAATATAGATTGAAAAGAAAGTGATCTAAAGCAGGAGTTGTTGATTCAGTGAATACATTCACAACAGATGGTTAGCTTTTTCTTGCTACACATATTTCTTTATCAGTTTTTCTTTGTTATTCATTGTACTGTGTATTTGACCTGACTTTCTCTTTGGGGTTGAATTCTGTAGTCTCCCATTTCTTTCTATTTCCTCTTTTTCTTTTATCATTTTCCTCCACTGAAGAGCAGATAAATTCTGACTTTGACTAATACCACATATAATCAGAATATCCAAACAAATTATAGAAAGTAATTATCAAAACAATCATTCATTAATTTTTATCTGGTATTATGTACTACTAGCTGAACAATATCTGCCAAAGACTTTCCAGAATGCCAATGTAACAGATTTATTGAAACTTGCCATGGGATGATTTATTTGAGGACAATATTTTGGTGATAATTAGCAGATGGGCCTGTTTACCCATGGCAAATTTTAACAGACCCTATCAGAAATCTAGATATACCCTAATTTGGGATTTGCATATGTTGCTACTAAAACCACAGTGAGTATTACAATGAATGTATTAGGAAAACACTTATTTTGATTTGTGGCACCCATCTATATTTCCTTAGATCAAGGTACCCATTTGAAAATGACTGCTACTCAGCAACAAGCTAAATATTACCTCACTGCTTGGCCATTACCCATTCCTTTTAGTTCTCAAAGTAATAATTTAATACAAAATTGCATTAGTTGATTAAATTACAGTTGACTCTTAAACATGTGTTTGAACTGTGTGGGTCCACTTATATGTAGCTTTAAAAAAATCTACAGTATGGTACTATAAATGTATTTTCTCTTTCTCTTCCTTATTATTTTCTTAACAGTTTCTTTTCTTTAACTTAATTATGTAAGAATATAATTTTTAATACATATAACACACAAAGTATATAATTGACTATGTTATTGGTAAGGCAATTTGTAGTTAAGTTTTTGGGAAGTTAGAAGTTAAACAAAGATTTTTGACTGTGTTGGGGGTTGGCATTCCTAACACCCATGTTGGTCAAGGGTCACTTGTATTTGTTTCAAAAACAGACTGTGGAAAAAAAATAAGGCGAATGGAGATTGGCTTTGATGAATGTTTGTTACAGTGAATATGAAAAAAATAAGTGAAGGGGATCTCCTTTTAAATGATTCTTAAGGGGGGCGCCTGGGTGGCTCAGTGGGTTAAAGCCTCTGCCTACAGCTCAGGTCATGATCCCAGGGTCCTGGGATCGAGCCCCATATCATGGTCTCCGCTCAGCAGGGAGCCTGCTCCCCATCCCTGCCTGCCTCTCTGCCTACTTGTGATTTCTGTCTGTCAAATAAATAAATAAAATCTTTAAAAAAATTAAAAAATAAAAAAATAAAAAGTTCTTAAGGTACAAAAGTGAGAAGTGATGTAAAGAATTATGCTAGAATAAAACTCTCTATTTTTCTCAACTATATTAGTTATCTGTTGCTATGTAACTACCACAGAAATTAGTCACTTAAATAAACACACATTTATCATGTCACAATATCTGTAGGCCAGTGACATGGCCAAAGCTTAACTGGATACTCTGATTTAGGGTCTCTCATACCACTTCAACTAAAATATGGGCTAAGGCTAGAGTCTCATCTGAAAGCTTGACCAGGGAAGTTTATGCTCATATCATTTGATAGTAGAATTTAGTTTCTTGAGGGTTGTTGGATTGAACGTCTCTGTTCTGGGCTGCTTGTTGCTTGGAGGTCAGCCTCAGTTCTTTGCCATATGACAGTAATTCTGTGCAACATGGCAACTTCATCTAAGCATGCAGACTATGACTGCAATAGAGTATGCTAACAATATGGAAGTCATTGTCTTTGGTAATCTAATCACAAAAGTGACAGCCCATAAATTTTGCTGCATTTTCTCATCTAGAAACAAATTTAAAAAGTGTTAAAATGAGGAGGTAAATATCATTGGAAGTCATCTACTACACTGGTTCACAAAAATATTTTGTGTGCTGCTGGCATCCATGTTTTCTTGTGTTATATTTTCAGGTTTCAACCAAAAATCCATCTTGGCACAAGGTGTTATTTCCATATATTTAAATCTTTTTGTAAGTATCTCTAAAAGAACCCTGTATGTTGCTATGTTAAAACTTAGGAGAGCAGGGGCGCCTGGGTAGCTCAGTGGGTTAAAGCCTCTGCCTTTGGCTCAGGTCATGATCCCAGGGTCCTGGGATCCAGCCCCACATCGAGCTCTCTGCTCAGCGGAGAGCCTGCTTCCTCCTCTCTCTCTGCCTGCCTCTCTGCCTACTTGTGATCTCTATCTGTCAAATAAATAAATAAAAATCTTAAAACTTAGGAGAGCAGCTATAACTTGGTCTAGAGTAGGAGAAGGAGAGCTTCGTTTTCTTATAGCTCTTAAGTTAAACAATTCACTCCTGGGAATAGTTGGTAGGGAAAGGACTGATGCAGTTATACCTTTGCCAGATTTATAAGTAAGTTTGTGAATTGTATCAAGAGAAGAAGAGTATGAATTCGTGGCTAATTTGAGAAAGGTAGAAGTGGTTCCTGAAAGAAAGTATGTAAAAAGTGAGAGATAACACCAGTAATAATGCTGTTTATTCTATAGAGAACTTCTTAGAATAAGGGAATAACTTCTCTGAGTTGTTTTCTCAGTGATGGGCACTAGTTATTATCAAAATTGGTTTTTTTTTCTTCTAAAGTCTATCAGACTGAAACCCATTTATTAGCTTTAAATGATAATTTAACTGATATCTGGACTAATATTGGAACTGTCTGAATCCGTTAGTGATCAGAATAAATGTCACTGGATTGGACTTCTCATTTGCTTCATGATTTATGAACTATACTTTATGCATTAGCCAATTTCTGGAGAATCTGAAGGTTTACTTCTGAATATCACAGACCAGTGACTATACAATCATGGGTCACCTGTACCATGGGACTGTGCTACAATATGGCACTGTGTTGAGGTGATTACTTGACTGATATAATGTTTTGTTGTGGTTTGCCTGGTATACCAATGTTCACCATGTATCCTGATGTCACTCCAGAAAGGACAATTGTGAGGATGCTCTGAGAAGAAAATAAAGTACTTTTTCTGGAAAATACCATTTTTTAAAGACTTAACTATTTTAGAGAGAGAGAGAGAGGATGTACACAAGTAGGGGTGGGTCAGAGGGAGAGAGGAAGAGAATCTCAAACAGATTCCCTGCTGAGCACAGAGCCTGATGCACAGCTTGATCTCACAGCCTTGAAATCATGATGTGAGCTGAAATCAAGAGTGAGATGCTTAACCAAGCCAACCAGATTCCCCTAGGAAACACAATTTTTATAGTTGTATGTTAAATGTATCATTGGGACCATAATGCCCTCATGTTTTCAGCATATGGTGGAAGTATGGAAGGAGGATGGATTAATATACATATGAAGCATCTGTATCACTAAATTGTTGGGACAGTATGCCTCAATGCAACATGTACCCTCATCCAAAAGTGATAATGTAGAGTTGACCCTTGAAAGTGAAGAGCTTAGGGGCACTGACCCCCTGCACAGTCAAAAATTTATGTCTGACTTAAAGTTAAATTATGTATCACATAAACTTATAGCCTACTATTGACTAAAAGCCTTACCAATAACATAACAGTTGATTAATGCACATTTTGAATTTTGAATGTATTATAGACTCTGTTATTACAATAAAGTAAGCCAGAGAAAAGAAAATCATAAGAAAAAAAAGTGCATTTATAGTACTGTACTGTATTTACTTAAAAAAACCCATGTATAAATGTACTTCTACATTTCAAACCTGTATTGTTTGAGGGTCAACTGTACTATGTTAACAGCTACAGAATAGGGCGTGTTCTAAGGACAATGATCAGGTCACCGGGAAGACAAGGCACAGTAGCACTCTTAAGGGCACAGTTAAATCTGCCCATGCTAAAATTATAGATAACACGGGAAAATGTGTTCTTCACTGTTCTTCCCTTATAGTTGGATTCTAGAGTTAACTATCCTGATAGGTTAAACAGAGAAGATAGAACAAACAGTCCTGTACATACCATGTCATTCCGGAGCTCTTAAAGGATACTTAGAAACGAATATTGCTAAAAATTTGGTTTTGTTTCGGTGTGTGTCTGTGTGTGTGTGTGTGTGTGTGTAACTGCAGTATTGCTATATCCCCAGACCCATTTGAATACAATGTTTAATTATCAGTGACCTTTCATGACTACTCCTATTTATGTAAATATATGGTAAATGTAATAGGAACCCTTTTTTTAAAAAATTAAATTAATTTATTTATTTTCAGAAAAACAGTATTCATTATTTTTTCACCATACCCAGTGCTCCATGCAATCTGTGCCCTCTATAATACCCACCACCTGGTACCCCAAACTCCCCATCCCCCCGTCACTTCAAACCCCTCAGATTGTTTTTCAGAGTCCATAGTCTCTCATGATTCACCTCTCCTTCCAATTTACCCCAACTCCCTTCTCCTCTCTAACACCCCTTGTCCTCCATGATACTTGTTATGCTGCACAAATAAGTGAAACCATATGATAATTGACTCTCTCTGCTTGACTTATTTCATCAGCATAATCTCTTCCAGTCCCATCCATGTTGCTACAAAAGTTGGGTATTCATCCTTTCTGATGGAGGCATAATACTCCATAGTGTAAATGGACCACATCTTCCTTATCCATTTGTCCATTGAAGGGCATCTTGGTTCTTTCCATAGTTTGGCGACTGTGGCTATTGCTGCTATAAACATTGGGATTGAGATATCACCTTACACCAGTTAGAATGGCCAAAATTAACAAAACAGGAAACAACATGTGTTGGAGGGGATGTGGAGAAAGGGGAACCCTCTTACACTGTTGGTGGGAATGCAAGTTGGTGCAGCCTCTTTGGAGAACAGTGAGGAAATTCCTCAAGAAATTAAAAATAGAACTTCCCTATGACCCTGCTATTGCACTCCTGGGTATTTACCCCAAAGATACAGAAGTCATGGGCCATCTGTATCCCAATGTTTATAGCAGCAATGGCCACGGTCGCCAAACTATGGAATAGGAACCCTTTTGCTGAGAAAGATAGATATTTGGTGTAGTCAGCACTTATTCAATGTTTGATAAGTTATATTTAATAATTACTGCAATATAAATGTATATATATAAACAAGGTGATGATTGGTATAATAAACATTTCTTTATATTCTTTATATTATTTATCTGATGCTGTCTGTGTAATAAAACAACTTCAGGCAACTTTGTGGAAATTGAGATCAATATCTTTGCTAATAAGTGTACAGAGGATAAAAAGATATTTGGGAAAATTGAATGGCCTAATTGAAAGCACACTATCACTACTCTGGGTGTTCTAAATTGTACATACAATACAGCATTGTAGTATTGTACTCTCTCTATAAAAAGAGATTCAACAAAACAAAGTAACAGTTTGTCCATGAAGGTATTAATCCAGAGTCAGGGGTGAACCAGTAGATCTCAACTCTTCTCAGAGGCACTCCTAGGAGTGCCTGGAATTTAATTAGAATTTGCCTTCTGAAGCCACCGCATCCCCAAATGAACAGTGAGCAAAGATAAATTTGCAATATTCACTGGGCCAATGCTTGTGAATATACAGATTGGTTATTTTTTTAATAACTGCAGTGACAGCAGGACGGGTACACTTGGCAATACTCCCGGAGAGGGTATGTGACAGAAACATTAGTAGATTGAGAAAGAATGGAGGGGTAATTTCTCCAGGTTCATATGGAAGGGACATGCATCTGAGATGTCATGATAATTCCAAACTAATCACAGATAATATCAAAGGAATCATGATAAATCCAAAGTTTATCTGAAAGCTATATTGCCTTTTTTATATATTTGAAGTTGATGGGGTGCCTGGCTGACTCAGTCTACAGAGCATGTGACTCTTGATCTCAGGGTCATGAGTTTGAGCTCCATGTTGGGTGAAGAAATTACTAAAAAATTTTTTTTTAATTAAATTTACCCTCTGTAAAAAAATAAGGTTGAGTATACACTAGTAATCGGGTAGTTAATAGATTGTGTATTATGTGTCATTTGATCAAGCTCTACAATTTACTGATATAGAGACAGTGGTTGTATAGCATGTAATGATGAAACTTGTTACCATTATAAATTCCTTTCTTTTCTATAAAAACTTTTCTAATTTTTATTGTTTGAGTATAGTTAACACACAATGTTACATTAGTTTCAGGTGTACAACATAGTGATTCATCTTCTCTCTACATTATGCTATGCTCACCACAAGTGTAGCTACCGTCTGTCACCATACAACACTATTACACGGACTATATTCCCTATACTGTGTCTTTTATTCCCATGACTTATTCACTGCATAATTTGAAGCCTATATCTACTATTCCTCTTCACCCATTTTGCCCATTCTCCCACCCTCTCCCCTCTGGCAACCATCAGTTTGTTCTCTGTATTTATGTTTGATTCTGCTTTGTGTTTGTTTATTTATTTGCTTTGTTTTTTGGATTCCACATATGGCTGAAATCATATGGTATTGATCTTTCTCAGTCTGACTTATTTCACTTAGCAGAATCCCCTTTAGGTCCACCCATGTTGTCACAAATGTTAAGATTCCATCCTTTTTATGGCTGACTAATATTCCATATGTATATGTGTGAATGTCTGTGTATTATATCTATCACATCTCCTTTAATCATTTATTTAATGGCTTAGTTGCTTCTGCATCTTGGATATTATAAATAATGCTGCAATAAACACAAGAGTGCATATTATTTTCAAATTAGTGTTTTTATTTTCTTTGAAATACTAAGTAGTAGAATTATTAGATCATGTGGCATTTTTACTTCTAATTTTTTGAGGAATGTCCGTACTGTTTTCCACAATGGTTGTACCACTTTTTATTCCCACCAACAGTGTACAAAGGTTCCTTTTTTCTCTACAACCTCATCATTTGTTATTTCTTGTGTTTTGGATTTTAGCCATTCTGACATGTGTAAGGTGATATCTCATTGTAGTTGTGATTTACATTTCCCTGATGATTAGTGATGTGAAGCATCTTTTCGTGTCTTTTGGACATCTGTATGGCTTCCTTGGGAAAATGTCTATTTCAGATCCTCTGCCATTGTAAAACCCATTTTGTTATTATTATTTCAAAAGTACCCATGTTCATTGAATAAAAAGAAGAAAATTTCCCCTACAATAAATAACAAAAGGCAATCTTCTCTAGAGTTTTGAGAAGCAAAGAGTTTAGTTTAAATTTAAATGTATTAATGTTCCAATTGGATCAAAGTGAAACCCATTAACTTCTACTGGAGTCTACTAGAGTGGGGTTTACTGATTATGGGGGTGATTCAGCATGGACTACTGTCAACCAGTCTTACAGTATCCTATGGATATGCGTGAGGAGACTGTCCAGGCCCTCCAGGCAGGAGCAGAGTTTTCCATTCTTACCTAAGATCATCATTGCTATTACCTTGTTGATATTTATAAAAATAAATTTTATTATTCTTTATGGAGATGAAGAAGGGGCAAAATTTTTTTCACTTTGGGTTATTAGAGTTTTCTCACATTAAACGCTTGTAGTTTTGTATCCCTTTAAACAAAAAAGAAGAAGAAGAAGAAGAAGCCATACTGACTTGCTTAATCTTCAGAAAATAGAAATGTTTTACTTTTATTTTTTTTTAATTTTTTATTTTTTATAAACATATATTTTTATCCCCAGGGGTACAGGTCTGTGAATCGCCAGGTTTACACACTTCACAGCACTCACCAAAGCACATACCCTCCCCAATGTCCATAACCCCACCCCCCTTCGACCAACCCCCCTTCCCCCAGAACCCTCAGTTTGTTTTGTGAGATTAAGAGTCACTTATGGTTTGACTCCCTCCCAATCCCATCTTGTTTCATTGATTCTTCTCCCCCCCACTTAAGCCCCCATGTTGCATCACCACTTCCTCATATCAGGGAGATCATATGATAGTTGTCTTTCTCTGCTTGACTTATTCCGCTAAGCATGATATGCTCTAGTTCCATCCATGTTGTCGCAAATGGCAAGATTTCATTTCTTTTGATGGCTGCATAGTATTCCATTGTGTATATATACCACATCTTCTGGATCCATTCATCTGTTGATGGACATCTAGGTTCTTTCCATAGTTTGGCTATTGTGGACATTGCTGCTATAAACATTCGGGTGCACGTGCCCCTTTGGATCACTACGTTTGTATCTTTAGGGTAAATACCCAATAGTGCAACTGCTGGGTCATAGGGCAGTTCTATTTTCAACATTTTGAGGAATCTCCATGCTGTTTTCCAGAGTGGCTGCACCAGCTTGCATTCCCACCAACAGTGTAGGAGGGTTCCCCTTTCTCCGCATCCTCGCCAGCATCTGTCATTTCCTGACTTGTTGATTTTAGCCATTCTGACTGGTGTGAGGTGATATCTCATTGTGGTTTTGATTTATATTTCCCTGATGCTAAGTGATGTGGAGCACCTTTTCATGTGTCTGTTGGCCATCTGGATGTCTTCTTTGCAGAAATGTCTGTTCATGTCCTCTGCCCACTTCTTGATTGGATTATTTGTTCTTTGGGGTGTTGAGTTTGCTAAGTTCTTTATAGATTTTGGACACTAGTCCTTTATCTGATATGTTGTTTGCAAATATCTTCTCCCATTCTGTCAGTTGTCTTTTGATTTTGTTAGCTGTTTCCTTTGCTGTGCAAAAGCTTTTGATCTTGATGAAATCCCAATAGTTCATTTTTGCCCTTGCTTCCCTTGCCTTTGGCGATGGAAGATGTTGCTGTGGCTAAGGTCGAAGAGATTGCTGCCTGTGTTCTCCTCAAGGATTTTGATGGATTCCTTTCGCACATTGAGATCCTTCATCCATTTTGAGTCTATTTTCGTGTGTGGTGTAAGGAAGTGGTCCAAGAAATGTTTTACTTTTAAATGCATCAGTGTGGGACACCTGGGTGGCTCAGTGGGTTAAGCCACTGTCTTCGGCTCAGGTCATGATCCCAGGGTCCTGGGATCAAGCCCCAAATCAGGCTCTCTGCTCAGCAGGGAGCCTGCTTCCTCCTCTCTCTCTGCCTGCCTCTCTGCCTGCTTGTCATCTCTCTCTGTCAAATAAATAAATAAAATCTTAAAAAAAAAATAAATGCATCAGTGACAATAATGCATTTGTTAACTCAATCTTGTCAAAGAGAAATACTTTTACTTTTACTAGTGTTAAACTAATCAGGTTTAACTGTGATTTAAATAAATGAACAGTAGTAATTAAATTCTAAATAAGAAATATGTCTCTGAAAGTAATTCCTCTCATAATATTTACAGTTTTGTGGTAGTAAGATCTCTGGCAAGTTCGTTATGTTGTGATAGATAGGAGTTGGACAAGGGAATATAAGGGACCCAAGTCCCAGTTAGAAGTCAAGGCTTCTGTGGTTCATATATAAATTTAAATGATAATTTGAGACTGAGCTAAAAACCCATGTCTTCTATCCATTTAAAAGGGAAGCAATCAATAGTAAGAGGCCTTTTCACTACTATCTACATCCATTCTGAGGAAGAATATCGTGTATTGAGGCTCCCCCCCCCTTTTATTTTCAGACAGAGGATGGGTGATTAGTGTATTGGCTGGGTAGTGATGTTTTCAGTGGCTATTACAGTTAAAGCCATTGAGTCAACACACAATTATTATCTAATACCCACTACGGGCATACTTTACATCTACTATGGGTTTGGTTCCAGACTACCAAAATAACATGAATGTCACAGAGTGAGTCAAATGAATTTTTGTTTGTTTGTTTGTTTCCCAATGCATATACAAGTATGGTTAATGGGTATTAAGGAGGGTACTTATGATCAGCACTGGGTGTTTTATGTGAGTGATGGGTCACTCAATTCTATACCTGAAAGTAATGTTGCACTGTGTGTTAACTAACTGGAACTTAAATAAGAACTTGAAACTACCAAAAAAAAAAAAGTTATGACTACCCTATACTGTAGTCTTTTAAGTGTGCAATAGCACCATGGCTAAAAGACAATGTACATACCTCAAATACAAAATACTTTATTGCTAAATCTGCTAACTATTATCTGAGCTTTTAGGAAGTTGTAATGTTTGCACTGATGAAGGGTCTTACCTCAATGGTGATGGCTGCTGACTGATCAGGGTGGTGTTTCTTGAAGACTGGAGTGGTTGTGGTAATTTCTTAAAATAAAAATGAAATTTACCACATTGATTGACTCTTCCCTTCCACAATTTCTCTGTGGTATCTGATGCTTTTGATAGCATTTTACCCATAGAACTTCTTTCAAAATTGAAGTCAGTTATCCCAACACTTCTGCCATTTTAACAACTAATTATATGTGGTATTCTAAAATCCTTTGTTGTCGTTTTAGTGATCTTCACAGCATCTTCACCATGAGTTGACGAGAAACCACTTCTTTGCCCATACATAAGGAGCAATTCCTCATCCACTAAAGTTAGATCATGAGATTTAATCATATCTTCAGGCTCCACTTCTAATTCTAGTTATCTTATTATTTCCACCACATCTGCAGTTACTCCACTGAAGTCTTAAACCCCTAAGAGATATTTATCTGTGAGGGTTAGAATCAAGTTTTTACAAATTCCTGTTAGTGCTGATATTTTGACCTCTTCTTATGAATCAGGAATGCTCTTAATTGCAATTAGAATGGTAAATACTTTCTAGAGGCTTTCAGTTTACTTTGCTCAGATCTATCAGAGAAATCACTATCCATAGAGCTATAATCTTACAAAATGTATTTCTTAAATAATTAGACTTGAAAGTTGAAATTACTCTTTAATCCATGGGATGTAGAATGCATGATTTGCTAACCATCATGCAAACTGTATTAATTTCATTGTACTTGTCCACCAGAGCTCTGGGGTAACCAGGTGCATTGTCAATTTTGAGAGCAACCTTTTTTTTTTTTTTCCTCTGAGCAGTACATTTGACAGTGGGCTTGCACTATTCAGTAAACCATGTTGTACACATAGATGCTATCATCCAGGCTTTGTTGTTCCATTTATACAGCACAGGCAGAGTAGCTTTAGCATAATTCTTATGGGTCACAGGATGTTTGGAATGGTCAATGAGCATTGTCTTCAAATTACAGTCCCTACCAAGAGAGTCAGTTTGTCCTTTGAAGCTTTGAAACCAGACATTGACTTTCCCTCTCTACCTATGAAAGTCCTAAATAGCATCTTCTTCCAATACAAGGCTGTTTTTTCTACATTGAAAATCTGTTGCTTAGTGTAGCTTCCTTCATTTATTACCTTAGCTGGATCTTCTGGACAACTTGCTGCAGCTTCTACATCAGCACCTGCTGCTTCCCCTTGCACTTGTATGTTATGGAGATGGTTTCTTCCCTTAAACCTCATGAACCAACCTCTGCTGGCTTTGGGTTTTTCTTCTGCAGCTTCTTCATGTCTCTCACTCTTCACAGAACTGAAGAGAGTTAGGACCTTGCTCCAGATTAGGCTTTTGCTTATAGGAATCTTATTTATGGCTGCTTTTTTTTTTTAAAGATTTTATTTATTTATTTGACAGAGAGATCACAAGTAGGCAGAGAGAGAGGAGGAAGCAGGCTCCCTGCTGAGCAGAGAGCCTGATGCAGGACTCGATCCCAGGACCCTGAGATCATGACCTGAGCCAAAGGCAGCGGCTTAAGCCACTGATCCACCCAGGCGCCCTTTATGGCTGCTTTGATCTTCTATGCCGACCACTAAAACTTTTTCTGTATCAGTGGTAAGGCTGTTTTGCTTTTAATCATTTGTGTGTTCCTGGGGATAGCACCTTTTAATTTCCTTCAAGAACTTTTTCTTTGTATTCACAACTTGGGTAACTCTTTGGCACAAGTGGCCTCACTTTCATCCTGTCTTGGCTTTCAGCATGCCTTCCTCACTAAGCTTAATCATGTCCAGCTTTTAATTTAAAGTGACACAAGTGTGACTCTCCCTGCCACTTCAACACTTAGAGGCCATTGTAGGGTTATTAATTGGCCTAACTTTAATATTGTGCTTTAGGGAATAGGGAGGCCTAGGGTGAGGAAGAGAGACGGGGAATAGCCAGTCTGTGGAGCTGTCAGAACACATACATTTATTAAGTTTGTCATCTTACATGGGCATAGTTCATGGTGTCCCCAATACAATCACAATTATAATATCAAAGATCACTGATCACAGATCACCATAACAAATAAAATAATAGTAGAAAGTTTGAAAAATAACAAGAATTACCAAAATGTATCACAGAGACACAAAGTGAACAAGTGCTATTGGAAAAAATGGTGCCAGTAGACTTGCTCACTGCAGGCCTGCCACAAATTCAGCAGTTTGTAAAAAAACATAGTATCTGCAAAGTGCAATAAAGCAAAATACAATAAAAGGAGGTTTGTCTATGCATTCCTGTTAATGTGGTGGGTCCTGGGGATACAATGTTTGCGAAATCAGACAATATCCTGACCTTCATAAACCTTTATAGGAGAGGGCAAGATAAATAATAGAAGGCGGCCATAGAAATGAATGTAAAATTAAAACAGAAATAATTGCTATGAATACAGTTTCTCATTTTACAAAAATTTGTTAACAGGGACCCTATAAATCTAGGGATTTAACATTTATTTCTAAGGGCATTATTTCTGTAGTAACTGGAAGCATATATAGGATCTGGCTGCAGAGTGAGGTGGGTTTGGATAGAGCTCAAGGCAAAGGGAGCGGCTTGTGCAAATCGCCCAAAGAAGGCTTGTAGAGTAGGAATGTGGAGATCCAAAATCAATGATGACAGCAATGTAGGATAAAACTAGAGAAGTAACCATGGGCAAGCCTAGTAAGATTTTACAGATTTTTTTGTAATCCTATATAGTAAAAGGAATCTAATAGAGGGTTTTAAGCCAGAGTAGTTTAATTAGATATGCATTTTGAAAAGTTCATTTAATTTGCACTATTGAGAGTAATTTGGAACCAGATGGTGATGCAAAATCAACAAGGAGACTATTAGAGTAGTACCGGTGAGAGATGATGGTATCTTTCACTGGAGGGACTACATTTGAATACATAGAATCCTTTTTTGTTGTCTGGTTGTTCAAGAATGCTGAATTTTACTGAAACATGTAGTTATTCCAGGGAGAATTTAAATAAGATTGTATAATGTAAGCCATTTCTACCAGTGACTATTCTCCCAGATTATGTCTGCAATTTATTTTTATTACATGCTTTCTCTAAATTATAGAATTTACCTACTGTAGAGTGACTTAAGTTCCTTAAGAGTGTTTTGTAATTTAATTATCACAAAAACACTATGCTGTAACTATTATTATTCTTTTCTTATTTTACAAGTGAGGAAGTTAAGTAATTAGCCAAAGATTGCTCAGCTAGGAAATTTCGAAGTAGATAATTTAAATTTAAGTAGTATGAAACTCAGCCGTGGTTTTACCACCGTGTCAAATATAGTAAGTAGATATTCACAAATATACCAAAGAATGTAGCTTTTTTATTTTCTGCAAGTGATCTGATTTTTCTCATATGCACCCATCTACTTGAGAGAAGAGGTCCTTGAGCTGAAAGAAGTGTTGGAGCAATTTCTCACCTGGTGCTTGACCAAAATGGCATTTACATTCCCCTCAGATTGACTAAACCTCAGACAGGTTTCTTCCTAACTATAGGTCCTGGACGTCCCTTTTTGTAGAATTTATTTAGCTTTTTCTTTAGAAGATTTGCAATTGTGAATTCTTCCTGTCCCTTTTAACTGTGTATAAATATTCTCCCAGCCTCTTGTCAGTTTTACCATAGGAATTGTCTTTCTCAAGGACCTGGAAATCATCTCTTTGAAATGTAAACATTGAAGGAGATAACGCTCCAGTCTTCAGTCTCTCTGGGAGGTAGGAACTTAACCTCAATGGGGGCAAATCAGGAAACACTGCCAGCCTAATTACAGAGAAAAATATTTGCAAACTCAAGAATAATGCTATGTGCTGGACACATCCAGCTTTCCCCAGAAGTCCTCCAGTATTTTTCCACATGCTCAACCCAGAGCTTAAAACTCTCTCCCTTTTTATTTCAGCCAAATCCCTTGGAGTTCAGTCTGTCTGTGCCATGGTAATAGTCTTGAATACAATCTCCTTGCTTAACTTTGGGGCAATATTTGCTTTGACATGCTGAATATTTATTAGATACCGTTTTGGGGGGTCCTCTTAGTTACTACAATGCTATTTTGCCTCCATTGTTTTTCTTATTTGTTGTATTGGCACTATTTTCCCAACTTTATAAGTTTCCTCACTGCCCTCTGCCTAGGTCCACAGCATGCCACATAGTTCAGGGATCCCCTTCCTCCTTTGGCAGTGTCCCATTTCTATTACCCATTTTTGTATTTAGCAGCTATATCATTGTAATACCACATGACAAACTACCTCCAGTTCAGCGGTCCATATGTAGAATTTCTTATTTTTCCCTTTTCGTTTTTCAGGTCAGCTACTAAGGCTCAGGTTTTGTCTGTGGGTCTGGAATTGAGGTCTGTGTGTCTGGAATTGAGGTCAGCATACAGTTTGGCTAGGCTTGCCTAGAATTTCTGGATCGGCTCCGTGTGCTTCAATCTGTGTTTGGCCTGGTTGGCCAGTAATTACACAAGGTATTTTTTATCTTGATACTACACTAGCATACAAAAACCAAAACACTTTCCAAATCCCTTACATTTCATCCACTGACATGTCAGCAAAAATAAGTCACAGCCAAACCTGAACTAAGGGGTGGGGAAGTACACTCTGCGTACCATGGAGACATGGAAAGGGTGCAAATATATACAACTCTTTCAAGGGCCATAATATTTTTCTTAGATAATTAGTATCCATACTGCCAGAGTCCATTGTCCAAAGCTGCAGAAACACATCTAGAGTAAACAGTAATAGGTTGATTTAGTTTTTAATTTGTTGCAGTGAGGTAGAGCTGAAGGATTGATGGCATCTTAGAAAAGGAAAGGTGGAACTTTGGAAAATAATAAAGGACTTGGGCCTGCGCTGAGTGGTTCTGGGGATCAGGGAAATGAGAGACGGTCTTGGAGCGGGTGATGATTACAGAAAGAAGCAATTGAAAGATAGCATATCTGGAAGGTTCTTAAAGTAACAGGTGAGAAAGACAGGCTTAGAGGATTCATTGATAAATGTAGTCACCCGTGTTACCTGGAATTGGAGGATGTTGAGTTGTCTTTAATAGTTGTGGTGGGTTTTATGTTTCAGCTTCACTTTGGCAGGTTTTTTTTTTTTTTTTTTAAAGATTTTATTTATTTATTTGACAGAGAGAAATTACAAGTACACTGAGAGGCAGGCAGAGAGAGAGAGAGAAGGAAGCAGGCTCCCTGCCGAGCAGAGAGCCCGATGTGGGACTCGATCCCAGGACCCTGAGATCATGACCTGAGCCGAAGGCAGCGGCTTAACCCACTGAGCCACCCAGGCGCCCCACTTTGGCAGGTTTGAGAAGATTCAGAAAGCAAGTGGGGTTTTATGTCTATATACTTACTACCAAGGGAGTTGCTTGCTCTTTCGGGTCTTCTGTCCTGCTTCCGTCTTTTCCTATGAACACCAGGTAGAGACTCACAGAGAGACTCACAGAGAGAAAAGGTGAGACACCTTTTCTATCTGGGACTTCAGTGGCCTCTTTTACTCTAGGCCATGTTAGCCCTTCAAAGGTCCACTAAAATTTTTTTCATTTTCAAGAGGCTGCTTCTTTTCAAGAAAGAGGCCTCTTTTTCCTATGCTTTGCTGAAGGTGAAACAGTTTCTCCTAGGAAGGGCTTAGTTAACTCTTTGGAATTCAGTTCACCTGGTTGCCTTGAAACTCTGATGAACTTAAAAATATTTATGATTTCGGAGATAGCATAAATTTTTTTCATTGTAGGAGTACTTTCTCTTGTGACTTCTATATCCTAAACTTCTAATCTGTAAAGTTTTTTTTTTTTTAAATTTTTTTAAAGATTTTTGTTGATTTATTTGACAGAGAGAGACACAGCGAGAGAGGGAACATAATCGGTGGAAGTGGGAGAGGGAGAAGCAGGCTTCTCGCTAATCAGGGAGCCTGATGTGGGACTCAATCCAAAGACCCTGGAATCAGGACCTGAGCCGAAGGCAGACGCTTAACGACTGAGCCACTCAGGCATCCTGTAAAGTTTTATTTTTAGTAAAACAAATGTTCTCGTATCTGATATATTAATTACCATCATCAAATGAGTTTCTCTTTTAAAAGTGAAAAAGCCGAGTCTCAGAAAGTTTAAAGTAATTTGCCTCAGGTCAGGTCACTAACATATGATTTGGCTAGAATTCAAGTCTTGTGGCAATGCCCAGGTAAATAATATTATACCATTTGGGCCCCAGATTATTTTTCCAGGCCCTGCCTCCTCCTTTCATAAGTACTAGACAAATCTGTTTTGCACATAAATTGCATTCCCATGCCCTTCTCCATATTGTTCTTTCTGCCATAGAATAGTATCTAGGTTTTAAAATTTAACATGTACTAAACATGTGTTTATATTTGCATTCCTTTTCTTATAGAGAGTCTTCCAAATTGAGAAAGTACCAAGCTTCACAAACTTTGACCAACCTATGTTAAGTGGGTGCTAATTGGGCATTAACCTGAATTTTAAATTCATAATGCTTGCATAATCTAATTCCTGTTACATAACTATAGAGAATTATATTCATTAGCACATGAATACATGAAATAAGTGAGGAGTAATAATGATAACAAATATTTTAGGTATTTATTTTAGAAGAAAAGACTTTTCTATTTTAAAGGGCATCTAATTTATACCGAACAAGTAGAATTGCTGAAGCACAAAAACCAGTTTGACATCAAAATATGTCTTGAATTTTGTCTTAACTATGATTGAATTGTGTTTTAAATGATGGATCTTTTAATATTTTTGGTCAAATTTACTCAATGGAGCAGTCACAACCTAGTTAAAAAAATGTCAAGTGTGGCAGTATAGATGTTATGAGAATATTTTGTAAAGGAGGAATTGAAGTAAAGTGATCTATCTTGGATCTCCCTTTGAGCTAGGTAATGCTATTATAGTCCTGTCTCTTTATAATAGAGATGCTTTCTCTAAATGAGAAATAGCATCACAAAGAAGTAAGAGGTTCTGTGTGATCCCTACCAATGACTCTCCTTCATTCTATGTGTTTAATGATGCCTGTAGGAAAGCTTACTTACTCTGACAAGATATTTCCATCAGCATCCTTGAGTTGAGCAGAATAAAAATGATGTGAAGATCATGCCTGCTTTTCATTTGGGTGAAGATCATGCCCTTAACTGTTTGCTTTTTATGTGGCATTTAAAAAATAGTATTTCCATGTTAGAATTTTTAACATTTAGTGCATATACCTGGAAAGGTAGTAAAAAGAATTTCTTTACAACCACAAATTAAATGTAATCTATCAGTAGAGAGTGTTTTGTCTCAAATTCACATTTTTATCATTTCCATAGGTTGATGAATCAATAGCATTAACTCACCAGAAATACCTAAAATGTCTGTATAAAATGGTAAAGACATCATGCTCTCCATGGATTTACTGACTTAGGAGTTTGAGACTAAAAACATTTAGATAAGGAACTTGACTATAGTGATATCAACATCATTTTCATTAACAAGAAAATTGCATTTATTGTCCAAAGTATACTATCTTTATTGTCCTTATGGTAATAACAACGGTCTATACGATGATTCATGGCAGAACTGGATACTTCCATAAATAGATTAATAAGCTTATATTAAGGATCTAGACAAAACAGTGTAAAAGTTAAAACTTTTCCCTTTTAATTAATAAGTTTTATAAACATGGAAATATACTGTTCCTCTAAAGATTTTCATTTGCTAATTATAGCATCAGTTGATGATTATTGCAAGAATGAGTGTTGACTGAGTTCATTATTTCTGTTAGTTGACAATTAGTAATTATCTAATTCCACCATTACTTCTACATATATTTAGTTTGTATTTTACTTTAGGAAATGACTTTTATTTTATTTATTTATTTACTTACTTGCTTGCTTATTTATATTGTTGTGGATTCATGGATTCCTCATTTGTTCATTCCTCTTTATTAGATTTTAGATTTTAATTTATTACTAACATTATGTTGGAACATTTAGGTGAAGAACATTGTCTTAAGGGTTGTTAAAATTTGGACAACAGGAGTCTTGTTTCATTTTATCATGCTCCTATTCTTCTATGAATACTGTCTTACTTTCTGGTAGAATTTGTTGTGTCAGACTCCCAAAGTCTGAGATCAGCCATTTCTCTGAGAAACTTTGGTTCATTTGTAGGGAATACTATTAAAATAGCAATACTAGACACTAGATATGACAATTCCTGAATGTCATTATATATCATAATTCAGAGAATAGAACTGAGAAAATATTTTTTATAAAACAATTGCAAGTTCATACTGATACTGCATATCAAATCCAGTGCCACATGATTTTTTCTCTTCTTTTCACATTTCGCATTACATCATCCATCTCCCACAAAGAAAACTGTGTCCTAAACACAATACATTTACCATTTTCCCTTTGAAGAAATAAGTTTCTGATACAGTCTACTTCTTGCATCACACAAATTCCTAGTTGTTCTTCAATTACATATAGCTCCCATATTAAAACAAGATGCCTCTATATTAATGGAAACAAGATGCTCACTCACTTCCTTTCCAGGGTGGGGGTGAAAATACAAGTAATTATCTACAAAGTTTTACTCAGCCTTAATTTATGAAAAAAACTAGATAGATTTGGTAGCTGTAGTCATATCCCTGCAGCTGGTCCCAAAACCATATATGATATTTGTCACCTTATTCCTACACTACTTTTTAGTTTTTCTCATTCTTGATCCGAAGTTTGATTGGCTTTAGCTGCTCATCTGATATCCAGACACAACTTCTCTGTGAATGACCTTTAGCCTTAGATTCCTTACCCTTATTAAGCAACAGTTCTTGAAATTGCCCATTTGTCATTATCACTGTGCATGGAAATACCAAGAGCCACATCCATTAATCCCCGAGCTCAAGAATAGTTCTGTTTGTTTGTTAGTACAGTAATATCTTCCTCAGTCAGCTGGGATAGAGTGCCAGATGTGTCCAATAGATAGTCTCAACTTCAAGTTTAGTGGAATATTCAGTTAGCCTTTGAAAGAACATTGTATTTTGTGAAAATCATCATCTCAGTCTTATAGAGTCTAACATGTAGGAATGTTTCTGTTTTTATTTTTGTTTTAAATTTTATTTATTGATTTGACAGGGAGAGAGAGAACAAGTAAGAAGTGACAGGCAGAGGGAGAGGGAGAAGCAGGCTCCCCACCAGTCAGGGACCCTGATATGAGGCTCGATTCCAGGAGCCTGAGATCATGACCTAAGCCTATGGCAGATGCTTAACCGACTGATCCACCCAGGAATCACTAAGGTGTGGGAATGTTAAACAAATTAAAGAAGTATGTTAGAGTTATAGTGTGGCAGCCAGAATGACCTTTCTTTCCTGGTTTCTTCACCTATATGTTCCAATGCTAGATATTAGCAATTCTTTGGCAAATATACCACATCTTAGAGGACAATGTCCCAAAACTGAAGGGAGTTATCCCTGAGTTAGCATCTTTGACAAGCATTTATCAAACCATTTTATTATGACTAACTGCTTTTGGATATTGTATATATGGATATGCATATGGTATATGGCAAGATTATATGATAACATTGTCAACTCTTGTTTGGTGTGAGTCAATATCATGTAGAATTTCATGCCAATAGATTAGTCATTTTGTAAGTGATGAGAAGATAATGCTGTAGGAGGCATCTGGGCAAGGAAGGTAAACACAAATCCAAAGTAGGTACCTATTCTGGTAGGGATGGATCAATGTCCCTGAAAGGGCTCCATCATAATTTAACAGCTGACTTGCCTCCTTGAGCAACATTTCTATATAAAAGTCACACTATGTTCTCTGCTACCAGCACATCAGGCATTCATAGTGGGAGTAGTTAGACAATTATTGAAGATAAGTACAGACAGTCACGATGGTTCAATTTGCATTTTTTTAATTTTAGGATGGTGTGATAGTATACTCGTTTAGTAGAAACTGCATTTTGAATTTTGGAACTTGATCGTTTCCATTTCCTGGGCTAGTAATATGCAGTGTGTACTGTCTCGTGGGCAGTGGCAGTGAGGTGCAGCTCCCAGTCAGTCACACAATCACAAGGGTAAACAACAATACATTTAAAACCATTCTGTACCATCCAGCCATTCTGTTTTTCACTTTCGATAGAGTATTCAATCATTTACATGAGATGCTCAACACTTTACTATAAAATAAACTTTGCAACTATAAGCTAATTTAAGTGTTTTGGGCATGTTTAAGTTAGACTAGACTAAGCTATGATGTTTGGCTATGTGTATTCAAAGCATTTTTTACCTAGGGTATTTTCAACTTGTAAAGGGTTTTGTGAGACGTAACCCCATCACTACCTGAAGAAGGTCTGTAGTTTGTAGTTTTAGTTCTACATGTAATTGTATCTTTAATCTATTTTGGGAACAGTGGAAAGCTACAAAGAGGCTTCCTTACATCCAAAGGATGAAAGAGATGTACATGAACTTTGAAACTAACTTGTTTTAGTTTCTTATGATTGCTCTAGTAAATTACCACAAATGTGACAGCTTAAAATGATGCAAATTTATTCTGTTATTGTTCTGAAGGTCAACTTTGGGCAAAATCCTTCCTTGCCTATCCTAGCTTCTGGTGCTGCTGTCATTTCTTGGCTTCCTTGGCATGTAGCCATATCACTCAACTATACATTGCTACCTCCTCTTCTGCATGTCTGTCCTCTGTGTGTCTTCCAGAAGGATAGCTCCCATTGCCCACTGCATCATCCACAATGGTATCATATCAGCATTCTTTTTTTTTTTTTCTTTTTTTTAAGTGGGCTCCACACTGGGTGTGGAGCCCATTGCAGGGCTTGAATTCACAACCCTGAGGTCAAGACCTGAGCTAAGATCAGGAGTTGGATGTTAACAGACTAACCACCCAGGCACCCCTCATCTCAACATTCTTAATTTACTTCCATCTGTGAATAATCATTTTCCAAGTAAGGTAACATTTATAGATTCTAGGGATTTGGCCTAGGTTTATCTTGAGGGCCACTATTCAAGACACTATACCTGGCAAGTATGAAACCTTCCTGGATGAAAATATTGTTATCACCCACATGTCATTCATCTTTTATCAAACCTAAATTAACTGCATGCTGATAACATCATTTCACTGAGGACATTTAAAAATATAAACAACAAAAACACAGACAGGGTTGCATCTTCATTATTATTACATATTCTAAGGTGTTTTGTTCTGAGATTTGATACATAGTACAAAATGAAAAACATCCTAAGTTCTATGTAATGTTGCCTTTAAGAACTTCTCTAGGCTCTGCATCAGAGGTTCAGTATGAGTTACTGCTGGAAATAGGAAGTTGTCCTGGTGGATGAGAGTAGCTCCTATCCACACAGGCCTAGAGGGTCTAGATGCATGACAGATGTGTGGGAGTGACTTCCACATTTGTGTGCCTCATGTCTGGATATCCAGAGATGTTCTGGGATGTGTCCTTGTGTCCGGGCCTAGTATGGATAGGCATCTGGGCCACAGATGGGAAATTCTGGGCGATACATAGTGCTGCTCAGCTCCAGCCTGCTGGAGAAGAGAGATGTCCAGCTATCACATTTTGAACTCACTAAGAATTAATTTCCCTTATTTGGAAATAGCACTATTTTTCAAACAAAAATTAGCGATACCAAACTTCAGTGTAATTTATAGTATAATGGCACAATCACTATAAGATTAATAGGGAAATTATTTACAGCAACAATATCACAAACAAATATTTCATGCCTTTACTATAAGTGTTTAAATCTAATTTATTTATAAGGGGTCATCTAATTTTCACCAAGTGATGTTATGTGCTGGTTCTCAATTGTAATTATTATTAGATGTAACTCACTATGAACATTAAATCATAATGTAATTTTGTAACCTGCCTCAGACTAGAACATATTACATTTTGTCCATTCATTAACAGATATTTAGTCATGTTCCTAACATATTGATGGAAAATTTGCATTTTAAAATGATTACCTTTGAAATAGGCCTCGGGGTAAATATCAACATTTCAACATTTCTGAGTTAAATTAAAATTCCTCAGCCAATAATTAATTGGGTCCTCACAGTCCAGGGAAGAAAAAAAAAATATTCTACCACTTTCTAATTGGGCCATTCGGATGTGTAGATTTTTAGGAAAGAATAACTAGTGTCTTTATACAATTTTAGCTTTTTTTCCAAAAAGTCATGGGTAACAAAGCAAAGAACATGATAATGAGAAGTGGAAAGAAGGCAAATAGACAGAGCCTTTCAGAAGTTTTTTTATTTGTTTTGTTTGGCTTTTTGAAGTAGTATGATTCAGAAAAAGGATAAAGCCAGAGAAATTGCAAGGTGGAGCTGAGCAGATCTGTCAAATATGGAATGTTAGGTGCACAAGAAAATATACCAAGATCGCATTTTTTTTTCTGAGTTAACAACATGGGCATCATAAATGAAGATGTTGAGGAAGCTTTCTGTTTTTAAGTCTGATTTTTTTATATAATAACTGTGCTTCAGTTGTTGGTGGCACAGATTTTGGCCTAATAATCTTAGGTTCAAATATCAATTTTACAACAGGCTAACTTTGTGCCTTGAGCAAGTTAATTAACTTTTCTAAATTTCAGTTTTCTAATTTGTGAAAATGGGACTACTGTACAGATTATCTCAGGGACTGAATGTAATTTGTATATCAACACCATTAAAGAAATGGCTAAAATACAACTAAACACAGTATTACTATTATTAGTGTTATTGTTGGCTTGATATTTCACTTCTTCCAGGTCTTGGCTCAGTTGCCATTTCTGTGAGAAGATTTTGATTTCCTTGTTAATATACATAAACCCTGCCCCTTTCTGATTCTTTTTCATCTGGCCCATTTTACCTGATACCATTTATTAGTATCGAGGAACTCTATTTCATTACCTAACAATTAACTAATTAATTCCTGTATCTGTCCCCCTCTATTAAAATTTAGGTTCCTTAGAAAGGAATTTTATCTGTTTCACTAACCGTGCTTTTCCTAATGGTTACATTCTAGATCCTAGAACAATGCTTGGCAGAGTATATGCACAGTAGTTTTGAATGAATTAATATTATAAAACTGTTGTGAACTTTAGCTTATAAGAGAAATTATAGATCCAAGAGAAGACTGATTTCACATAAGAAAGTTAAATCTTACCACTCATCTAAATAGCTTATCCAAAATCAAAATCAAAATACAGTTTAGTAGTGGATTGGAGCACATTCCTCTGATTCCCAGCAATCTTTTGCTTACTTTGTAATCATGATCTTTGCGGAACCTAGTAGCTCAGTTGGTTAAGCATTTGCCTTCAGCTCAGGTCATGATCTCAGGGTAGTGGGATCAAGCACCTATCAGACTCCCTCCTCAATGGTGAGTCTGCTTCTTCCTCTGCCTCTGCTCCTCTCTCTCACTCTAATAAATAAATAAATAAAAACTCTAAAAAAAAAAAAATCCCCAAAACAAAATAATCAAGATCTTTTATACTTATGCTTTGTTGAGGAGTCTTACATGAGTACTCCTACAATTGATGTCTCACATATTGTGGATATTTAATTCTTACATTAATGTTAAAAGAGAAATATTTTCCTCACTTGTAAATGATTTTAGAGACTCATAGTTCAAGTAGTGCCTCTCTCCTTGCCTCCAGTTTTTCCATAACTACCAAGTTGGGACAATTGTTCAATTCTATTGGTTATCAGCTTCCATTGTTTCAAAGCACTATCCTCATTTAATCACAGAACCTTCTATTGTGTCTTCCCTCAAGTTCTCATAGCTGAGAATAAATAACCTGACCCCAAAGATTGCCAAATAAGACATTGTTTTCTACTATGCTATAATATCTTTTACTTTTGAAACATCCTCCAAAATAAACTCTCATCGATGGAGAATTTAACTTTTCTTTACTACTCTACAGAATCATACATAAACGTGGCTATGCTGATCATTGACGATGACTTTTTGAGTCTTTAGGAAATCTTACTCCTTTATTAAATAAATCTCAACCTAAAATTGGACAGAGAGTTTCTAGTTCAACCAATCAATGAAGCTGTTCAAATTGTGACAAATTTGCTTCTTTGGTTTACCCATTTTTTAATGTCCTGTCAACTGCATTTCCACTGGCAAGATGTTTAAAAAAAATACTTCATTTCAAAAACAAAGGAACTAGAGAAGGATCAATTAAAACGATAAACAAACTACTATTTATGGTGTATGTACCAAGGCTGTTAGTCACTCTGCATGCAGCATTACTGAAAGGGAGCACCATTACATTCCTTCACTGGAGGAAATAATGCTCAGCATATACAGTTGACCCTTAAGCAATGTGTAGGTTAGGGACACCAGGCTCAGTGCAGTCAAAAATCCATGTGTGGGGCACCTGGGTGGCTTAGTCGGTTGAGTGTCTGCAGCTCAGATCATGATCTCAAGGTGATGAAATCAAGCCCTGTATGGGGCTCCACACTTGATGGGGAGTCTGCTTGGGATTCTCTCTCTCTCTACCCTCTGCCTCTCCCCTTGTGCACTTGCTCACTCTCTCTCACTCAAAATCAATCAATCAATCAATCTTTTTAAAAATCCATGTGTAACTTTTGACTTCTGGAAAACATACACAGTTGATTAACACTGATTTTGGATATTATATGTATCACATATTGTTTTCTCACAATAAAATAGGCTAGAGACAGTGCTGTGTAATATTTATCAAAAAAATATCTGCATATAAGCGGACCTGCATAGTTCAAACCCATGTTGTTCAAGTGTCAATTCTATAAGTAACTTGTTTAAGGGTTCAAATGGATGACCATTCATATCTTCTTACATGCAAAATCAAAATCAGTGTTATTTAAAATATGCTATATTGTCACTTCACCAGGGCCGGTCATAGTAGAAGTAATCATATGCAAAGTATTACTGCTATTAATACTCCATTTTACCTCCCACTCACCTTCACTTTACTGGATAACAGAAAAAAAAAAATACAGGATGCTTGATTGATTATTTGGTTTACCTTTTGTGTCTACTGGTATTATGAGACTAGGAAATGCTATATCTGTAGCACAGCTCAAATCAATAAACATCTACAAAGATTTATGGAAGTTGCAACATATTGAACAGTACTCCTCTCTACTTACCTCTTTCCAATGACTATAGAAATCCACATTAATGTGAATGGTGTGGAAGCATTATCACAAGTCTAGAGAGCCTCAAAGATAATTCAGAGGCATTTTTTCCTTGACAGTTGTCTGATAATCCTACTTTGTCATTGTACATATTATATTAAATTATATCTAGTAAATTATATCCATTATACACTAATGCATTGTATCTTAAATGAATACAAATAAAATCAGCATAAGACATATCCCCAAATGCTGAAGAAAAATAAAATACTTAGTTATTTGCAAATTTGGACCCACTAATTTTGCTTAGATAAATGTATATCCATGCCAGCATCTATAAATACATTAAACAACAAAACTATGTAAAAATCTAAAAATTGGAAAGAGGAAAATCTCACCCCTACTCTTTCTAGAATTCTAAGATATAAGCAAAGGCAGATGATCAGCTATCTAATATTTTAGTTCTTGGATGTGAAAATGTGGGGTATTGAGAATTCTGTGAATAGTGAATTCCTCAGTAATATTAGGGAATATACTAAGGAAGAATGAATATAAATAATATGCTCTTTAATATTCCAGTGAAGTTTTATTTCTATACCCTAATACTCAACAAAAAGAACTCTGAACAGTGTTTGGAATTTTTCAGATTAGCTATATCTCTGAATCAGTAAGAACACCATCAGAGAAACAGAACCAGTAGGATGCCCCAATTGTCCCTTCCTCTTCCTCCTCCTCTCTCTCTCACATCTCTCCCTCTCTCTCTACATATATATAGATAGATAGATAGATAACCTATATATTTATATAGATAGATTAGGTGTATATATATAAATATAGGAATATCTATATATAAATATAAATTTATATTTATATATAAACACATTTATATATTTATATATTTATAATAAATATTTATATATATATAAATTCACAGGTTGAAACTTCTCAAGCAAGAGCTGATTTTAAGTTGACACATAAAATTGATGATGATAGTTCACTCCTTGCTAATTTGTCACCTATGCATATATTGTCCTTTTTTCACACCTAATATACGCAGAAAGACAATAACAAAGTCATACTTTTACTAACATGATACAAATGTTTCATATATAACCCAAAAATATGCTAAAATTTCCCCAGAAAATAATCCAAAGTCCTTGGGTGATATTCACTCTTTTTAATATTGTTTATTCGAGTATAATTAACATATTAGTTTCTGATGTATAATATAATTGAACAATTCTATGCATTACTCAGTGCTCATCATAATAAACATATTCTTAATACCCTTCACCTATTTTACCCATCCCCCCACACACCTCCCCTCTGGTAACCATCTGTTCCCTATATTTAAGTTCCTCAAAAATATTAAAAATAGAATTATCATATAATTCAGTAAATCCATTACTGAATATTTACTGAAAGAAAATGAAAATACTAATTGTAAAAGATATATGTACCCCTCTGTTTATAACAGCATTATTTACAATAGCCAAAATTTGGAAGCAACCTGAATGTCCTTCTATAAATGAATGGATAAAGAAGTTATGTTATATTTATAAATGGAATGTTATTCAGCCATAAAAAATGAACTCTTTCATTTGCAACAATATGGGTGGATCTGGAGAGTGTAATGGTAAGGGAAGTAAGTCAGAAAAGGACAAATAGTACATTATTTCACTCACATGTGTAACTTAAGAAGCAAAACAAATGAACACAGAAAAAAGAGACAAGCAAAAAAGCAGATTCCTAAGTTTAGAGATATTCACTCTTCTTGATATCACATAACTTAAATTCTGAGATGTAAAGATTTAAACTATAATTAATATATTTTATATTAGACTATAAATCAATAAGGAGGGAAATATATCAATATATATATTTATACGTGTGTATACACAAATATATTTATACTAAAGAAGAAATACCTCATGAAAATTAAGTTACACACTCACACAAACATATTCATAATAGTGATAAAGAATAAATACTCGTGGAAAGTACAGTCCTTGTTTCTATAACTGATCATGTGGTTATACTTGGTATTCTACTACTACCTATTCCATAATCCCTTGGCCCTTGGCAGACACTTCAGCTGGCTGTCTTTTATTGCCTGATGGGGTGACCTAAACTTTCATTCCTAAAAGGTCTTGCTCATTAATCATCTCTGAGTTGAGTTGTCACAGGACATGAAAATACTAAGAGATGCCTTAAGGGATCTTCTGTGTTCCAGACATACCCTTATTGCCTGTACTGTGTAGTAACAGTCTAATTTCCCCTTGGTAATCAAGGTCAGTGACCATATTCAATAAACCATCTGCCACAGTACATAAATCCACATAGACTTATAACTCTGGCCATATCTCCTTTTAATGCAAAATGAACAATCATATATAATACTCAAACTTTTCTGCCCATTGGGAGGATTTCCCCTCACTACATTTCCCTACACCACACATTTCCTTCAGATATGTTTCAGAGAAAGGCTATAGTGCTATAGCTACCTACTTTTGGGCAGTACCAGCACATCATGTAGAACCATCTGTAAACCAGGCCATGTTTTCTCTTCATTAATCAACTGTTCTTAGGAACTCTCCATGAGGAAACAGGTGTTACGGGGAGAGAGAAGATAATGTGACAAGAGTAGGGATCATGGGCATTGGGTCTACTTCCTCATGTGACTTGTGCCTCGAGGGCTTCTGAAGCCTATTATCCTTTGATAGTAGAGTTTTGATGTTTACACCCAACATTAAGACTTGATGGGTCAATGACATTCAGTACATGATGGGCAACTCAGGTGACATTATGTTTAAGCATTTAGTGTTTAGTAGAGGCTCAATAGCTAGCTCAATAGCTAGCAGAGGTTCCTCTGCTTGACTTATTTCACTTAGCATAATACCCTCCAGATCCATCCATGTCCATGCAAATGGTAGGTATTCATTCTTCCTGATAACTGACTAATATGGCAATCAAAAAATAATGATGTACTATATGTTGGTTAATTGAACTTAATAAAAATAAATAGGGGGGAGAAGGTGTTTCTCAAAAGAGTTATCCTCAAAATATAATAAAGCTTTGATCTAAAATCCTAAGAGATTTAGACCTAGAGGAACCTACCATGGGCTCCAAACAACCTCTCATTCTGCCAGTCACACTTCAAGCAACATCAGATGTGCTAGATTATATGGTCCAAGCAGCAGAGTAGTTAGCATGGAAGTCTAGATCTGTTGCAGAGCCTTTTCTAAATGTTCTTAAAACTAGCAGCTCTTTGGATTACTTGGTAAAGAGAATGGAGTAACACACTCAAATGAGGAACTAGTTGACTCCAAAATCTAAATAGTACTACTCTATGTTGTACCTCATTTTTGGCTATGGAAGGGGCCAGATGCAATAACTTGTCTTTCACCTTAGAAGGGATCTGTATGTGTGTTACACCACTGGACTCCTACAGATTTCCCTGATGTCAGAATTCTGAAGTTTTGTCAGATTTATTTCCTATTCTCTGACATGCAAATGTCTTACCAATATTTGCCATCATTACTGCTTCTTGCTCACTAGTGCAGTCAGCATAATATCATCAATATAATGGACCAATAACGTCATATGGACCATACAGTCCTTAAGAAAGAGAAAAGTGATCAAGATCCCTACAAGATAGAGAGTTTATATGTCTGAGATAGAAAAGAACGTTTATTGTTAGCTGAAAGCAAACTGCTTTTGGTGATTTTTACTGTTATGTATCCAGAAAAAAAATTATTTTTTAGATCAATAACTGCATACCACATACAAGGGCATGTGTTAATTTGATCAAGCAAATTAGGATCATTTTACATTTTGATTCAGCAGCAATCTTTACTATTAATCCTGGCTAAAAAACAAAACTTTGAATAGAGCTATATATGTTAGTTATTCTGAATTTAGATTCATACAGTAAGTATTTCTTCTGAAATTAAGACATTTTTTTTTTTTAAAGATTTTATTTATTTATTTGATGGAGAGAGATCACAAGTAAGTAGAGAGGCAGGCAGAGAGAGAGAGGAGGAGGAAACAGGCTCCCTGCTGAGCAGAGAGCCCGATGCGGGACTCGATCCCAGGACCCTGAGATCATGACCTGAGCCGAAGGCAGCGGCTTAACCCACTGAGCCACCCAGGCGCCCTGAAATTAAGACATTTTAAATTAACATAGAGTTATTTTTAAATAACTATTAGCTTGTTTTCCCTTAGGCTAATTTTAAAGTATATCAACATGTCAGAATTTTTTTTTAAAGGTAAGGAAGAAAACTAAAAGCAGAAAAAATTGTATGCCCTGACAAATTCATAAAGCACATGCATGAAGAAACTGAGTTTTTGAAACTGAATAATTTTTACCCTTATAATACAGGTGTTATTACAAGAGTCAAATTGGTGTATTAGCCTAACAGCTTGGAAATGACAATTTACACATCATTTAGTACAATGAGAGTCCATCAGTCTAACATTATTATTATCCTTTTCTATTCACTGATAAATTTGATAAGGTACAATGTTAGTAACTCTAGATTAAAAATAGGAAGCATTTTCTCTTCTCCAATGTAATAGTTATATGTTAGTTGTCCTTAGCAATTTCTTTAAGCTATTGGAAAAAAGTTAATCCATTGGGGTGCCTGGGTGGCTCAGTGGGTTAAGCCTTTGCCTTCAGCTCAGGTCGAGGTCTCAGGGTCCTGAGATCAAGCCCCGCATCAGGCTCTCTGCTTAGAGGGGAGCCTGCTTCCTCCTCTCTCTCTCTGACTTTGTCAGATAAATAAATAAAACCTTTAAAAAAAAAAGTCAATCCATTAAATCAACCTCAGTTCTCTTAAACAAAAAGTGTACGAGAAAACATTTTATTATACTAGATATTCCACAGATGTATACCATGTATTTCCAAAATTACAATCTAGTATTTTCTATAGTAATATAATTTTGAAAAATTCTAGTGAGATTTTAGTTAAAGAATTATTTCACCTTCTTTACCAAATAATCTAGTGATGGTTGACAATATCTAAGCAGTTGGTTTCATCCTTTAATTTCCACTAGTACAAGTTAAGGAGTAGAAAGTTACATGTGGCTAAACTCAACTTAAACAGTCTGAGAATTTAACCTGAGCTCAAGTTCTTGAGTAAAATTTGAAACCACCAACCAACTCCATTATGTTCATAAGTACAGCTAAGTCTTCAACAGCATTAGCTACTTAATCATATAAAAGTCTTGGTTTCTGTAGACTTTGTATAATCATTATTAATTTAAAACACTTTTGCCATTTCATGCCATACATTAATAGTGTTCCCCTTGCCCCAGCAACATGCTTTTATAGATGACTTTAAACAATAATACGTATGATTAATATTTACAAAGAAATTTTAAGTAGGGCATGGGAGTCCTGGTAAAGAGAAATATAGGCTTCAGTACATATGTACCTGATCCCTTTTTTTTAACTGAAGTATAGATGACATATAATATTATATTAGTTTCAGGTATACAACACGGTGATTTGACAACTGTAAATTTTATGAAATGCTCACCATGATAAGTATAGTTATCATCTGTCACTATACAAAGTTATAATAATATTATTGACTATATTCTGTTTGCTGTACTTTTCATCCCTGTGACTTACTCATTTCATAACTGGAAGTTTGTACTGTTCAATCCCTTTCATCTGATAGCGTCTGAAACCTGTTTCAACTATTTTGAATCTGTTTCTATTTTGTTGTTATTGTTTGTTCATTTGCTTGGTGTTTTAGATTCCACATACAAGTGAAGTCACATGATATTTGTCTTTGTCTGTCTTATTTCAGTTAGCCTAATACCCTCTAGGTCCATCCATATTACAAATGACAAGATTTCCTCCTTTTTTATAGATGAGTAATAACCCGTTGTATAAATCCACCACATCTTCTTTCTCTGTTCATCTATCTATAGACACTTAGGTTGCTTCCATATCTTGGCTATTGTAAATAATGATGCAATAAACATACAGATGCATATATTTTTTTCAAATTATATTTTTGTTTTAACTTTGGATAAATACCTAGAATTCGAATTATTGGATTATACAATACTTCTAGTTTAGATTTTTTTCAGGACTCTCCATGTGTTTTCCATTGTGGCCATACCAGTTTACATTCCCACCAACAGTACACAAGAGTTTCCTTTTCTCCTTGGTAACTTTTCTAGTCTTTCTGGTACTAGCCACTCTGACTGGTGTGAAGTGATACCCCACTGTTATTTTGATTTGCATACCCCTGATGATCAGAGATGTTGAACATTTTTTCATATGTCTGTTGACCATCTGTATGTTTTCTTTGAAAAATGTCTAATCAGATGACGGGTTTTTTTTTTGGTATTAAATAGCAGTTGTATGAGTTTTTTATATATATTGGATAATTAACCCCTTATCAGATATATCATTTGCAAATATCTTCTCCCATTCAGTCCATTCAGTAGGTTACCTTTTCATTTTGTAAATGGTGTCTTCACTGTGCAAGTTTTTTAGTTTGAAGTAAACCCAATTGTTCATTTCTGCTTCTGTTTCCCTTACCTGGCCCTTTAGGATCATTAATACTATAACTGTAAAGAAATCAAATTATTTGTATTTAATCTAATTAGATTTGAGAACCAACTCCAGATTCCCATTCTTAATGTCCTCTGTCAATAATTAAACTTTGATATTGAATTGGTACCTGAATTGGATCCAGAATTGCATTCTGTGGGTCTGTAGCCAAGCATTTCATAGAAGAATTTTGGTCACAGAAGTACAGCAGTTGTGAAAAATGAGACACAGAGTGGAAGACAGTGAAGTTGACCTGAAATTTAACAGATATCTCTGCATCTTCCTGACCCTGTATCTATCCACAGTGATTTGGAAGGTCATGATCACTGATTTTCTTCTATTTCCCAAATCTCATATAGGTCCCTCTTTGTCCAACTCTAATTGAAACAGTTCCAAGAGTAACAAAGATGACAATGGAATTTAAGGTTTAAATTACTATAGGTTTAAATTTACCTTGGAAAAGAAGGTAAATATGGCTTAATGTAAGTGGATATAAGAAAACATTGAGGCTGCTAATTAAATGGAACATGTGAAAAAAAATGTAAAAACAGCAAAAGTTTATTAAAAAAAAAAGCTAATAAGTAATACCAAAAGGAATACACATGTACCAATAGTTAATTTTTTAGGCTTTCTATATTCAGCTGTGTTAGTGCACTTCGGGTCCAGATGTCATTACTTCATGGCATATCATACTAGTGTGTTGGAAAATTATGTATGAAACAATCTTATTTCTACCTTAGACTGATATAATTTACCTGAAATTTTTAATCATCTGTGAGCTACTTTTTATATAGAATTGTTTATTGTAGCAGACTATTCACTTGGCAAACATGTAGACACACCATTCCTAAAGTAAAGTTCCAAGATTACCGGCCATCATGCCTTTGTGTAGACATATATATTATGTACATATCTTATGCCCAACAATTCTCCTTCCTATATTTTGTTTCATAAAAATGCACTAAAGATATTTATAGCAGCATTGTTGAAACAACAAAATGTTAGAGAAGTATATATGCCTTTTGATAAAGAAAAATTTTAATTAGTTATGCTACCTACATAAAATGAAGTTATAAGTATATGTATATGACTTGGGTTTTTTTTTAATGTGTATATACATATATGTGTAGGTCAGATATAAGTGTATGCATAGATATACCTCTTGGATGTATGCACCATATATGTGTATGCATGTCTGATAGTATAAACATGTGGATACATAGGATGATATGCATATATGCACATATATAAAGATGCATATACCCATGTGTGCACATATATATCAATAAACTGCCACTTCATTAGGTTGTGATAACAACAAAATAAGTATCTTTGGTTTATAAGAAATGGATTTCTGACACAAAAAACATGTTCACTGAAGCTCTGCTTCACATACTTTTCCTCTAGGATCTAGAATGATTGAATGATTCTTAACTGAGACATTATTGTACATTATCAATGAGAAGAGAAAAGGGGAGAAATGGCAATCAGGTAATGGCTCTAAGTGCTTCCACAAAGAAAAAGTATATATTAATTTTTTCCATATTTCTTTAGTCCAAAATAAGTCACACGGACAAGACTGATGTCAATGGGGTTGAAGGAGTTAAATTCTCCCAAAGGAAAGAGGAAGCAAATATATAGAAACAGCAATGTTGAACAAACACACATGCATGTACATACACACACACATATGTATATGCACATATACATATACACATGTATTCCTCCTTAAGAGGAAGGAAAGGGATTAATGTGTTTGTGTGTGTGTGTGTGTGTACAATGGAGGAATAGATCTGTATGTTCTTATGAAGGATATTTGTAAGAACACTTACTACCTCATTTCTTCGACTTTGTATCAGAGAGGAGGAGAGAGAATCTTCCATTTTGTTTTTTGCTATATAAACATTTTTAAAAAGTGAAAATAAGAAAGAAGTGGTGTTTAATACTAAACAAAAATATGAAAACTATTTTACTATGAAATATAAACTAACAAACTTTTAAGATCATTCTTTTATGGTTTCATTGGTAGGGAAATATTTCATTATTTTTATAACAACTTTAAGGAAGCACAATCCACTTACAGTAAGCTGAGTAAAAACTCAGAGTGTGTATATTCAAAAATTCTCCCTTTGTTCTTTACCTTAGGAGGTATTCAGTCTTTTACCATGAGTCTGATGTTAGTTATGAGTTTTCCCTAAATGGCTTTTCTCCAGCTAAGGAAGTTCCATTTTATTTCTAGTGTGATAGAACTTTTTAGTTTTTAAAATACTTTGTAGTTACATTTTGTCAAATTACTTTTCTTCATCTCAGTATAATAATTTATTTGAATAGCACTATTTTAATGTGCTCTAATATGAGTGATTTTCAAATTATTAATTCAACCATTGCATTCCTGTGATAAATCTTACTTGTGCAAAATGTATTATTATTTTTATATATTGTTGGGTTCCAGATTACTGATATTTTGTAAATAATTCACATCCATGTTCATCAGAGAAATTTTCCTATTTCTAATCTGGATTTGACAGTATAATCTTGGCCTCATAAAATGAGTTTGAAAGCATGCCACTTACCTCTTTTTCTGAAATTAGGTAGATTTGACAGTATTTCTTTTAAAGATGAATTATAGTACAACTTTGCAACTCAAAATGCAAGATTACACAACAAGAAATAGGCAACATATGTAGGCTCATAGCACTTTATTTCATTTAATAAGAGTCTGATTTGAAAAATAAATGATTATATGCCTATGTAAATGGAAAGCATCAAAAATTTATTTAGATTAAAAATTGCCATAATAACAAAAATGATTAAGCTATGGCTTCTATTTTTAGCACATTTGTCAATGTCCAAAATAAATGTTTAATGAAAATGTGTTAAATCCTTTTATTACAATTTTATGATAACATATACACCATAGACATATAATTTGTTTCTGTTGTTTGAATAAAAAAGTCATCTGCAGTTAGATATACTGGGTAACTACATTATTTTATAATGATTATCTCATAGTTTTTCTATGACATGAAAATTTATAATAATATATTAATACAGTCTCAATTTCCTTTAAAATGATAATAAGGATAATTTCTAATAATGTTATATCAAGTTATACCATATCTACTCTGGAGAAAGAATAAGTTGACTGTGGTAATTCTGTCAGAATCTGGAAAACATTCTAATCTGTGACACAGATCAGCATGCAGTCAGCCAATATTTAGTTCTAAGATTTACAGTGAGTTACATATAACTTTGGCCTCATTGAATTTATTGTAAAACTTATGCTGGAAAATATTTTTCCTCATTTCTCTTAGCTATTGATTGATTGATTGATTTTTAAAGATTTTATTTATTTATTCGACAGAGAGAGAGATCACAAGTAGGCAGAGAGGCAGGCAGACGGGAAGGGGGAAGGGGGAAGCAGGCCCCCTGATGAGCAGAGAGCCCCATGTGGGGCTCTATCCTAGGATCCTGAAATCATGACCTGAGCCGAAGGCAGAGGCATTAACCCACTAAGCCACCAGGTGCCCCGCTATTGATTTATTTTTAACTACAGTACTATCCATTTGAAACTATCTAGAACCAAATATATTTCCATAATTTTATATTTGTAGGTATAAATGTTAAGATGCTTAAATAAATTTTTATGATGTAGTTTTCATATAAAAGTGATAAGCTTTTTGATGAAAAATATGATTTTATGTTATTTTTCATACATCAAAAGTATAAATATAGCCTTTCTTTAACAAATTTATTAAAGAAAGCAGAAGTCAGGTATCAGTATTTTTGAGTTAAAAGTTAATCTGATGTATGTACTGTTTAAAACAATTACACTTACATTATTTAATCTCCATAAATAGTTACTATTTCAATATTAAATTTCAATATTAAAATTTCAAGCACTACTCAGATTCTGAATATTGTAGTGATCAAAGACAATCTAATCTGTCTGATTTTCTTACATTTCTTATATGGTCAGTTGTTTCCCACGTGTGCACACACACACATCAGTCTTTCTTCCCTTTTCCTTATCAACAATATGGAAAGAAATAGGGAAGAAAGTAAAGAAACAAATTTTGTAGCTTTTAAGACTATAAACATAGTTCCCAATATATCATAGTGTTACATGCACAAAATTGTATTTAATTCTATGAGCAATTAATTATAATTTTTGTTGTTGCTCATAGTTTATTTAATCTCTTGGAATTTTCATCAGCTAGTCCTGATTCTTTAAACTCTTTGTTGGTTTTCATGATGCAGTAATCTCCTGGTTGTTCTCCATCTCAATCTCCAATACTAGCTCAGTTTCTCCTTTTAGACATCTAAATCTTAGAGAGTTCTACTTTGGGGTCTCTTCTGATTCAACACGTTTACATTAGGAGCTCTTATCTAGTCATATGGCTTTGTGTAACAGCTCTAAATGATAGTACCCAAATAGATGTATTCAATTTTAGAGCTCTCTTCTGGGCACAATATCATATATCCAACTGTGTGTTTCGAACTGCAACATCATTTCCCAAGTCAGAACTCTGAGAGTCATCCTTAAATTAGCTATCCTTCTCTCATATGAACTCTTACTGAGTTAGACTTCTACATATTTTTCTAATCATTTCACTTCTTTTCATCTCTACTCCTGCCATTCCTTTTCAAGCCACCATCATCTCTGGAACTTATTGCTGTAGTTTCTAGTCTTCCTCTTCCAATAATGCCTTTTTTTCCAATGCATTCTCTATACGATGTGAGGTTATGTCTATAAAAATATTGGTTATGTAACTCCCCCACTTCAACTTAAGCTTTCACTTTACATTACTCTAAGGACAGAATTCAAACTCATTTATTTAACTAGTTAATCCTAATTGTCTTAGTAGCAACTATGAGTAGGTACTTATTCATTGTACTCTATTTAATATATATTCATATTTATATATGTAAATGAATAGCTTGATAAACAAATTATGGAGCTAAACTACAATATTAGAAGTATTAACCAAAATTTAGGGCTCAAAAACAAAGGATCATGAGAAGGGTGGTAGAAAAGGAGAACATGAAAGAAGTAGAGCTCTTTATAATTTTCTGGCACCAGAGATACTTCAAAGACAAGGATGCATTTGTAGTTCAGAAAGAAACTAGAAACCATTTGTATTTTTTTTCTCTGCTTGTGTGTCTGTCTGTAGGTTTCCATCTTATTTCTGCTCTCCCTGAGGAACAGATTTCTTGTTAGTTATATGAAGGCCTGGATAAACTTGATAAAATTAACTGTGAAGATGTATTTCCACAATCATCTTTTTTATTCTTTTCCTTAGGCCTGCTACTGGGAAATTTTATTCACTTCCTATTTTTTTTTAAATTTTTTATGGTACTCACCATACAGTAGCCTTAATACACATCTTCCTCATTTCATAATGGGGTCACATCCCAATAAATCCATCATAAATTGAAAATATCCTAAGTAGAATATTCATTTAATACACCAGCTTATTGAACACCATAGCTCAGCCTAACCCACCTTAAACATGCTCAAAACATTTACATTAGCCTACAGTTAGGCAAAATGCATTGACTGATGTATTAGAACTATTATATAATAAAGTTTTGAATATCACATGTAATTTATTGTATACCATGCTGAAAGTGAAAAACAGAATGCTTGTATGGGTATCAGTTGTTTACTCTCCTAAACAAGTGGTTGACTAGGAGCTGTAGCTTGTTGCTACTGCCCAGACTCATGAGAAAATATTGTACTGCATATTGCCAGCTGGGAAAGGGTCGAAATTCAAAGTACAATTTCTGCTGAATGTGTATTGCTTTTGCACCATTATAAAGTAGAAAGATCATAATTGAACTATCATAAGTTAGGAACGGTCTGTACATCAAAATGTGCCATGCTTTTGAATTATCTGGCTTCCAATTATATCCCCCATGTCCTACAGAAATTTGTCTCAGCTAGTTTATAAGGGAAAACTAATATGCTAAATAAAATCTGAATAGAATGAAATGTTTTCATGTTATAGAAGTTGATGTTTATTAGATAACTAGAGTACATTACTATTAAATACATTTTATATTACAAAGTAGAGCTTTTGGTAATTTAGTTTGGTAAGTTCTTAACTCACTCTAAGCTTCTTTTTTTTTTTTTTTAAGATTTTATTTATTTGAAAGACATCCCAAGTAGGTAGAGAGGCAGGCAGAGAGGTTGGGTGGGAAGGAGGCTCCCCGCTGAGCAGAGAGCCCAATGCAGAGTTCCATCCCAGGACTCTGGGATCATGACCTGAGCTGAAGGCAGAGGCTTTAACCCACTGAGCCACCCAGGTGCCCCTCACTCTAAGAGTCTAAAAATAGTTCAATTTCTTAGACTATATCATTTGAAGCACACACTCCAAAACAGTATTTTCTAGAGGATTATATTAATTTCTTAGTAAAATGCTCTGAGATGAAGTTACTAACTGTTGAATGTCTAAGAGCATGGACTTGATGATGCAAGGACTTGAAATCATGCGATAAAATGATTGCATTTGGAGATATTTAGTCCTGACACCTGTTTTTTTAGAGCTTAGAGTGTTAACAAAGAATAACTTGAATCCTTATCTGTTGTTTGAGAGGCCGATCAGTACAGCCATTAAAAATTTACTTAAGAAGCAATCGTAAAAGTACTAATCATCATTATATCATTATATTTTCTGTATGGGTAGAAATGTAAATAACACCTAATTTTTAAATGTTTGCATTAAATGTCAATTAGTAAACGGAAGTCACAGAGAATTGGAAGTATTTCACTGACCTTACTAGAAAAGGAATCAGAGTACACGTTTATTTAGCACTCATTAGAACCATTCCCATTTCTTCCACACTTTTTAGAGCAAACCTAATTATTCCTGCTGCCTTGACATTTTTACTACTTCATATGCCTCATCAGTTTAAAACATTTACTTCTGTGACTGCCGAGCCATTCAGCAAATTGGTTCTTCAGATCAATATTCTTGCTTCGAAAAAAGAAGCAGCTCTACACAGGTGTCTGGCAATGTTTATTCACTGAAAGCAGTTCATCTTCTACTGTTGATAGTTGGCAAAGTGACACTCCATTTTAGGTCTTTAATCATTTATCCATTTCCTAAGAAAACTGCAACTTGAAAAAAAAAAAAAGGGAGAAAGCTCAATGTGTACTATTAAATAAAAATAGCCAATCAGTCAACACAGTTACCCTCTCTTCATAGCAATCAGCAACAGCTGTATCCCAATTAAGGCTATGATTTTGCAGGTGCTCAGAGAAGTCTATGTCAAAATAAATCCACTTATTTAAAATGTTTTGAACCATTATAAAGTCTTTGTAGACAAGTTCAGGAAAAAAAAAACTGTAGGGATTTTCAGACAACTTATTTATAAGTGTCAAGATTCTTGGGTAAAAGAAGAAAATGAGATCAAAACAAGGAGATGTCTTTGGGAAAACATCATTCTCTTATTAGCTGTAACAACAGACAGAAAAAGGGAGTTTGAGCAGCACTCCATATAATTGGTGGAAACTGATGCCATCCTATTCAGTACATTTTTTCAGCACCTTATAGGAAGATAATCCCTCGTAATATCCAGTTCAACCTATGTGTGTACATTCCTCTTGAATTATTTTAAATAGATTTTAATAAATATTATTTACAAATAAACACTGAAACAGTTGTTTTAAGTTTTACTTTATGCAAAAGTTATAAGGTGATGTTATAAATTTAAATTCCCTCAAACTATTTCTAGGGATTCTGATTTTCTGGGGTATACTTAATTTGTCTAAGGAATCTTTATTTTTATCAAATATACCTAGTAAATATGATATAGATACCTCCTCAAACAGCATTTTGAGAGAACTTACACTAAATTTGTACAAATAAAAGAATCAGAGTTTCTAATTTCCTTTCAAATATTTGTATTTTTAAAATATATATAATTCCCCCCAAAAGTACGTACTGATTTCTAAAAACAAACAAACAAACAAACAAAACATTTGCTTTCACATACCAAGTAGTTTCTGATAATGGATAGCTTTTTCTCTTTCTGAGTCTACTCACCGGTATAATGATATATCTGTTTTATATTAAACAGACATTATCATGAATGTTATTTAAAGCACTAGGAAACCATAAAGTTTAATTATTCAATGCTTGCATGATGCTTTGAAAATAAGATATTCTGCTTAAGAGCTAAATATTATTGTAGCTATTAAACATCTGTTGTATTCTAGTTAGAGTTGAAGACATTTTATAGCAGCATATGAAATTATTCCCCTAGAAATTTGTAAGTTGTCAGAGTTGAATATATCATACAGGCAACAACATATTATTGATTCATCTTAAGAGATTAGGGAAGAGAAAGGTTTTCATTGTCCTTATACTTTTTAGTAGGATTAAGAGAAATTTAAAATAAATTCAGTTTGACATTAGAGGAATAGCAATTTGATTGCATCTCACTTCTCAACAGAAATGATAGAAGACAGAAGACAATAGAATTATTACATTAAAGTGCTGAGAGAAAACTGTCAATTTAGAATACTTTATATAGAAAAAAGATTCAATATTTTGAGAAAGCATTCTATGGTTTTTGCAGGTGGAAAGGTAAATTGCAATAGCTACTTGTTCATTTTACATTTTAATTAAAGTATAATATATACATTTTATTTAAGTGTAAAGTATACCAATTATAAGTACAAAGTCTGATGACATTTTACAATGTAAATATACCCATATAAGTAAAACCCAGATCAAGGTGTAGAGTAAGTTTAAAACTCAGAATCCTCCCTCCTGCCCTTTCCAGAACATTTTTAAAAATGTTCTTTTGGCTTTAAACACTTTGCTCTTGGATTAGGTTTTTTGGGTTTTTTGTTTGTTTGTTTGTTTGTGGAATATGGGATCATGCTTATGCATTATTTTGTGTCTAGATTCTTTTGTTCAGCAATATATATTTTTAAGATTTGTCCATGTTTTATATATAGTGTAAAATTCACTATTTTTATTGTTTTGTACTATTCCATTTTACCAACATGCTACAACTTATTTATTGTACAGCTCTATTATGGTGGATAGTCATTTGGTTGTTTCCAGATTAGGATTATAAGTAACTTTGCTGAGATGCTACATTATATGACATATCTCTGGATATATATAAGTAGACTTCCTAGGTAATAGCTTGTGCATTTTAAATTTAATATTTAAAATTTTCTAATGTCCATTTTGATTTATCATTTGAATTACACGGTTATATATGAATATGCATGTATGTGCACATATTTTCATATGTATAAATTATAGAATACTACACTTTTTAAAATATTTATATATTTGAGAGAGGGAATGTGCAGTAGTGGGGGGAGAGACAGAGGTGGGGAGAGAGAGAGAGAGAGACTCCCTGCTGAGCAAAGAGCCTGATGCAGGGATCTAGCCCAGGACCCAAAACCATGATCTGATCCGAAAACAAGAGTTGGATGCTCAGCCAGCTGAGCCACTCAGGTGCCCCAATACTACACATATTTTAAATAATCCACAGTTTATATATATGGGGTACATACACAAACAGAAGCATACAAATACGTTTATACATCAACTGTACCATACACATTCAAGTATATATGTGACACATAATTTTAAGTATTAATACATAATATATCACACATATTTCTAATTTGCTAGTTTTTAAAATGTATTTCTCAGTTACTCTAAAAATTGTATCAAAATATTTTACTATGATATAGATTATTTTATGTTATTTTTGGTTATGTCAGATTTTACTTTATATATTTTGAGATGATCTTATTGTTTCCTCTTTTATTAGCATTTTAACATTATAGAATGGAATAGCCTTCTTTATTTTAGTACTAATTCTAGCATTAAAGCCTATTTCATGTGATACTAATAGCCTTTTTTGATAGTGCATGATAAAATTTTTTCATTCTTTAATAATCAACATGGGATCATGCTTATGCATTATTTTTTTTTTTAATTTTGTATTTTTTATAAACATATATTTTTATCCCCAGGGGTACAGGTCTGTGAATCACCAGGTTTACACACTTCACAGCACTCACCAAATCACATACCCTCCCCAATGTCCATAATCCCACCCCCTTCCACACCCCGTCACCTAATAGTAAAATTTACAAGTCTCAATGACAAAGAGAAAATCCTGAAAGCAGCCCGGGAAAAGAAGTCTGTAACATACAATGGTAAAAATATTAGATTGGCAGCTGACTTATCCACAGAGACCTGGCAGGCCAGAAAGAGCTGGCATGATATTTTCAGAGCACTAAACGAGAAAAACATGCAGCCAAGAATACTATATCCAGCTAGGCTATCATTGAAAATAGAAGGAGAGATTAAAAGCTTCCAGGACAAACAACAACTGAAGGGTATGCATTATTTTTTTAATTAATTATTATTATTATTTTTTTTTTTTTGGTGGAACAAGAGCTAAGTTTATTTGTTCATTTCTTGCATTTGAAGTATTCCTCGATGACATCCTTCGCCTGAGACTCTTTGCCATAGTCCTTAACCACCACACAACTGCAACCAACCACTTTACGGGGTTTTCCCTCTCTGTCAATTTTACAGAGGCCTACCCACTCCCCTAGTTTCTTGTTGTCATCAACCTTGATTAGGTTGATTTGGTGTTCAGCACAAAGGGCCTCCACCAACTTGACATACATAGGTTCATCACAGTTGTATGCAAGCACACAAAGATGGGCTTGGCGCTTGTCTAAGGCTTTGGCAGCTTCGCGAATTCCATGTGCTAGGCCATCGTGGATGAGGGCGGTCTTCAGCACCTCTTGTAAAGCAGTATTAACGTCCATTACACCTCCAGCAGCAATGCCTTCCTCGGCCATGGCGGTGGATTACGAGTGTAGCCGAATATGGATTCTCATATTTAAGATATCTTATAAATAGTGAAGAATGTTGCATTTAATTAGTGTATCAATATTTGTATTTTGCTAAACTAGTCTACAGGTAAGATAATTATAGGTATATTTCATTTTAAATTGTCCCTTTTTATTTTTCATTTGTATTACCTCTTTTTCCTTGTGTTCCATTATAATCTTCTTTATAATTAAATGGTACTTGGTAATCTCAGTGTTTCCCTTTTAGATATATTTTTAATTCATGGGTTTATTATTTTCTACAGTAAGTACAATACATATCTGTTTAAATTATGCATTAATTACAAGATGATACTTGAATCAATAACATCTACCTACAACTCTTGCACTTTCTAACATATATAAGGATTTTGTGGATGTATTTACAGTCTTCTGTTTTTGTGATGTTGTTGTGAAATTTATTTTAATATGTTTTAAATTGGCCATGGTAGTATTCATGTATTTTAAATATCTCAAGAATTATTTTAAACAATCAATATTATTTTAGATTTAATTACACACATATGTTTGCTGTTTTCTTTATTTATTTTAGAATTACTCTATTTCCATTCAGTACCATTTCATTCAGTCAGGAAAAAAGGCTCCTTTTGAGATATTTTTTGATAGAGTTCTTGTTACAAAGGATTTTCTCAGTATTTATGCTTTGCCATTGTTTCTTCTTTCTCCTTTACCTTTGAAAAATATTTTCTTTGCATGTATAATTTTAAATTGACACTTAATTCTTCTTCCACATTTTAAATATATGCATCCATAGTGTTCTGAATTATGTATGTTTAGAAGTAAACTGTGAGTGGTATTTTTGTAATCTCTTGCTGGTTTTAAGATTAAAAACACAAGAAAAAATACATTTAAAATATAACAAAATTGCTGAAAATTCTTTGTGTTTAATTTTCAGCAATTTTGTTATATTTTAAATGTATTTTTTTCTTGTGTTTTTAATCCATTCCATAGTGTAGAAATCTAAAGTCTATAGTTTATGTTTATTCTTTCCAATTAAAAAAAATCTCAGTCAGATTTACTTCTATTCTTTCTTCTCCAGTTTATATTCTTTCTCCTTCCCCTTTGGGATTACAGTTACATATATGTTAAATCATTTCACCATGGTCTGTGCAATGATAGCACTCGCATTTCTTTCCTTTTGTAAACCTCTTTGTTTCAATGTGGCTATTCTGTGTTAGCATATATTTAAATTCAGTAACTTCATTTTTACTATTTATAATTTTCTTTCAAATGCATTTATTGAATAGTTTCAGGTATTAATAACATTTCAGCAAAAGAATGTGGTATTGATTCCTATTAGATTTTCTAATTTCTTGTACAAATTTTTGTATTTTTATATATTTTCCTTAAATATTATAGTTATTTAGTATAGTTATAATTATTTAATGTTTGATAATTTTAAAATCTGTATCATTTATGGATATCTTTCCTTTTCCCCTTTTAGCTCTTGAATTTCAGTCATTGGGATTTGTATTTATTATATTTTGTAATTTTTATTACATGTCAGATACTATGTTTACAAAAGTTGGGTCTCTGGGATGATGTTACCTCTTTCCAGAGAAGTTAAAATTTTCTTCTTGGGGGCGCCTGGGTGGCTCAGCGGGGTAAGGCCTCTGCCTTCGGCTCAGGTCATGATCCCAGAGTTCTGGGATCGAGCCCCGCATCGGGCTCTCTGCTCAGCGGGGAGCCTGCTTCCTGCTCTCTCTCTCTCTCTGCCTTCCTCTCTGCCTGCTTGTGATTTCTGTCAAATAAATAAATAAAATCTTTTAAAAAAAAAAAAAATTTTCTTCTTGTACGTAGGTGGAGTAAAAGCAAATCATCTGGGGCACCTGGGTGACTCAGTTAAGTGTCTGCCTTCAGCTCTGGTCATTCTGAGCCCCGGCCAGACTCCTTGCTCAACAGAGTCTGCTTCTGCCTCTCCCTCTGACCCTCCCTTCCCCAGCTCGTGTGTCTCCCACTCACTTTCTCTCAAATAAATAGATAAAATCTCTTGAAAAAAATAAAGGCAGATCATCTTGAGAGTGATTTCTTTCCATTTTATTATTATTTTTTCTAGATAAGAACTTTCAAGAGCCTCAAAAAATGGTCTGCAGTTCCTGTTATGTCCCTTTATCTTTGTGGCCCTGACTCCGATTTTTGTATCCATATCCTGTGAGATTTCGAACACTTATTTTTAGCATTTTTTAGCCTTTTGACATCTGGTCTCTGCTTTGTTAATGGGAGTCTTGCCTCAAAAAATGGGGCTTGGAGTTACCAAGTATCTTAAGAGTAATTACATACAGAATGGCTCTCTTCTTTGTGTTTTTCTTTTCTGCTATATTTTAGAAGATACCTTTCCTTCAATTTTCATTAAGTGTTGGGCAGGTTTCCTTTAATTCTTCTTCCTCCCCATACTCTTTCTTTCTCCCATCTGGGATTACAGTTCTGTGTGCCTGTGTGTATGTGTGTAAATACGCTTTCTGCCTCTGTTAGGAGAATTCTAGGTTCTGTGATAAATAAAATGTAAATTTCAATGGCTTAACAAAATATGTGTTTACCTTATAATCATGCAACAATATAATAGATGCCTTCCTGATTAATGAAAAATTTTCCTTTCCATAACTATTCAAGAATCCAGGCATTTCAGTCTTTTAACATCGGTTTTACAGAGCCTAGGAGTCTTCTATTTTCATGAAATTTTATTTAATAAAAAATTGACCTAAGTGTGACAAATATTATTTCCACTTACATTTTATTGACAAGAACAATAGCTACATTTAGAAGCAAGAGGATTGGAAATTGCTACCCTTGAATTGTCACCTGACTTAGAAAGACTTGACATTATGAAAAGAAAGCATAGTTTTCTTTCTTTTTTCCATTAAAATATTTTTATTACCTTTTTTATAACACTAATAGAAAAATCAATCTGATTTGAATCGAACAATGAGCAAACACACACACACACACACACACATATATATAATTTATAGCATCATTTCGACATGGAAATAGGCAAAGATTCTAGATTGTCGAAGTGAAATTACATGGTAGAAATGGTGTTGACAAGTCTCACTCTGTGGGTACAGTTCCTGGCAAACCCAAGTGAAATGAGTAGAAATTGAAAAAAAAAAAGACAGTAATAGGATAGTATTATGAAATAATCCCATTTTTATAAAACTACACATATGCACACAAAATTTTAAAAATATGTTATAATTCTATTTACTATTGTATATGCCCACATTAAAATGTTAAGTTAAAAATAAAACACAAAATTTGGGGAAAAAAATTGGGAACCACCTGGATTGCTCAGCCAATAGAGTATGCAACTCTTGATCTTGGAGTCATGAGTTTGAGCCTCATGTTGGACATAGGGATTACATTTTAAAAAATTGAGTAGGGATACCTGGGTGGCTCAGTCATTAAGCATCTGCGTTCAGCTCAGGTCATAATTCCGGGGTGCTGGGATCAAGCCTTGTATCAGGCTCCCTGTGCAGCAGGAAAGCTGCTTCTCCCTCTCCCACTCCCCCTTCTTGTGTTCCCTCTCTCGCTGTGTCTCTCTGTCAAATAAATAAATAAAACCTTTAAAAAAAATTTAAAATTGAGTAAATAAAAGCTCTACAAGGGGTGTCTGTGTGGCTCAGCCAGTTAAACATCTGCCTTTGGCTCAGGTTATGATCTTGGGGTCCTGAGCTCAAGTCCTTCATTGGGCTCCCTGCTCAGTGGGGAGTCTACCTCTCCCTCTCCCTTCACACCATCCCCTATCCCTGCTCATGTGTGCACTCTCTCTCAGATAAATAAATAAAATCTTTTTTTAAAAAAAGCTCCACAAGACTTAAAATAAAACTTGTTTTGAGCATCATTTTAACTCATGTTCAAGACTTAATGTTATTTCCTTTCCTATACCTCTATTCTGAAATGTATCTTAAAGAGCAGTGCATATGAACATGTCTGACACCCAACATTTTTGTGATGCCTTTAGGAAAGGTGTATGCTACTTGATTTTTATATTCCCAGTACTTAGCATTTGGTCATTTTTTAGACAGTGTATTAAAATACTGAAACTTTTGTTGTAATTTTCAAATGCTTGATAAGAATAATGAGTATGTCTCTGTACACTTTATGCTAACATTTAAATGCATTATACACAAGTACATGTAATTTTGTCCTTCAACAAATAAGAATGACATATAGCTATTTTTTGTTATTTTTTATAAAAGACAGTCAAATTATTATTCTGCTTTTTAAAAACACCTTTATTTGCTTTTACAGACAAAATATTTTCAGGATGGATTTTTTTTTATTATACTCAAGAAGTCTATTTTTAGAAATAATTCTGTGTCTGCAATAGATTTCCTCTCAATATTGAAATATCTTTAATGATTTTCAGAGGTAAATGTTTGTCCTGGAAAAATTAGAATGAATGGCAAGTCTGAGTAATAAAATAAGCCATTGGTTGTCAGGATACTTTTATTAGTAAAAATTTGCCCATACAATTTAAAATTTGCATTATTAATGCAATAATATAAATGACTTCTGGCAAAGCTTGATATTTTAGGCCTTTATTACAAACTTTTTTATTTTTTCTAATAAATCTCATTGAAATGTGAAAGCTAAATATGGGAGCAATTGACGTGACACATTACTTTAGCAATATTTACTGAGAGACAAATATTTTATATCTCACCATTAGTGTCTTTGGGAAAGACCAAATGTAGATAGGTGTATTTTAATGGCAAAATCATTAGTATGTTATTGATTTCAAGAGGAAGAAATATCAATAGGTATATCAATAATAGGAAATAACATACTTCAATATAGAAAAATCTTACCACTGCATCAGGAGCATTTATAAACTTCCAGGGAAACAAAAATCAGGGCTGAATCACACAAGTGAATAGATTTTAAAAAGGCAATTTAGTCAAATATTTGTTCTAAAAGAGTCTTGCCTTATCCATCCAATATAAATATATGTTTTTATTTTTTAGACACTGAAGTGTTACAGATTCACATATTTTCTATTATTTTGACCTCAGTGACAGGATTATACCTAAATCATTTTTTTTTTCCGTTTCTGTTTTATTCTTTATTGTTTTTTTTTTTAATTTTTTATTTTTTATAAACATATATTTTTATCCCCAGGGGTACAGGTCTGTGAATCACCAGGTTTACACACTTCACAGCACTCACCAAATCACATACCCTCCCCAATGTCCATAATCCCCCCCCCTTCTCCCAAACCCCCTCCCCCCGGCAACCCTCAGTTTGTTTTGTGAGATTAAGAGTCACTTATGGTTTGTCTCCCTCCCAATCCCATCTTGTTTCATTTATTCTTCTACCCACTTAAGCCTCCATGTTGCATCACCACTTCCTCATATCAGGGAGATCATATGATAGTTGTCTTTCTCTGCTTGACTTATTTCGCTAAGCATGATACGCTCTAGTTCCATCCATGTTGTCGCAAATGGCAAGATTTCATTTCTTTTGATGGCTGCATAGTATTCCATTGTGTATATATACCACATCTTCTGGATCCATTCATCTGTTGATGGACATCTAGGTTCTTTCCATAGTTTGGCTATTGTGGACATTGCTGCTATAAACATTCGGGTGCATGTGTCCCTTTGGATCACTACATTTGTATCTTTAGGGTAAATACCCAATAGTGCAATTGCTGGGTCATAGGGCAGTTCTATTTTCAACATTTTGAGGAACCTCCATGCTGTTTTCCAGAGTGGCTGCACCAGCTTGCATTCCCACCAACAGTGTAGGAGGGTTCCCCTTTCTCCGCATCCTCGCCAGCATCTGTCATTTCCTGACTTGTTGATTTTAGCCATTCTGACTGGTGTGAGGTGATATCTCATTGTGGTTTTGATTTGTATTTCCCTGATGCCGAGTGATATGGAGCACTTTTTCATGTGTCTGTTGGCCATCTGGATGTCTTCTTTGCAGAAATGTCTGTTCATGTCTTCTGCCCATTTCTTGATTGGATTATTTGTTCTTTGGGTGTTGAGTTTGCTAAGTTCTTTATAGATTCTGGACACTAGTCCTTTATCTGATATGTCGTTTGCAAATATCTTCTCCCATTCTGTCAGTTGTCTTTTGATTTTGTTAACTGTTTCCTTTGCTGTGCAAAAGCTTTTGATCTTGATGAAATCCCAATAGTTCATTTTTGCCCTTGCTTCCCTTGCCTTTTGCGTTGTTCCTAGGAAGATGTTGCTGCGGCAGAGGTCGAAGAGGTTACATTTTTTTATTTTATAACAGTAATTTTTATGTTATCTCTTACTGCCTAAGCTTTTAATATTTGACTTTATTTTCTGAAATGAATGAATTAAAAAGTGCCAATCCATTTAAAATAACATCATGAGTTTGATCAACATGATTACAAATGAAAATATTTTTCTATCCCAAATATTTGGATTTATCTGACACTTAATTTTTTAATTCTCAGTGCTTTATCAATGGCTTTTCCGGGTTCTTTAAATATATTCATAAAGTATTTATAGTGTATATGAATGATTATGATGACAATATTGATGACACTGAAGAGGAAGAGGAGGATGATAAAAAAGACAAAGTTGAAGTTTTTATAATTTTCCAGGCATTCTGAGAATACAGGTAAATAATTCATTGAAAGTTTTTTAGGACTGTGCCTTCCATGATGAATACTTAATATGTTCTGTTATTATTGTTAGGGAAATATGCCATTTTGCCTCATCTTAATATATCTTCACTTTTACTCAAAATACTTATTTAAATGAAAAAGAGATATAATACAAATTTTTAAAATTTAATGAAAAGGAAAGTATATAGAATTTTGATAATTCAAAAAATAATTTTCTTTCTTAAAATAAACACTGTCCATTCCTATGGATAATTCTTTTCTGTCTGCTTTTTTCTTCTAAAACAAATCTTTAAATCTTCACTTCAAAATTGATCAACAATATGACCCTAGTTATTTAATTTTCTGTATCTGAAGCAGTGTCTTTACCACCTATACTACTTAAAATATGATGGAAATTTTTATTCCTACAATAATTTTTTTATTTTTATTTATTTGTTTTTAAGATTTTTACTTTTTTATTTGACACAGAGAGAGAGAGGGAGCAAGAAGGGGAAACGGTAGAGGGAGAGGGAGAAGCATGCTGCCTGCCGAGCAGAGAGCCCAATGCAGGGCTCAATGCCAGGATCCTGGGATCGTGGCCTGAGCCAAAGGCAGATGCTTAACCATCTGAGCCACCCAGGTGCCCCTACAATAGTTTTGTAATTGATAATTAACAGACAGTGTTATATTAGTACAGTAGTGTAGTATCTGTATATATATGTACATTAGTACATGTGGTATATATAGTACATTAGTATATTAGTACAGATGTACAATGTAGTAATTCAGCAATTCTACGCTCAGTACTTGTCAAGATACGAGCACTCTTAATCCTTTTTATCTACTTTACAGCTTCCATGCTCCCACCTCCCCTTTGACAACCACAATTTTGTTTTCTGGATTTTAGAGTCGGTTTTTTGTCTCTCTTCTTTTCCCCTTTGTTCATTTGTCTTTTTTTTTTTTTTTTAATTCTCCATAGGAGTGAACATATATGGCATTTATGTTTATAATTTTGGCTTATTGCCTAACAAATGACATTTGAAATTAAAAATTATTTTTTAATTACATGAAAATGTTTTGTTATTGCTATATTCCTAAATCGCTTTCCAAAAAAAAACCATGTTAACATTCTGTTCACCTATAAGGTATAAGAGCATTTATTTCACTGAATTTTAATGGAGTTTAGTATTTTTGTTACCTCTAACCTTTCTTCATAGATGACCAGAATTAAAAAACATATTTTTATTGTTTATTTGATGACTAGAAAGGTTAAAATTATTCCCATGAAGTTTTTTTTAAAATTTTGTCCTTATTTTTATGGAAATTTTCTGTATAAGATGTGTCCATTTTGAATGAGTATACCCCTACTACCACCAATTCACATCTATGAGTCTATTCATTCAGCCAGTATTTAACACCGATCATCCTTACAAGGCACAATTGCAGGATCTTTAAATACAGCAGTGAACAAAATATATGAAAATGTCTGTCCACATAGGACTTTCCAGTAATAAATAAACTAAGCAGAGTGTCAATTACTTTAGATGTTAATAAGTGCCATAGAATATAAAGGTTTCTTATGGAGAGCTTGTAATTTTAAGTATGAAATAGTGAGCTGTGTGGATAAATAGGGAAAGAAAATTCTAGAAAGGGTGGAGAGCATGTGCAAAATTTGTTAGAAACAATTTTACATAGGGTATCAGGGAGCAAAGATTCCAGTGAATTGGAATGAAGGGCAGGCTATTAGGGAATGAGATCAGAAAAGTAATTTGTGACCAGATGTGGTTTATGCTATGTAAGTGAGACAGACACTCTATGCAAAATTTGTTTCACATGTTGAACTGATGTTGACACATACATATGCCAATTAAGTACAAATTCATTACACACATAGTGTAACTTTTGGAGGAAGAACAGGACATGCTTCCTAGTGGGTTTGAAAATGGGAAGCTGACTTGGGTGTGGTTAAGGGACAGTACTGAGCCAAGAGCTCCTAAGCATGAACATGGGGCTTGCATGGTTTGAACTTCCTGCTTCTGCCAGGGAGAAAACATCCTAGCTTTCTTACACCTTTCCCAGATGTGGAGCAAGAGGAAATTGAAATGTCAGCTGTCAAACGTGAAAAGTGAATCCCCTAAGTTACATTCAACTTCAATTAGAAGGGAAGCCATTTGAAGGTATTGAGCAAACCGAGTTGTAACATATTCTGATTTAGTTCTACCTGGAATGCTGTGAATGTTATGTTGAGAACTGAGAGGGTGAGTAAAGGAAGATGCTTGGAAGCCAAATATAAGCACTTGCTTCAGTGAAAGATAATAGGGGTTCAAAGCAAGAGGTTAGCAGTGGAGGTGGTGGGAACTGATTGGGTTAAGAATATATTTTGAAAGAAGGAATAGCAAGATTTGTTTATGAAATAGACATCTGTAATTTTTTCAGCCAGCTAGAGCTAGGTCATGGAGAACTGATAGAAAGTTGAAAATACATTAAGGGAATAACTGTAATGTTTGATCATATTATCTAAGACGGATTGAAGGAAATGCGAATGTGAGATAGGTGGAGTCCAGTAACTAATATCATAGGATCAGAATGGTTTAAGGTCCCATTTAGATTAAGGAGTTGTATTTAGTGCATGAGAAGGAATGGAAATGAGTATGATCATAAATAATTTTAAGATCTGTGAATGTGGGTAAATACCGCAGGAAGAATGAAGAAAAAAATAGTTTTTATCAGATGTCAAACTTGACTGAATTTAGTTAAAAAGAAAGTGGGAATAGAAATTGAAAATAACAAGTAAAAACAGCTGTTTTGAAGAAAAGGTTCATTTACTTCTTTATTCTAATGTAAAAGAAAGGCAAGATCATAAAGAGACAGAAAATAAAAGGATACAAGAAACCTCTTTCTGCCTACTGCCTTCTGCAAAGTTATACTTGGAATCTGAGTACTAATTACAGTTACCAAAGTGTATAATAAATTAAAAGACATATAATAGGATTCTTTTGACAGTCATCTTTGTGGCTGTAAAGAAAGGTGGTCATTAGGATCACAAAATTCCTGGTATATTATTATTCATATGTTATCAGTGTGTCTATAACTTAATACTCTTAAAATAATCTAATCCATATTTTTATCTCAGATGATGGATGTAAACATTTTTTTCTGTGTTTTTACCATATTTACTTAAGTCTTTTATTTAAAGTCCATTTTTTTCTACCCAAAATAGTCTGAGTCAATATTTAAAAAGAAAAAAATTAGAAAAGAAGGGGGGAAAAGAGCCCTTCTATGTTTTTATTTGTGTATACCATCCTCTTTGATATATTTTGCAGGTTTAATTTTACTTGACAAGTATGATAAATTAGAAATTGCCAAATAAAGTATTACCTGTTGAAATATTCTTTGGATTTAGAAACACATACAGAAATAAAGATAAAGTACTAAATTCAACGTTTGAGAAGAGTTATGCTGGTTTCACAAGCTTTAACGTCAGAGGTTTGAAGAATTTCCAATCTCACAGTCAAAAGTACTAATTGCTCATAAACAAAATGATTTTACCAATCAAAAGTACTAATTGCTCATAAACAATTAGTTTAAATGATTTTACCAATCAACTGGTTCATACATTTGAAAACACAAGTATATTTCTATACAGAGTGTACTTTAATAAAAACTAAGTAAAAATACACACACAAATCTTCAGTTATCACTTGCAATTTTTTATTTAGTGTAGTTGATACACAATGCTCAATGCTACATTAATTTCAGGTATACAACATAGTAATTCAACAAGTGCACATAATGCTCACCACGTGTAGTTACCATCTGTCACCTTACAACACTATTACAAAACTATTGACTAAATTCCCTGTTCTGTACCATTCATTCCATGACTTACTCATTCCATAACTGGAAGCTTGCAGCTCCCTACTCCTTTCTGCCCATTTGCCCATCCCCCCACATCTCTAGCCTCCGGCAACCATCAGTTTGTTCTGTTTATAGGTCAGTCTGATTCTGCTCTTCATTTCTTTATTCATTTGTTTTGTTTTTTAGACTCCACATGTAAGTAAAATTATGACTGTCTCTGTCTTATTGTACTTGAGATAATACCCTCTAGGTCCATCTGGTTCACAGTTTTTAAAAAGAACACATACAATAGCCTTTCTTCTCTAAAAGCCATCTTTTAATGAAAATCTGAACAACTTCAAAAGTTTTCTTCCTTTGGACATAAAATTAGGGAATTTTAAGCTATTTTTCATTTTCCATCTTTCTAATTGACTTTTATGTTTTTATTTATAAAATGTTTGTCATTATTTTAAGATTTTCATTTCAAGACTAATAGAATAGGTTTATTTTAACTGTTTTGGTATTCTTTACAGCTAAACAAGTCATTTCTAAAATATCAGAAAGACATTTGTATTTCTCATCAAGTGAAAAAAATAGGGAAAATAAATTTCATCCTCAATGAGGTAATTGTACTACAAGAATTCTAATATATTAGTAACCGAATCTGTAGTATGAACAGAAAGAGTTACATAGTAAAACATTGTGATATCAGAATTTCTTTCTTTAACTGATGTATTTTTTTAAGGTATGTAAAATAGAAACTACTATATGGAATGAGGTAATAAAATTAAATGAGTACATAATATAAATAGGAAAAAGCAATAAAATTAAAGTCATTGTGGAAAAATGGTAAGTGCTGGATTGGTACAGGGAAATGCTTCACTTTTAGTAGTTTATTTAAGTACAAATTGAATGCAAAATTATGTAAGTAATAAATATTTTTGAAGCACTTCTGCTAAAATATAGATTGCAAGGCCTGTGTTCTCAGTATCATATCTGATTGCCCGCATTTCAGCATAGTATTTAAGAATTATCTGGAAATATGCTTGAGTCTAAATATTTTCCCCACTAGGAGGATCTGTGAATTCTTTTTTGAGTTAAATCTGATTTTTACAAAGTTTGGGTGGGTAACACACAATTATTGAATACATTGAATATGGCCTGAGTGATAATTTGAGCACCTAGGAAAAGCATCCAGAGATGGGTCATAGTTTCTAGAATTTAAAGTGTGGCCAAGAAGGTGTAATTTTAGATGATAATTATTGAAATTGAACAAATACAGTTTCCGAAATAGACACGTATGGAGACTAGACCCAGGACAGGGGAGTAATTAAGAAGAATGCAGTAAGAGAGGAAAAATCAAGTTAAAAATAAATTGCCCTACTTCACAGTTTTGCCTAAGCATACAAGAATACTAACTTCTTATAAAATAACATTTTTTTTTTTTAAAGATCACTGATCAGGAATGTCTATTCCTGGACCTTTTTGATTTGATCAGGACTCTGAATTTAAAAATAATTTTAAATTGCCAAATGATAATACCATAGTATTTTTAAAAGCACACTATAAATTCCAATAGTGTATCAGTGATTATATGAGACTTAAATTTTACAATGAAAAGAACATATATAAATGACTAAATCAAATTTCAAAAGATTTGTATGTAGAGAAAGTTTCAATAATACCTGAAGTATTGGAATGTTTGGGTGGCTCAGTTGGTTAAGTTCTCCCTCTCCATCTGCCCCTGCTCTTGTGCTCTCTCTTGTGCACTCTCTGTCTCAAATAAATAAACAAGATCTTAAAAAAAAAAAAAAAAAACTGAAGTATTGAAAATACAGTGTTCAAAGAGGTAGTGAATAGAAGTAAATTGTTATTTTACTAATTTCATTTGTAGTTCCTATTTCACGTGTATTACAGAATTCCAGGAAGAATCTAATTATTTATTTGAGTCTCCATGCCTTAGGAAAAGAAATGAAGAGAAATTTGTAACTTTTTGCTTAGAAAAGCCAATATACATGGTGTTTAAAATTTTGCAAAGTCATGTTTCACACACCCACAGATACAAGAATGAATACAAATTATTATTTTTACCACTTTCTAGATCAAGCTGTCAATTAAAAAATTATGAAATTTTATCTAATAATAGAATATTAGGTTTGAAAGGGATAGATAGCTTTTATAATGCTAATTTCTTATAGAATTTTAATGCTAAGACTGGCATATAAAATTTATTAAAGGAAATTCCCATTGATAGAAGAGGAGGGTGGGAAGACTTCACTGAAGCTTATTTTATGATCTATTTAATATTTTAGTGTATATTTCCCCAAAGATGGAAAGTTGCATAATCATTTTCCCTTAATACATTTACCATGGAATTATCTGTCAGATAGTTTTTTTGGGGAACTTACAAATTCTTTTCATCCTTCCCCAAATCTGAATTTCTTTTATGCATTATTTTTATATGAAAATTGATTTCTATATATTCTTATCACAGCTTTGAGATTTTCAATCCCAATAAGGGAGACCATGAAGAAAATATTTTCTCATTGTATGATTTATAAAGGAGGACATTGGAACTAGCTAGAGAAGAGATACATAAAATGGAAAACACCATGGCTATGTAAGGCAGGACTAGAAAATTCTTCAGGGAAGCCCTGGAATGGTCATGAAAATTGGGGAAAATGAACACTGAATTTTGGGATTGCATTCCTATCTCTCTTTTTTTTTTTTTTTTAAGTATAGGTGTTACTGACATTCTATTTATTTATTTAAGAGATAGACAGAGTGAGAGAGCATGAGAGGGGAGGTCAGAGGAAGAAGCAGACTCCCCATGGAGCTGGGAGCCTGATCTGGGACTCGATCCCAGGACCCCGGGATCATGACCTGAGCCAAAGGAAGGCAGTTGCTCAACCGACTCAGCCACCCAGGCACTCCTACATTCCTATATCTTTTGATTTGGGTAGTGATGTTCAGACAAGTGGCAGTTGCAGGATATAGTCACGATGGTGTTCTAACAAAAAGTTACTATTTAAAATGTTGTTGCAACAGAAATAAGGAGTTCATTAAAACATATACATCAGCAAGTGAGAATTGTCCTCAGATTGATTAGTAAAGTAAATCACACTTTCACAAATTATTTTGCATTCTGGGGCCCGTGTGAGTGCTTTTGGAGCATCCCAATATTATTCATTAGTCTGCACAAACGCAGTGACTGAATATAGAACATTTGTATGAAAGGAAAAATCAATGGATAGAAATTTTATGAACTCATCTCTAAAAATAAATTTACTATTGTAAGAAAACATTTGACAAACCAAAATGGAGGTACATTCTACAAAAGATATATCTTCCGTAAAATGTCAGTCATGGTGAACAAGGAAAGACAGAACTGTAAAAATTAGAAAAGATCTAAGAGATAGGATTAAATGCAACATATTACCATGGATCGTGCCCTAGAACAGAAGAAGAACATTCGTGGGAAAATCAAATCAAAGTCTGTAGTTTGGTTAGTATTGTATCAAAGTTAGTGTCTGTTCTGCGGGATACACCGTGGTTATGTAAGATTTTAAAATTAAGGGAAGATGAATGAAGGCTTAATGGGAATTCTCGGTATGATATCTGCAAGTCTTCTATAAATCTAAAATATTTCAAAATGAAGTTTAGAAAAGACACTAGAACAAATCATTAAAATATATCTAGGAAAGAAGCAATGTTACCTATGAATTATTTGTAAAATACTCATTGTCTTAAATATTGTTAATTTGTGCTTTATGATTAGTATATGGCTTCAATGTTTTCTTTTATGAAAATCAAAATATCAAATAAGGTTCTCATAAATTCATGTAAAATCTAAGTTCATTATCCTTTTTTCCTCTAAGGTATATGTTCATCAATTATTACTTATACTAACATATCTTTAGTTAGTGGGTTTAACATGTTTGAAATAATATTGATTGAGAAAATATTGACTATAAAGAAGATATGGAAATAATACATAGAATCTTGATATTGATGCTCCCACATTTCTTTTTTTTTATAATTTTATATCTTTACTTAAAACCTTTAGCATATTACTGACAATAAATTTTAATTCTGTCTGATAGTTCCAACATCTGTGATTCAGTTGTTGCTTTGTCCTTTTACACTATTTTTCTTATCTTTTTGTATGCCTGAGAGCTTTTGTTGAAATTCAGCAGTATTACACTGTTAAATGTTAATCAGTTCTCCTTAGCCTACGGGTTAAGAGGCTGAGCAGTGGTGTAGGGCAAGGTGGGGAATGGAGGCCAAGTGAGATTTTTTTTCTTCTCCTCAAACTTCACTCTAAAGCAAGCACTGTGGCCTTCCTGGTGCTCCTGCGACTCTCCCCACTATAGCTCTGAGCCCAATATATATTCCTTCCACTAGTCTCTTTCCCAATACAGAGATCAGAAATGCTACTTTGGCTCATAGCTATCTCTTCCAAATCCTCAACCATCCCCTGAGAAAGAGCAGTCCCAAATGCCATCTTACCTTTCTCAATTTCTGTATTCCCCTGGATATTAGCCAGACAACACCTCTTTATCACACATACAGAAATTTCTTCAGTTAACATCATTTTTCCAGATATTTTTATTTTCTTCTGTCTTTACTAAAGTAAAAAGTCCTTGAAAATACTTAAATGAATCTATCTGTAAAAAATAAAATAAAATGAAGTAGGACCCAGATAGTATGCCTTACAATGTTGAAGGTGACAAAAGCAAGCAAACATATAAATAATGCATTCATATATTTTTGCCATGTGGGTTTTGCCTCACCAAAATGAAATAAATATATCTTAAAAGTAGTGTTGTAGTTAAAGAAAAGGAGATGATACTCCTGTTTTGTAGGTATGTGTCCATGTGCATGTGCTGTGTGTGTTTCTGTGTGTGTTTGGTATGTGTGCTTTTTTATACCTTACAAAAATTGCTGTGGTTCTATTGTCAGCTTTTGATTGTTATGTAAATAAGGACAAAGGTAAAAATACTTTCCAATGTATTTGTTGGTAAATAATAGAGAAAGACTGAAATGACTGAATGGAGACACTAGTAAAAAATGTATGACAAAATGTAACAAGTAAACTTTATAACTCTTAAAAGTTGTCTGTAGACTGCCTACATGGACTGAGGTTATTACACTAACCCAAATTTAATTGCACAGAATATAACCTTTTGACAACATTAATTTAAAAAACTGTGCTAATTTTAGTTAATTTATATGATGTTGAAGGTTGAGCTGGAGGACAATATGTATATGTTTGATAGATTCCATAAAAGAACTATATTTTTCTTCTAAAGGTTAGATAACTTTATTGTTTTAATTAATGTATATCTGTTTATTTTCTTACTCATATAAATTATAACTAGGACCAATGTAGGTCATATAGTCATTTATTGTTTTTAATGAAGGATGTTTTTTTCTAGTCCTCATTAAGTAGTATAGGCAGAGTGAATGGATTTTTATGATCTTTTATCTTATTAGTTTATAAATATTTAATACAAACTGAAATAAAAAATATTTACAACCTTTATTGATAACTACTATTCTTTCATTTATTTTTTAATTTTTTTTTATTTTTTATTTTTTATAAACATATATTTTTATCCCCAGGGGTACAGGTCTGTGAATCACCAGGTTTACACACTTCACAGCACTCACCAAAGCACATACCCTCCCCAATGTCCATAATCCCACCCCCTTCTCCCAACCCCCCTCCCCCCAGCAACCCTCAGTTTGTTTTGTGAGTGAGGAAGTGGTGGTGCAACATGGGGACTTAAGTGGGTATTTTTTTATTTTTAAAATGTCTCATTAGTCGATCTAGGTACTGATCTTGGAACTTATAAACTTAAAGTCATTGTTCTGTGTGTGTCAAAATTCAGTGCAGACACTGTCATTACATCGTGGTAGGTCCTATAGTGTTGGGGAGATGAGGGAAATGCCTCAGGAGCAAAATGAAGGAGTCCCATAATTTGCATCATGTGGTTATTTGAAGGTTTGTTGAAGAAGGTACATTTTTATCTGGGTCTTCAAGGACAGAAAAAAAAAATTGCCACAGGAATTGCAGTACTAGTGTTTACTCCAGAGATTCAAATGTATTAATCCAAAGGGGCACCTGCACCCCAATGTTCATAGCAGCAATTTCCAAAATAGCCAAAGTGTGGAAAGAGCTGAGATGTCAATCGACAGATGAATGAATAAAGAAGATGCAGTGTATGTATATACAATGGAATATTACTCAGCCATCAGAAAGGATTAATAGCTACCATTTACAACGATGCGGATGGAATTAGAGGATATTAGGCTGAATGAAATAAGTCAGTCAGAGAAACACAATTATATGGTCTCACTCATATTTGGAATATAAGAAACAGCACAGAAGAACATAGAAGAAGGTAGAGAAAACTGAATGGGAAGTCATCAGAGAGGGAGAAAAACTATGAGAAACTCTTAACTATAGGAAACTAACTAAAGGTTGCTGAAGGGAAAAGTGGTAGAGAGATGGGTAATTGGGTGATGGGCGTTAAGGAGGGCTAGTGATGTGATGAGTACTGGGTGTTATATGCAACTGATGAGTTATTGAACACTACATGTGAAACTGATGATGTACTATTTGTTGGCTAATTGAATTTAAAGAAAGAAAGATAAATAGAAAGAAAGAAAACTGCCAGATGTGATATAGTGTAGAGCCTCCAGGCAAGGGTAAGAGCAGTAGCTTTGAGGCAGTAAATTGTGTGATCTGGTTGGGAGATAGGAGGTTCATCAAGTTTGGGCTATGGTAACTGGAGGGATAAGGGATAAAACTTAGCTTGAGCTGAGGTGTGTGGAGGCTTCATGTATTTGTCAGAGAGCAGATCTTTATTTTTGGAATGTAATCTTAATAGCAGCATAAAACATATTATAATGTAGGAAGAGAATATTGTTGCCTATATAACTACTTCCAAAAATAAAATATTTCTCCAGAGATAGATACCAGTTCTAATCCGTAGAGCCCCAGGGAAATATATTTGGAATCCTCAAAGTACTACCTTTGTCCACATTAACGGGTTAGAAATATATATGTTTAGTCCCAGAGTATCCAGTTACTATCATATGAACATAACTATTATGTAAAACCTTACACAGGATTTCCTTAGCCATCCTAAATTACTTCTCTTTGCAGTAATCAGATGGTTTATGACTGAAAACTCCCTGTAATCCCCATCACCTATAAAGAATTGAGTCATTTCATTTATAACATTGTGTATCATCCGAAGTTAGTCTTTAAAAATTCTCTTTTGGGACGTCTGGGTGGCTCAGTTGGTTAAGCAACTGCTTTTGGCTCAGGTCATGATCCCGGAGTCCCAAGATCCAGTCCCGTATCCACTCCCAGCTCCACGGGGAGTCTGCTTCCCTGTCTGACCTTCGCTCCTCTCATGCTCTCTCTCACTCTCTCTTAGAGTAAATAAATAAAATCTTTTTTTAAAAAATTCACTTTTGTTACACTGGTATTGATGGTACAGTCAATTGTCTAATTTATTTTTTTTAATGTATTTTTAACATAATCTGAGCACTGAGCTAGCAAGTGTTTGGTTTACAAATTTTTTTTTTTAACTTAAGGAGTTTAGAAAGTAATAGTTGTGTTGGTTTACAAATTAAGTGTTTGGTTTACAAATTAAGCTTTTTTTTAAACTTAAGGGGTTTAGAAAGTAATAGCTAAAATACATGAATAAACAGGAAATTAAAATATTGTGAAAAATGTCTCATCAGGAATAAGAAGTCATGTGTCTTTCTAATAGTAATTTGTGGCACCTTCTAACTATGTTCTTAATTTTCATTTCTCTCTAAACCAGTCTATTATTAAAAATACTTATATAATTAAAAATAATTTCATATTCCCTGAAAATATGTGCTTTGAGCTATTGAAATGTGACTTTCTTTAGCATTCAGAATATGTCATTGATTTAGAAATAGCAGGAATAATGAACATTTATTTAATGATACCATGGAAAAAACAGAATTTATAAAAAACATTAGGGTACAAGTAATGATCCATAGACAAGCATGGACATGCACATAACACACTGATTCTCTGACTCTGAGAGAAATAATATAAAAAATAAGTAAGATATTTATTGAAATATGACCATTGGGCACATTTAAATTCTTTTAAGTAAAATATGTAAGAGACTTAAAGTAATGCGTATATCTGTTCCTGCTATTCAATGATCTCTATTTAGGCAAGTAAACTCAATAAAGTCAAGTTCTTAAGTAGTCTGCTACAAAAAAATATCTTCAGAGAATAGTCAAAAGAAAGCCTCTTGGGAATATCGAAGCCTGCCACTCTGTACATAGACACATTAGACAAGAAAAGTTTAAAAAAATGATGAACAATGCTTGTGAAATGATTGCTTACATTTTTATGCACAATATAGTACTTTGTTTACAGTATGCGAAATGGCAGGTTCCAAAGCTCCTTTTCAAAATGTGCATAATGATCTGTGAAAACACAAATTTATCTATTGTAACAAGCTGTGCAGCTCTGTGTGATAGCTAGAGGCAAGAGTGATCTTCTGATAATCTACTGTTTACTGACAGTCCAAAATACGTCTTTGAGGAAAAAGTGCCATTATTTCCTCTGCTTCCTTCACAGATGAAGTCAAAGATCCTTGAAGCAGAAGCTGAGTATGAAGAGGCTGTGTTCAGACCCAGTTCAAGGCAAGTAGAGAAATATGATTCTAGAAAGCAAACATTGGCATTAGGGGACAATTACTAAGTTTTCCTAACCTTTTTCTTGTGGCATTTGAAATGACAAATAGATTGGGGCAATATGTGTGCCTGTCACCTAATTAAAAATAAAGATATATGCCTTAGGTTATATAACACGGCTCATTTCAGAAAGAGACTTTTAAACAGGTTGAGTAGAACTGCAGCAAAATATCTAATAGGGAAGAAAGAAGGAACCTAGACTCCGGTGGCTAAAAGATAAAAGCACTGAACAAATAAACAAATAAGCCAAATCAAAACAAACAAAACCTGCCAAGAGAAGCCAAGACAAAGAAAAGATTAAGCAATCCCAGGAATAGTAAATGTACTAGAACATGACAGATACTAAAATCTGATTATACAGATGAAGCAGAAAATCAAGTACACAAAATAAGAAAGCTGAATTAAACAGGAACTTCTTATGGATCCTGGATTCGAAGCCCACTCATTCCTACAAGTCCATACCCTGATGGCATTTGTTGGATGTGGTAGAGAACTGAGATTTCCCATCATCATATGATTGAATGTAAAAGGATGGTTAAATAACTTTCATAATTAAATCATTGAACTGAGAAATATTCATGTACTAAAAACAAACAAAGGAATGAGGAAAACAATTCAGTTTGGCTTTTGTCTGCATGTATAAGTGGAACAAAAACAGACTAACACCCTAAATGTCCTACAGGCTGAATTAGGAGCGCTGTCCCAGAGGTGGCTTTTGCTGGTTGCCACTCTGTGGTTAGGATGAAAACTGAAGGAGAATTCTTTCCTCTGCCAGGATGCAATCAGCATCCAGCGAGAAAAGCTTTTTTAGCCCACCCTTCCAAACAAATTCCTAGGGCAACAACTGGAAATATAGACTACAATGGAAATGTAAGAAATTATTTCAGTATAATTTAGTATATTAATGTATTAGACAAATTTTGGGAAATGAGTAATAATTTATACTAAACAATTTTTTCATTTAAATATTCCACTTGTTATTTGTAGAAGTATAAGAAACTGTATAATGTACTTGATTAAAAAAAGGTACAGTGTAAATCACAATAAATGAGCTCCCTAAGGCTAAAAGAATGTTTCAACACAAAATATTCAGCATGGAAATATTGCTTCTGGCAGACATGATGGAGAAAAGCATGTTTTAAACTAGATTTAATAATCTGCTTACTAAATTTGTTACATGGTGTACACAACATTTTCCCATTTTGCTCAATAACATGGATATATTAAATAAAAGCTTCTCATTTTATTCCTTCTTTAAAAAATATTTCTTTTTTTGCTATTAAGAACTGTCATATAGAGCTATGTTTTTCTCCTAGAATTTTTCTTAATAATGTAGCTTTGGATACACTTACTGAAAATTACTTGGTATATTTTATAATAATTTTGCTTTTATGAAGAAATCATTTCCACTATTCCTTTCCTTCAGTTGCATCATAAGACTGTTTATATTACAGTCATAATACATGAAACTTGATGGTAATAACTTTTCACCCACACTTCATTGCCTCCTAATAGCCGAAGAGACTATAATTTTGAGATTTTAAGTTGTATTTCAACAGTGAATAGAGGTGTGGAAGTCGGGGATAGAGAATTACTGAGTTTGGTGTGAGGGGCAAGAAAGAGTTTCTGGAACATATCAAGTGTCCCGTGAATGTCAAGATGGATAAAGGAGGGGCGCCTGGGTGGCTCAGTGGGTTAAGCCTCTGCTTTCGGCTCAGGTCATGATCCCAGGATTCTCTGCTCAGCAGGAGCCTGCTTTCCTTCCTCTCTCTCTCTGCCTGCTTCTCTGCCTGCTTGTGATCTCTGTCTGTCAAGTAAATTAAAAAAAAAAAAAAAAAAAAGATGGATAAAGGATGGGTCTCATGGCTGTCCTCAATATCTCTTCAGAAGTTTATAGATAAATATCATTTACCTTTGAGGTGATTTTCTGTCATGTCCATGTGACCTAATTCCTTACAGACTTCATTTCTGGTACTCTCTAGGAAAAGTGTTGCACCCATGTAAACTTAAAGGGACAAAACAAAACATATAGAGAAGAATAATTCCACTCATCATCTTTCTTCGTGCTGCCCACTTCCTTGCACAGTTCTTTTATTATATCACAGACCAAGTTTAACATATATTTATTATATATTTATTTATTTATATATTTAACATATATGGTGTCTGGCATAACATTTCATTTCTAAAGAAGATTTTAATTATTTGAGAGAGACAGCAAGTGAGAGAGAGAAAGACCACAAGCAGGGGGAGGGGCAGAGGAAGAGAGTGAAGCAGACACCCTGCTAAGCAAAGACCCTGACTCCGGGCTCTATCCCAGAACACCTGGATCATGAGCCGAACTGAAGGCAGACACTTAACTGACTGAGCCACCCAGGCACCCCAGGCTTAACATTTCAAATGATACTGAAGCTCTCCATGTATGATACAAATGGGTGAAAAGAGGTTCCACTTACACACTTCGTGCATGTTTTCATTTATCTAAGGATACAGACATTTAACCAGGAGCAGAGCATATGCAGTTTGTATATGCAGGAATCAAAGGATTCCCTGACTCATAGCTCCATGATGTGCACCCAAGCTCCTAGCTCAATGATATGTCCTAGGGTAGCGTTATGCAAGTTCAGGAAAAGCTCAGTTCTTACAGGGAGACAACACTTTTATATCTGGTGTTTAACCTGTCAGTGGGAAAGAACTTTGATGAACATTCTGTGTTGTCCTGATGAAACAGGTTTTCCTGTTTTGACCATCACAATCAACAACTATACATCAATTAGGTAACAAAGGGGCATCCAAGCCCAGGTGTCTCTTAATGTCTCTGACTCTAGGTATCAGACAGTAACAAAGTGCCATTTTTTTTTTTTTTGAGTTCTTTATGGACACTGTTGTGTAGATTTCTTTGTAGTTAAATAACATTCTCTATAAATCCAACTTTTCCAACTGACTTTTCCTTGTATAATTCTGGTGAATTTTGTCATAAAATTTGTTCCATCCAGGAGCAAGTTCCTTAGAGACCCTATCTGCATAGAGACCTCTCTATTTCTGAATTGAACCATGAAGATCTGTGCTAGGAATCATGGCTTCAGGAGAGCTCAAAGCAGAATGTCCCAGCAGGGGTTTTAGGTCCCCATAACCAAGCCAAGCTATCTAAACTGTTATGAAGATAAAAACCATTAATAAATAAAAAGTGAATCCGAGGATTGTCAGAGGAATTTAAGATTTTAAAAAACACATCATAAATCCCACTGCTCTTAAGATGGCTGGGAATGGCCAAAAACCAAACAGCCGGGCCTCCCCAGTGATGAAAATAGGCTTTTTCAGTTCAGCTATAAATCAGCTCTATCCTACACAAGTGTATATTAGTTTTGAATTAAAATTTCACCAGATACACTTTATACTCTTTAGGAAATCTTACTGTTCTGTTTTACATTATCAATTTGACAAGGTTATGACTACTGTTATACATGATTATAAACAACACAACATACATCTTTACCCTGAGAAAACAAAATGATGTATATTAAAAAAATATATAGCATTATCTTGCACCTAGAGCTATTTTAGGTCTAAAACATTTTAGTCAGCTTTTATTTCCCTCTAAATATTATGAGTTACTAATATAAAGTTAATAATGAACATCAATAATCAAATTATATTTATGTCAACTGAAAAACTACAAAATATACAATAATTTTGCATTCATAGTTTACTCTCAGTGTCTCATCTAATTTTTCCCCTAATTTTTCTAATGAAAAGATGCCAAAGTAGATTTGCATGGTTGAAGATGATTTAATTACACTGCAATTCTCAGTTTTTTCTCAGCATATTATTTTTGCCTTTCCCTCTGAACAAAATATCTATCATCACATTTTATAGGTAAACTCAAAAATAAATGAACTGAGGTTAACTGACCACATATGCAATGCCAAATACTCATTAAACTCAAGTATACATTAACCTCACATAGGGTACAAAATGAGAATAAAATTTTAGCTACTTTGATGGAATAAAAGCTGAAGTCCTGAAAACACCTGAATCCTGTTATTACTGATGAACAGCTACAAGAGGTAATTGGCCCCACTCTTATTTAGTTGAAAAGCTTTGGCAGTGGCTTCCTTTAAAAGCAAACTGGTAACACTGAAAACTTTGCAGTCTATGCAATGGATTGAAGTTTATCAGAAAGATTGAGTTAGCACATTTATTCAGTTACCTTGGGTCATCTGCCAGCGCCTCCGTGTTTTTTGGTTTGTTTTTGTGATAGATGATTTCCATGGAAAAAAGTCTTACTATTTGAATTGAAGTGTTTGAAAAATTTAATATGTCTAGTTAAAGTGATAAGATAATGAAAAAAGTCAATTTTAAATTGAACTTCTTTATAAAACTAATGTAAATTCCATCAATTTGAACTTTTAGATGCCACTATGCAGTGTATTTTATATCTTCTATTAAAAGAATAAACATTTTTGTATATTCAAAAAAAACAATTCTCTTTACTTTCAATGACATTTCATTGTTCAATCTCCAAAGATGTCTTTGAAATGCATAATTATCTTTAAAAATGATGCTTAATGTCAACCAACTTATTTCCTTTTTATGGAAAGTGAAGGGTGCAAATCTCAGAAGGGTTTTGGAACATTCAAAGTGGTTTTCATCTACTGATAGTTCTATTGTTGCTGTGTCAGTGGAAATGTATTTCAGGTTTAAACAACAAGCCACATGAATGAGTTACATGCTAAGTGAGGATTATGGCTTGCTGTGATTGTATTTTAACCTAAAAAGAAAAAAATATATATTTCTAGAGGAGACTGATATTGGAAAGAAGTAGGGGATTTAAATTCATTATCCTACCAATTGTTTACTGATACTCAACACATCTGTTAATCTGCTCTTAAACATTTTCATGTAGTACAGTTGCAGCAATTAAGATACTGATTTACTGAACACCGATGTGTTAAAATTACAGTTGTATTATTTTAAACAGATTTTCATTTTTTTGGGGGGGACACTGAGTTTTATTATTCCCCCAAAAGAAATAAAGAATATTTTTAAAGTGAACTACATTGAGAGAGAGTTACTTTTTTTTTTTTTTAAGATTTTATTTATTTGACAGAGAGAGATCACAAGTAGGCAGAGAGGCAGGCAGAGAGATAGGGGGAAACAGGCTCCCCGCTGAGCAGAGAGCTCAATGCTGGACTCGATGCCAGGACCATGAGATCATGACCTGAACCGAAGGCAGAAGCTTAACCCACTGAGCCACCCAGACACCCCAAGAGAGAGTCACTTTTAACCCAAGTATACTTACAAACACCTATTATTAGTAAACTCATAGAAAGAGACCCTAGAACTGCAAAGGCAATATTCAAATGCAGTGAATAAAGTAGATTTGTAGTCAGTAGGTACTAATAAAACTTTTGCATTGTGCTCAGAACTACCCAGTCTTCACAATAGCCCCATTAAACAAAACAAAACAATGCAGAATGATTGATTTTTCATCCCCATTTTAAATGTCAATAAACTGACATCTGTAGAAGTTCAGAAATTTTGCCCCATGTTGCATTGCCAATGAATGATGTCACATTAGTATTCAGATACCTATTTTAGAGATTTTGTCTCATGGCCCCTAAATTAAAAATAAAGAGAAGAGGAGGGCTAGGGTTAATAAGGCTTTTGTTATATATACTTTCAATAGAACGGTTTAGTTTTAAAATAAATTTTTAAAATTGAAAAATTAGAAATTAACTAATCACTAAATTAAAATTTATCTGTCTCTCAACCTAGAACTCTCCCCTGACTTCTAGGTTTTGAGGTTATCTTCCTGAAAATTTAGCACATATAAAATATGATATTGATTTGTTGTAAATGCTGCACAGAAAATAAAACTAGGTGATGTGAAAAAGAGTAATAAGAACAATTTGCCATCCAACATAGGATATTCATGAAAAGACAGTCATTCTGTGTTGCGATTTGCACCAACATCTGGGTGATGATGGAGCAAGCCCTAACAAATATCTAAAAGAGCATTCCAGAGAGAATAATTAGCAGGCTCGAAGGCCTGAGGTCCAGAACATCTGGGCATCATTTCTGGACACAGAAAATGCATACATTTCTAAGAATGAGAACTGAAAGCACATGGGAACAATGTATATATGTAAGAGAATTTTGATAATATTCTCCATGTAATGAAATGTTTTGTAGGATTTTGAGCTAAAAAAAAATAATAATGACTTAAACTTTTGAAGGGTTACTCCAACTGATTGTGAAGAAAGGTTATGGGGGATAATAATAGAAACAGGATTTATTTCTGAACTCTATTCATTTCCATTAATCTATATGTCTGTTTTTGTGCCAGTACCATACTGTCTTAATTACCACAGTTTTGTGGTATAGCTTGAAATTTGAAATTGTGATACCTATAGCTTTATTCTTCTTTCTCAAGATTGCTTTAGCCTTCCAGCATCTTTTGTGGTTCCTTACAAATTTTAGTATTGTTTTTTCTAGTTCTGTGAAAAATGCTGTTGGTGCTTTTTTGAAGATTTAATTGAATCTGTAGATTGCTTTGGGTAGTATGAGCATCTTTTTTTTGAATCAGTGATTTACCTTATTTTTTTATTGGAAGCAACACTTCGATATTTAATATACAAAGTATTCAAACATAAACATATTCTTTAAAATGTAACCAAAAGATTTGTTAGCAACTTTTTAAAAAATTTATTTTATTTTATTTTTTATTAACATATAATGTAGTATTTGCTCCAGGGGTACAGGTCTGGGGATCATCAGGCTTATACATTTAACAGCATTCACATAGCACATACCCTCCCCAATGTCCATAACCCAGCTACCCTACCTCTACCCACGCCCCATTCCTCAGCAACCCTTGGTTTGTTTCATGAGATTAAGAGTCTCTATGGTTTGTCTCCCTCCTGATCCCATCTTGTTTCATTTTTTCCTTCTCTACCCACCACAACCCCACTCCCTGCCTCTCAAATTCCTCATACCATAGAGATCATATGTAATGATCTGAAGGGACACATGCATCTGAATGTTTATAGTTGCAATGTCCACAATAGCCAAATTTTGGAAAGAACCTAGATGTCCATCAAGAGAGGAATGGATAAAAAGGATGTGATACACACACACACACACACACACACACACACACACACACACAGGAATACTATGCAGCCATCAAAAGAAACAAAATATTGCCATTTGCAACAATGTGGATGGAACTAGAGGGTATTTTGTTGAGTGAAATAAGTATGAGAATTTTTAACAATGTTAATTCTTTCAATCCATGAGCATGGTATACCTTTTGATTTGTTTGCATCATCTTCCATCTCTTTCATCAATGTTTTATAATTTTCAGAGTATATGTCTTTTACCTTCTTCACTATATTCTTAGGTATTTTATTCTTTTTGGTGCTGTTGTAAATAAAATTGTTTTCTTAATTTCTCTTTCTGCTACTTTAATACTACTAATGTAACATTATATGTCTAATTAGGAGATCATGGTGGTTTAGATAGGCTCATTAGCAGTGAATGAGATGATACATTGTTTAGAATATATTTTGAAAGTAAATCTAAAGGATAACTCTTGATTATTGTGATGTGGGATGAGACAAAAAGAAAGGACTTAAAGATGATTATAAAATTTTAAGTTGAGCAACTGGTACCATTTACTCACATGGGAAAATTGGCAGAGCAGCAGATGGAGGTGGAGTTTAAAATTAAAGACATTAATTTTGGAAATGTTGAGGGTTCATTAAACATTAAAATAGAGATTTTTTTTTATAAGATTTTATTTATTTGAGAGAGAGGGAAAGAGTGCAAGCAGGGGAGCAGCAGAGAGAGGAGGGATAAGCAGACTTCCCGCTGAACAGATTTATCCCTACATGGGACTCTATCCCAGAATCCGGGCTCATGACCTAAGCTGAAGTCAGACACTTAAGCAACCGAGCCACCCATGTAGCCCAAATAGAGATGCTAATTAGTTGGATATATACTTTTATAATTAGAGAAATATGAATTTGGATTCATGGTTATAGATGGTATTGAAGTCATGAGTATAGATGAAAGCAAGGTAATTATTACAAAGAAGAGGGGAGCTCTGGGACATTATAAAAATTTGCCATCAAAAAGAGGAGGGGAGCAACTGGGTGGCTCAATCAGTTAAGCATCTGACTGTTGATCTCAACTCAGGTCTTGATGTTGGGGTCATGAGTTTAAGCCCTTCACTGGGTTTAAAAAAAGAAAGAAAGAAAGAAAGAAAGAAAGAAAGAAAGAAAGAAAGAAAGAAAGAAAGAGAAAAGAGGTAAATCAAGTAAGGACAATGAAGAGCAGGAGACCAGTGAGGTAGCAGGAAAATCAGTGTGTTAACTCTGAAGCCAAGAGAGGTTTCAAGAAACAGTAGGTAATACACTATGTCAAACGATGCTCCTAATCCAGGTGAGATTGTAATTTAGTGACCTGGATTTAGTGCTTAGTTTTGTTTTCATTGTTGCAGAAGAATTATAGAAAATGTAAATAAAATATTAAAAAGAATGAGATTTTATTTTACTCTTTTCAAGGTGAGGATAAAATCTTCTAAGCTGTGTGTCAGATCCATAGGTAATTTGATGTGTGAGAGAATATTTGAAATAGGCCTTGGGAGATAAATTAGATTTTAGCAGATGGAGTAAACATGGAGGCATAAACAGGGACAGAGAATTATCAGTTTGTGTGGAATAGAGTATAAGATATGGTGGTTGTAACAGGTTGCTTACAAAGATAACCACCAAAAATTCCACATGCTCACGTGTTGTTGAGAGATGCATCTATAACCCCATATCCCTGATTTGTTTTGCTAGTCTTGTGACTTTAAGTAATAGAATGACTTAAAACCCATGGAACCTGAGTCACCATGTAAAAAACTTGGACTCCACACCCCACTATAGTTCAACCACATGAACATGCCTTGAAAGATGTGAGATTACAAAGAGGACTAGCCAGTCTCTGGACTTTTTAGTCATGTCTTAGCAATAACAACATATGTGAGTAAAGCCATGTTGGATGGCTAAGCTGCCCTAGCTAACACCACAGGAGGAGACCAACCAAGTCTGAGGATGCCTGCTTAGTTCCTGACCCACAGAATCAGAAGCAGTAAAATGGTTGATTGAAGCTGGTAACTTTTAAGTAGTTTGTTATATAGAAGGCAATAATTGATCCAGAGGTTCATTTTAAATTAGATTAAAATATTATGTGAAAATATGAATGAAGTCTAAACCAAGGTTTATTCCTTATCAAGATAAGCTTAAAGATTTTTTTTTAAGATTTTATTTATTCATTTGACAGTCAGAGATCACAAGTAGGCAGAGAGGCAGGCAGAGAGAGAGGAGGAAGCAGGCTCCCTGCTGAGCAGAGAGACTGATGTGGGGCTTGATCCCAGGACCTGAGGACCTGAGCTGAAGGACCCATAACCTGAGCTGAAGGCAGAGGCTTAGCCACCTGAGCCACCAAGGGGCCCCAAAGATATTTTTAATGAATAATGAGAGAACTATTCAAGGGAATCATCCATTACTATATATTTGTTTATAAATATTGGCTTCAAAAATATCCTGAAAGTTTTAGAAGATAGAAAGAGGGTATCAATGGGGATACCCAATTATTTTAAATTTCTATTAAGTAGAGTCAGACTTAACTAAGACAATGATCTTAAAAAATAGTGCACAAAAATGTATATAATTGAAGGTAGAGGATAATCTCTACCTTGTGAAAATGAAACAAATTGAAATTTTTTTTAGCCAAGTGTTTTAGGTTTCCCAGATAAAATAAACTCACTTTATTTAGGTCAAACATAGTTATTGCTTATTTATAGAAATAGAAAAACTATTAAAAATGAGTACCTACATACATGACACAAAAATGAGACTTTGATGAAAATTTCAATATACACAAAACAGAGTCTTTTTAAAATTTATGCAGATTTTATTGAACTGAGTTGTTGAATGTCATGCTACAAGTAAACTTCACAGATGATTTCTCTTATTTTCATTTTTCTTTATACAAAATGGCTCTTCTCCAAAACTGAAAACAATATTGTTTTTCTCCACAGCATGTTGGACTGATATCCAGCCTTTGCTTCCTCATAGTATATTATTTCCCACAATTGTACTACTTGTAAACCAGTAATTTTTATATGTTATTAAATCATGCATTTTATAGAACAGCAAGATTAAGCATAATCACAACTTAAGATTTGTTATTTTTGTAAAGAATCCATTTATGCTATTTCAAAAAAAGCTTTTTTTAAAAAAAATACGGAAACTTACATTGAAGTGATCATCTAACCAGAGGGAAGAAATCAATGAGGAATGATGAAAGCATCATGTTTCGTTTTTCCCCAGATTTGGTGTTCCCAACATGTTCTGACAATTGGATTTTTATTTTGAACAAATAATTCTAAGTCTTCATATAGGAAACAGCTCAACTGAACGAGAATGTAAGTTAACTTCAGTACAATTTTTAAAAATCCATCTGATTCTTCTGGAAGAGAGGGAACAACTGACTCACTTTGGCAAGGTGCATTAAACTAGGCCACTGTTTAATAAATTGCATTTTCACTAAGGAAATGGCAACAAAATAACATTGGGATCTATGGAAATGTGGCATCTGCAAGAAGACCAACGTTTGAAGAGTAATTTTTCTTTGATTATGTGTGAATAGGCTGAGAGCTGAACAAAGGTGGGGCATTTGAGGGTTAGTGAAAGAGCTGAAGTGCTCTGCCCCCTAAGTCACATCTTTCATTTTCCAGAACAGAGATATTTCACATAGAATCCATTGTATAATTGATGGATACAGTTTACTTTTGCACTTTTCCTTTTGTCTAATAAATGCTTATTTCCCAGATGGCTGCATTTTTCTAAAATCACAGTCAAGGCAAACAGCTTCCAATAATCCCCAGATCTTTTTTATAATGAACAACTTTGTTCCTGTTAGGACAAGGGCTGTCTGAATGGAGGCTCAGGGATTTAGTATCAATTGTTATTATATATGCAAATAAGCAGTCAGTGAAAATGTGTGTTTATATTATCAACATGTGGCATCAGATGCTGCATAAGAACATGTGGATGTGGTACGTAGAGTTGATAATACTGATCATAACTTACATCCTTAGCAGTCTTTTGACCCCTGAACAAAATGTGTTCTTTCTTATGCCCTAAAAGGACACGACCTATCATTATGCATGTTAGATGACAAAGTGATTATGTCAAAATTATCAGCCCACAAAATGAGCTCATTTAATGATTTTGCAACAATACCAATTGGATATTTCCTTTCTGTGCACGGTTCATTTACTGTTTGGGGAGGGGGATGAAGAATGAAATTATATTATGTAGCACCTGATAAATCCTAGGGACCATATAAGCAGTTAATATCCTATTCCTTAATTCCAACAAGGAATTTTCAGGAAAGGAGTAATCTCTCCATTCCCTTTCAGATGTGAAAACTGATGATAACAAATAACAGGTGATTTGATTCAGAAATCTATGTTATCTCTGGTACCACTGCTGCCTATTTATTTTTGCAATATCCTTATCAGCTCCCAGCACTGTTCTGTTTTCCCGGAAAGGTCACCGTGATCTTGAAGCTTAGTCCATCTCATTCAAATTTTTGTCATTTTGGCAGCCCTGGCTTTGATTCCTCATACTAAGCTTTATCTATTAATTCTAACAGTGGTCTCTCTGTCCTGAAAACACATTGTGATGTTTAATTTCAATAACCCTTTTCTAGTATTATCTATTGGCTATTGTTCAGTCACTCTTTTCTTAGACTCATTGCTGTGTCTCCTTTCTTTTCATGTGCAGGTCTATTTTTATAAATCATCCTTCAAACTGATATCATGTATTATCTCAATAGGCATTGACATTCTACATGTTATTTCCTTGAGATTTTCATTCGATTTGTACTATCCTGAGAATTACTATAGTGAGATAGTCAGATGATAGTGATGCTTGAAGACTGTGTTCTACATGAACTACCCATATTCTTTATTAACTTTATATGGTTCTAAAATTCTAGAGTTGTATCACCTAATACAGTACTAGCTTCTCCCATGTGAGGCTCTTGAGCATTTTAAAAGGGGTTAATCAAATTGAGATGTACTACAAGTATGAAATACAGATTGGAGTTCAAAGTCGAGTACAGATAAAAGAAGAAAGTAAAAATATCTCATTTTTTATATTGATTACATATTGAAATGGTAATATTTTATGTATTGAGCTAAATGAAGTATATTATTAATATAATATATATGTTTTATCTTTTTAATGTGATTACTAGAAAATGTAATATATATAGCTTTTATTTATGGCTCAAATTATATTTCTGTAGAGTTTCAAATTAAATTTACCTGAAATCAAAAGGGCATGTGAGCTGGGAGTGGTAGTGGAGGCAAGAAGAAACGTCTGGATGAGGTTGAGGGAGAAACTATGAAAGGAAGAATCATTTGTTACTTCTTTACTGTTAGATGTTGCTAGTAATTGCTATAAGAGTTAGCTAATAGCTTTTCATGTGGCACTTGATAAACATGTTAAGCTGTTGTTAATTGTAAACCTTTATGTATGTATGCTCTAGACTATAATTCTGGAGGCCAGGAAGGGGCAATTCTTTAGGAAGCTAGCACCTAGCATATACAGATGTCTTAATTAATATATAGTTAGTTGAAATGAATTGGATCGAATTGAATTGGGAAAAAATAGAATGTGTAAATCCACTTAAGATGGGATTTGAGTAGGAGATACAAAAGTAGATAAAACAGAACTCATATTCTTCCTTATACCTTCCCCCCTTTCAGTAATGATACCACTATCCTCCCACAGGTTCAAGCCCAAAACAGAATAACTTTTCACTCCTCCATTTCCTTCAGCACCTACACCTAATCTGGTATTGAGATACAAATATCCTCCCTGTCTTCTACTAACCTTATAGGACAATCAACATTATAATACAACTACAGTTCTCTCTAAGGGTGAACCACTGTGTCTGTGTATCCATTTTGTCCTCTTCAATTTATTCTTCACTAAGCAGCCAAAGTGATTTTTTAAAAAATGATCATCATAACTTTTTATATATTTCCTAAAATTCTCTATGGCTTGACATTGAATTTGGATTAAAATCTAAGCTCTGCTAGCTCTCAAAGTGCTATAAACCCTACTGCCTGTCAAATTGTCCATTGTCAGTCTTGTAACTGTCCATCTTGCACCCTGTCCATTGTCAGTCTTGTAACTGTCCGTCTTGCTCACTGTGATCCAATCATACCTGCATTTATGTTTCTTCAGCATTCCATGGATATTTCTCATTAGGGCCTTTGCTTTTGGCATACTCTGATCCACACATCTTTCTGTGGTAGATGTCTCAGTTAAAACATTTTTTCTTCGGAGATGAATTCCTACAGAGAGGATTTCCTGCAAAGTAATGGGCCCCCTCAGATACTTGATACCATCTTTTATTTTCTTCTTAAAACTTATTTCTACCTGAAATTATCTTCATTAGTTATTTGATTATTATATGTTTCTCTTCCAGCAAATTGCAATCTTCATCAGAGCATGTGTCTTGTCTGTCCCATTTCCTTTGTGTTATCAACAACCTTAATGATTCCAGATACACAACCGATGCTAGAAATGAGTCAAAATATACAGAAAGGCAAAATAAAAGGATCATTAATATGTAAAAGAGGAGTTTAGAAATAAAATCATAACATTGGAAGAAATATCCCACTGTTTATCATTTTTAATGAGCCTCTATGTGCTTTTGGATCTATTTTCTGAGCTTTATAGGATATTGTAAGAAATGGTATGTTTTCTGGTTAACAATGAATACCATTGAGAGGTAATGATTGTGTATAATATCGGCTTATAAATTTATGATAAAGCCTACTTCCCCCAAGTATCTCTTGAACTAACCTCATGGGTGACTGAATAATATGTCATAGTAATTCAGAGTAGATACTCATTCAAGTGTTATAATTTTAAAGGTATCTAAGCATACTACCCTATCTAAATATTTGGCTCTACATTGATTGACAGAGGTCTACCATTAGATATTAACCACTTACATTCGTATGCCTTTAGTAATAATATTTGAAAACTAAATATTTTCTGATATAGAAACACATGAAGTTTAGATCTAATATTGACATCATAAGATATGAAGAACCAGGCTGGCTAGCTGACAGAAGAGATCCAAGTGAATGAAAATTTGACAAGAGAAACTGAAAGTAACCTAAAGGTTTTCCTGTTCCATTGGCTGGGATAGATGGTTCTGGAAATGTGGCATAAATGTGACTGTAAGGTGAGCATGGATCTCCTCAAAGATGAAGAGTGATGAGCAGAAGGGGATGAGAATAAAAATATCCAAATAAATGCTTGAAATAATTTTAATCAGAATGAAATAGGATAACTTTAATGGCAAAAGGGAAAACATATAAATATCTTCTGATGTAAGAAGTAAAGACATTATAGATATTTATAGAATTTCATAGTTTGCAAAACATTTAAACATGAATTATATTTTTCTTTCTTTGGAGACTCACAAATATTTCATCAAATAGGTAGGGGAATAGCATTATACCCTTGTTACAGAGTTTTAAAAATTTTAAATTAAACAGTTGGCCCAATATACATAGTTAATGACTCTAAATACTTAGTTCTAAAACAATCAATTTATTTATTAGTTTTAAAGGACTTTATCTGATGTAACTGAAGAAAGAAAGCAAGGCCACTCCTGGTTCAACTGAAGGGAGTACAGACAATTCTGAATGGTGACTTTTGTCTCCCATATTGGTTGTTATTATCTCCACTTATTAACACTGAAGACTAATTACAAAATAGGTACACTATAAAAGTACAGATGAGAAATCAGTACATATAAGTTTGAAAAAATTAAAAGCCTATGAAAGGGTCATCCTATTAAGGTAGTTAATTTATTGACTCCTAGTCCCACAGACACACAGAGACAAATTTTGTCTGAGGGGCTTCTATTGTCTTACAGAAGAAAAATGATATTTTATACTTTGGAATTTTGCCATCTCACAACGAGTATAGTGATCAAAATAATCATTGTTTAAAAATTATAATATTAAATTATTTCTAAGGGACCTATCTTAGTTTATTAAGTTACATTTCAGTTATACAAATGTATTTTTACTCTGCTGTGTTTGAATATAATAAATGTCCTCTTATTTAAGGTATACTAATTTTGTATGAAGAAAAATACCTATGGATGTGGAAAGAGGAGCTAGATCAGTTTGAAACAGTAAATTGGGATAATTTAAGACATTTTCATAACTAAAAAGATGAAATGGAAAAAGAGATTATGCTTCAAACTTGGTTATTTATTTTCTTAGTTTCTTTAGGGAAGAGGAGAAACGTAAACAGTCACACACTAACCATAAAATTAAGATACAACAAATAAATACTCACAATTAAATTAAAAGAAGGTAAGACATTTGGTGAGGGTGATCAGTTTATAAACCTTAACAGTGTCATAAATAGTGAAAGGGCTTTCATAGTATTAAAAACCTCCTTGAACAGTGGATACTGTAAGGAGATTTATATGACAATGAATTTAAAGTCTCTGGGATATATATCTGACAATAGCCCATTTATGATAATGTCCTATACCTATCCCAGGATAGATTTAATTATGGTGTCATTGTGGCTTGCTATTTAGTATACTGTGTGCTAATACTATTAAGAAAGGTCTGGAGGTATCATTATAAGATATTTTTAACAACTGGAAATATTTCCTAAACAGTATGTGGTGAATTAAATTAAAAACTGCAGGGATTTTTCCAAGCTTTAAGTCAAAAAGTTTATGATAGAGTTGCCTAATATTTTGTAATAGAAAATCATACTAGTATGTCAATTACATTTCAATTTAAAAATATCCAGTCAATCAATATCATACTACATGACTTAGAAACTTCTAAGAAAACATGTACAAGTTTAGCTGCAGTAAATTAGTCTTAGTAAGAAATAATAATATGATATAAAAATTACAATGTATGTGGTGCCTGGGTAGCTCAGTTGGTTAAGTGTTTGGCTTCTGCTCAGGTCATGATCCCAGGGTCCTGGATTCCAGCCCTGCATCAGGCACCCTGCTGCTTCTCCTGCTCCTTCTGACATTCCCTCCTGATCATGCTCTTGCTCTTTCTCAAGTGAATAAATAAATAATCTTTTTAAAAAAAGAATTACAATGTGTTTCTTTACTCTTAAAACTTTAAGATTACATGCCTAGATTATGTATTGGCCCTATAGTATGTTCACTACTATGTGAAAGAACTCTAAATTTACTTTTGGATAATTAAAGTGTTACTCAGTTTAGTCAACATAGAAATTCATAATAATAAAAGGAAGGAAAGGGATTATGTTTAGAAATAAAACTCTAAATTGTAAACATTTTGCACATACCTTTTTTTTTTGCTAGACTTAAGCTACAAAATAATAATTGTTAACACTAAAAAACATATGTATTTATATATAATAGATGTTATATATAGTTAAATTATATAGTTAAATATATATAATTATTATATATAACATAATTTTATATGTCCCTGATACATGCCCAATAAATCCCCAATTATTATTACTACTGTTATTCAATGACAAGTATCATTTTTATTTTTAGGATACATTAGTTTTTAATCACTTTGAATATGTGGATTTTTTCCTTATTGAAACTGCATCTCCAATGTGATGTCACAATATGCCAGGATTTTGTAGAATAACTGCACTAGACTTTTCATCCAGTTTATTAAGAGAAACATTTAGCAAATAATTCAGTATCAGAAAAAAAAATTTTTTTAAGCCCATGTTGTCCTGTTAAAACTGAAGGATTATTTCTCTTTTTCTGTATTTGTATTCGAATAAGTGTTGATGCTGCTGATTCTGACTCCATCTGATTTTAGCTCTTTTCAGTGTCATTGTGTTCCAAGATAACTCTTGATTTGTGGGATTTTTATAACTCATACTTTCAAAACCATAAAGCTCATAGAAAAAGCCACTTAAATAGTTTTTTTTTGGAATGAAGTCTGCCTTTATATGCTAACTGGTCACATGATAGAACCCTACTATACCCTTTTGTTGTGTTTGGACCTCTAATTAAATCAAGCAAGTGGACTTTACTTGATCAGATCCTTCCTCCTTCCATGATACTGAAGTGTTCTGATGCCATTTTTTGGGTTAGATTTGGGGTGATTTGTATAGAGACCCTTCAAGTTAACATTAGCCCTGTGCTTCATTTCAATATATATTTGAAAAACTTGTGCTAGAGCATTTCTACAACTAGCCTCGCTATTAATAAAGTAGGACTTTTTAATAAATTGAATAGTAGACTAATTACAAAGAGGAAAAATAGAATATTCTATTAGAAAAAATGCTAGAAGAAAAATCTCAACACTCATCAATAAAGATGTGGTTAAACAGTAAAGATGTGTAGTGGGAAATGCTACTCAGAGGCCAAAATTAAAGATAGAATTCATTTGAACTGATGTAGCAATAACCTAAAGAACTATTGTTAAATTTAACAAGTATACTTTGATACACTAAGTGCAGTATCATACAATTTATATGCAACACAATGATTTATAAGCATGTATATGTATGTGCGTATGTCCACAAATGTATAGAAAAAGAATGGGAGCATACAGACCATAATGTTAATGGTTATATTCTCTGAAGATATGGAATGAGCCATGTTTTTAGGGAGGAGTTATTGCATTACTTGTAATGCAGGATGTTTTGAAACAGAAAATATATTTAGGAAATAGTTGTGCGAACAAGTGTGTTTTTTTTGTTTTTTGTTTTTTTTAAGAAAGAGACAATAACATGAAATTATGTAAACTCTTAACAATTGTCATCTCCAACTCCTGAGATTATGGATAATTTATCGTTTCTCTTTGTATACTCTGTGTATTCTCTTTGTGCACTTAATTCTACGAGGAGAGGGATTTCTACAACAAGCAATTCTGTGATACCCCAAATGGGTATCTTTGAATTCATCTCAATTCTGACATTTTTCCTGAAGATACCATCAGATCCCACAGGTTAAAGACTTTGTCCTACAAGACTGCCTCCTCCCACTTCAGATGCCAATTGTGAGTTCTGATTATCACCTGTGCTTTTGACTGACTGACTATACATGGGAAGTCCCAATGATCCCCTTCTTGGGTTCAATTAATTTGCTAGAGCAGCTCACAAAACTCAGAGAAACATTTTACTTATTAAATTACTGATTTACTATAAAAGGGTATAACGAGGGAACAGTCAGCTGGAAGACACATTGGGTAAAGTATAGTATGTGGGTCAGGATCTCAGAGTTTACCTCCTTACTCCTTGCACACCACCCTTCCCACATCATTGCATATTCACCAGGCCAGAAGCTCTCTGAACCCTCTCCTTGTGAAGTTTTATGGAGGTTTCATTACTTAGGCATGATTGATTAAATCATTGGCTATTGGAGGTTCAATCAATCTGCAACCCTCCTCTCCTCCCAGGAGGCCAGCTGGTAGGATTGAAAGTTCCAACCCTCTAAACATATGGTTAGCTCTTCTGATGACCTAATCCCCATCCTTGGATGACCTCGGGGCTTTCCAAGTCACCTAATCAACATAAAAAAAAAGACACCTTTATTGCTCTCAACACAGAAAATCTCAAGGGTTTTAGGAGCTCTGTGCCTGAAGCTGGAGAAAGACCAAATATATATTTCTTATTATTAATCACAATATCTCATATACTTTGGGAGTTTACCTGGAAATTTTCTTTGCATGGTCCTGCATATGTTTATAAAAGAGTTATTGTTAACTTATTTATAAAAAAGTTATTGTTAACTTTGTTAACTTTGTTATATTTAAATTAACAATAACAAAGTCATTAACAATTAATAATTGTCAATTACGTAAAAATAAATTTATTATTATTATGCTATGACACAATTATGTTGCCATCACATTGCTTATTTGGATACATTTTAAATATCTAGGGACTAGGAGATTATTAATTCATTTAAGACTTGATACATCTGCATCAGTAATAATTGTTAATAGCATAAAAATAATAACAAAGTTATTAACAAATTAACAATAACAAAGTTATTAACAAATTAACAATAACAAAGTTATTATTAATTTAAATATACTCACATATACGTATATATTCTCTCCTTTATTATTTATAATATGCTATTCGCATTTTGAGTCACAAATATTTAATAACTGTATTTGACAGTTTTAACTATTCTTTCTATTGATTGATGTTATGTTTTCTTTGTTCAGAAAACAAAGTTCTTACTATTTTAAGGCTTGAATAGATCGTTTTCATTTCTGGCATCAACCAATGTTCTTAAAAATGTACTTTTAATTACTCTTAAAGGTATTTAAGAGTCCTGGTTTCAGCTCTGATATGTTAAGAACTTGGAAGCGCTCATTCCTGTCAGTATAAATAATTACTTTTCAGGCACCTGGGTGGCTCAATCGGTTAAGTGTCTGCTTCAGCTCAGGTCATGATCCCAGGGTCCTGGGATGGAGTCCCAGATCATGCTCCCTGCTCAGCGGGGAGCCTACTTCTCCCCCTCTGCCCTGCTCTTGCTCTCTGTCACTATCTCTGCTCTTTCTCTCAAATAAATAAATAAAATCTTTAAAAAAAATTTACTTTTCTTGGACCCATCAAAAAATAGAGAACATAGGGCAAACTGTTACTTTGAAATCTGGAGGGAGAGACACATATAGAGAGTCACAGCCAAGATCAGTTTACCTAGAGCAAAAGCTGCTGGAGCCATGATCCGGAAGGAACACTTATGTGATAATGGCAAATGGCTGCATGCTAACTATGGACAATCTTGACAGTGAGAAACTCCTGGGGGAAAGCAGCCTTAGGAGTCCCCAGCACTTTCCATGGGTTCACTCACCGGAAACTCAACAGTTTGTCACAGCCAAGACCTCCAAATAATCCTACTGTTTCTGGCGGGGGGAGAGGAAAGGTAACCATTTTCAAATTCATGACCTATTGTGTTCAAGAGCTCCACTTTAAATATAAAGACACAGGTTAAAAGCAAAGTGATAGAGAAAGACATAGCATGCTAACATTAAAAAGAAGGTACTAAACAGTAAAATGAAATTTATGGCAAGAATAAATTAGACAAAAGTCAAAATGGATAAAATAACTATATCCCAAGCTTTTCTCTAATTAGAACTTTCTTAGAAGGACTTAATAAATTGTTTTAGTTGAATTTGTAGAATATAAAATGTTATATTTAAATTATTATGTGATCATAGCCTATATTTGCCTATCCTATAACTATTTGACCCTAATGGATTATTAATTCCTTAAAAATTTTCAGAAAAGGGGGGCACCTGGGTGGCTCAGTGGTTTAGATCTCTGCCTTTGGCTCAGGTCATGATCTCAGGGTTCTGGGATCAAGCCCCGCATCGGTCTCTCTGCTCGGTGGGGAGTCTGCTTTCCACTCCCCTCTCTCTGCCTGCCTCTCTGCTTACTTGTGATCTCTCTGTGTCAAATAAATAAATAAAATTAAAAAAAATTTTTTTCGGAAAAGGTAAATATTTGAAGATCATGATATAAATATGCAAATGTATCATCTTAAATGAATAATTTTCTAGTCACTAGATATTTAAAATACATCCAAATAAACAATGTGATGGCAACATAATTGTGTCATAGCATAATAATAATAATATAAAGCATAACTTGTAAAATAGTCTATTGTACCCATGTACATAACAATTGGTATGATATTCCACTTAATCCTGTCTTCAGGCACATGGGATTTTGACTATGACCCAAAGTCACAAAAAATAATTTTCTATTTCATAACTTGTAATTCATTTGTAAAATGCTAATATAGTCTATTGGGCTTTACCCCTGTTGCTAAGTTTATTCAAAAGAGCTACCAAATTATAATTAAATGAACAGGGATCTGCTTGGCCTGCGTAAATATTGTAATTGGTTCATAAATATGTAATGCTATTAATTAATGTGTAGTCCCTAGCAATTTTGAAAAAAGAAGTATCGCTGTCTCCAATGACCATCTTATACATAAAATATTTTATCTCTCAAGAATATATTTTGAAAAAAAGATTCAAAGTTTATTTAAGTAAAACTTTCCTTAAATGTAAATACTAGAAAAATACTAGAAATTATGTGTTACAATGTGGATAAAAATTCCCAATAACGTTGACAAATCACTCCTGATAGGGTAGTCTCCTTTACCACCATGTTTTATGAGAAGATGCTGCCAGGACTTCTGTCCTGTATAATGGCTATAATGCATTCCCATTAGACATACCCATGGGGGAATAGAAAGTTTTCCTCAACTATCACTTCATGTCTTTACATCAATTTATTTATTTATTTTTAATTTTTTATTTCTCTTCACAGAAAGAACTGATTGGTCCTCATTTAGAAACACATATACATTTTTAATCTTAGAGGTGAAAAGCTACATAAAATAAGACCTATCTGACTATAAACCTACAACTCCTCTCTCCTTTCTTCATTTTGATTTTTTATCAAGTTCACTGATAAAATGTTACATTGTCTTCATTTACCTTTTCCTTTCTGTATTTTCTAAAAGTTCTTTCATGAGCAAATTAACTTTTAATTTAAGAATATTTAAGGATAGAACATTTTATTTACTGACATCTATTGTCTGTTCTCTCTGTGTAAATTTTAAAGGGCAAAGTGTCAGATGACTACACATTTTCTTCCTTAATAGAACTGTTAAAGATTTCATCATAAAAATTAACCCTTTAAACATTTTTAAAGCTATTTTATTTTTAGCAAGCTGTTCATTCATGGGTCTTTATCTGTATTTATCCAATATTCCAATTAAACAGATGAGATAACGGGCAGTTTGTTTGGGACTAAAGTTTAATTTTCCTTTAGGAATATATCTTGTCAATTCAGAATAAGCAAATCTATCCAGGAATTTTCTGGCATTCAATAGTGTACCTATAAATTATTCATTCATTTGCATATTTCATTTATGTCAAATCTTGTTAGAACAGTTAATTTTACATGAAAGTTATCCCCAGAGGAAGTTCTTAACAATTGGACATTAGCATTTTTGAATGAGTCAGCATTTTTCATGTAGCAAGATTCCTGTCTTGTTACATTTTCATAATTTAATCATTACCCAGCATAGTATAGATCTAAAATGTAATATCTTGGATTGTATATTAAAATCATATGCTGAATAGTCACTTAGAATAAAGCACAGAGCATTAGCAAACATATATAATTTAATTTGTTATATTAGGGAATTAGCAAGAGGGAAATATGTCCTTAATTAAGCCACTGGGGTTTTTTTTGTTTATTTGTTTGTTTTTAAGGATTTTATTTATTTATTTGACAGACAAGAGATCACAAGTAGGCAGAGAGACAGGCAGAGAGTGGGGGGAAGCAGGCTCCCTGCCAAGCAGAGAGCCCAATGTGGGGCTTGATCCCAGGACCCGGGGATCACGACCTGAGCCATAGGCAGAGGATTTAACCCGCTGAGCCACCCAGGTGCCCCTAACCCACTTTTGTAATCAAATGTTAAATCAGTCGTAGGAAGTAAGAATTCTGTCATCTAAACATACAGGTGAGTACCATACATTGTTAAAAAAAAAAAAAAACAAAAAAAAAAAACTTTAGTTGACTATAATGATGTTTTATAGACAATGATTCTGCATTAGTATAAAAATTTAACATGTAAGATTACTTTTCTATTAAACTTAGATCTAGAGCCACTGGAAATATAAATATTTCTCTTATTTCAAGAATCTTTTACATTTAACACCTAATAAAGTTAGTGTATTTGTATCTAAAGGTTTCCTCTGGATTCTTTAAGAGTTTATTTATTTATTTGACAGAAAGAGAGAGATCACAAGTAGGCAGAGAGATAGGCAGAGAGAGAGGTGGAAGTATCCCTGCTGAGCAGAGAGCCTGATGCGGGGCTCCATCCCAGGACCCCGAGACCATGACCCGAGCTCAAGGCAGAGGTCTCAACCCACTGAGCCACCCAGCTACCCCTCCTCTGGATTCTTTAAAAGTAATAATAATAATAAGGCTGGTGGCTGAATTAATACTCATTTTTAGCATATGGCCCTCTGAATCAGTCTTCTACCTCTTCTATTACTAATTCCAAATATTAGCCTCTTCCCAGTTCTTACTTGAGATTAGATGGGAGTTCTGACAAAGGCAGACTTAATGTTTCCCTCAGCTTGATCAAATTTTAGAAAGGCCGCTTCTTGCTGCCAGGCCCCTGACTTCTCATCCAGGGCTTACAGAATCCAGAGTTCCCTCCCCTCCCCTTTCTTAAAACAAATACTTTGAAAATTTGTAAATTCTTTCTCTTATAAATATTTTTAGAAGCTTCTTGTTAATGTTACAAGCTATGACTGACTTTCTCAAGGACCTGGGAGTGAACTCTTTAAAATGTAATCATCAAGGAAAATAGTATCCATAATTCCTCTACTCTGTGGGAAGATAAAACCCTAACTTGGGGTGGGGGGCTGGGTGGCTCAGTCATTAAGTGTCTGCTTTCGGTTCAGATCATGACCCCAGGGTCCTGGAATTGAACCCCACATCGGGAAGCCTGCTTCTCCCTTTCCCACTCTTGTGTTTCCTCTCTCGCTTGTGCCTCTCTCTGTCAAATGAATAAATAAAATCTTTAAAACAAAACAAAAACCCTAACTTAGGTGGGCACCTAGCCCAGAGTTGTAAAACGGCCTTCTGCCATGAGGCTATAAGTTTACTTTTCCTCTGACTAAAGTGAGCAAACACAAAGCCTACTATCCCACACCTTGACTCTTAAAATCCCCGCCACCCTTTTTTTTCAGGGGAGTGGAATTCAAACTCTGTTTTTCTGATTTCTCTTCTCTATTGCAGTAGCTTTTTTGCTTTAATAGTCATTCTCCCTGAAACCACACATGATGAGAATTATTGTTTGGATATGGTAAATCATTCCTGTCCCTGAGTATTAGAGAGCATGGTGGTTACAGAAGAATGAAGCTTTACTGCAAGAGACTTCAGGGAAAGACTAGAGGACTTTTTATGCTATGCAGTTGGCTCACCATGGGAAGAAAGGGATTTCCTTTCTCCACTTGCAGGACTGAAGACAATTGGAATGATCTAGCATAAAGGCCTCATTCTCAAAAAAAAAAAAAAAAAAAAAAAGACCTCATTCTCAAGGAATACATGGATAATTAAGCAAACAAACAACTGCTTTCTCACGGGCCCTCTGAGGAATATCAGACAGGGAAAAAAAGAACCATAAAATAGAGCTGCTGTAGGGAGGAGATGGTGATATGATTTCTCAGGAAAACAACTTAATGAATACATTAATGTTGCTTTTAAGGATCTGACATTAAATACTGTATTGTAGTTAATGATCTGAAGTAGTAGATTAGAATATCAAAAAGGAGATTTTTGCTGAAATAAGAGAAAAAAATAGAGAAGGAATATAAGAAGGAAAATTTTGGGAGCTTATTTGAAAAACACAGGAGACCCAAAATGCAAATAAGAGTTTAAAATGCAAATGAAAATGTAATATATGAGAAAGTTATTAGTTAATAGAAAAAACTATTTTTATCTGAGGAAAGATTCATGTCTAATTTTGAAAGTTTCATAGACTTCCTGGTAAAAACAATTCCCAAAAAAATCACGTTTCCAAAAATTGAAAGAATTGGTTAAGTAAGAAGATATTAGAATACCACCATCAGATGCTTTGAAACATTTGAAGCTAGAAAAGATTAGAATATTATCTATATTCATTAAGTGTAGAAATTTGATGAGTGAAACACAGCAATCCTACCCAGCCAAGACATCTTTTCATTGTTAGTGCAGAAGATATTTCTGAAAATGCAAGAATTTAGAGTGTATACTGCACATTCTGTAAGAGGCAATACTCCTCAAACAGTGACTCCAAGCAAAAATATAAGGGATTTAAATGAAAAGCAATCAAAGGGAGGGAGATGTAGAAGGAGAACGACAGTGGCGAATTATAAAAATTTTATGACGGGAAAACATGTGAAGTGGCACATCATCCTAGAAATTAGTCCTGCTCTCTCTCTTTCTCTCTTTCTCTCTCTCTCTCTCACACACACACACACACACTACTGTCTACAACCCTACACACATGAATCTGTCAATTTAGATCAAAGTAACTATTTTCTTATAAATTGCAAAAAATCACACCCCACCCAATATAAAAAGATGGTTTAAATACCAGTATTGCTATTACATAAATTGATTTCCAATATACTTAATTTTTTAGAGTAGTTTTAGTTTTCAACAAAATTGAGTGGAAGTTACAGAGATTTCCCATATACCCCCTGCCAGCATACATGAACACCCTCCTCCATTATCAACATCCCCCACCAGAGTGGTACATTTTTTGACTGAGCAGGAACCTATGCTGATGCATCACAATCACCCAGACTTTATGGTTTACCTAAATGTTGGTTCACTCTTGGTGTTATGCATTCTGTATGTTTGGTCAAATAAATAATGATATATGTCCATTGTTATAATACCATAGAGAGTATTTTGGATGAGCTAAAAATCCTCTGTGCCCTGCCTATTTATCTCTCTCTCCAATACCCCTGCAACAACGAATCTTTTTTTGACTTCATAGTTTTGCCTTTGGAGAATTTCAAACAGTTGGAATCATATAATGTAAAGACTTTTTAGATTGGCGCATTTAATGACACACACTTAAGGCTCTTCCATGTCTTTTCATGGCTTGACAGCTCATTCCTTTTTTAACACCAAATAATCCATTTTCTGGATATACCATATTTGATTTATCTATTCATATACCAAAGGACTTCTTGGTTGCTTCCAGTTTGGACAGTTATGAATAAAGCTTATATAAACATCTGTGTGCAGGTCTTTGTATGGACATAAGTTTTCAATTCCTTTGGATAAATGCCAAGGAGTGTCATTGATGGTATGTATGTTAACTATATTTAGTTTTCAAAGAGAGTGCTAAACTGTCTTCAAAAGTATCTGTACGGTTTTGCATTGCCACCAGCAATGAACGAGTTTCTGTTTAGCATTTGGTGTTGTCAGTGTTTTCGATTTGGGGCATTCTAAATATTATGTAGCAGAATTCTATTGTTAGTTTAATTTTCATTTCCTTGATGACATATGTGGAACATATTTGCATATGCTTATTTGCCACCTGTGTATATTCTTTGGTGAAGTGTCTGTGAAGGTTTTTGGATCATTTTAAAATACAGTTGTTTGCTCCTTATTCTTGAGAGTTAAGAGTTCTTAGTATAATTTGGATAACTGTCCTTTATCAAATGTGTCTTTTTCAAATATTTTCTCAAAAATCTATGGCTTGTCTTCTCATTTATTTTTGATATTGCATTTTGCAAAGCAGAAGTTTTTAATTTTAATGTCATTAAGTCTAGCTTATCAATTAATTCTTTCATGGATCATGTCTTTGGTGTTACATCTAAGAAGGTATCCAAGGCCATCTGTGTTTTCTCCTATGTTATCTTCTAGGAGTTTTATAGTTTTACATTTCACATTTAGATTTCTGATCCATTTTGAGCTAATATTGGAAAAGGGTGTCTTTGTCTACATTCATTGTTTTTCATATGAATGTCCAGTTGTTTCTGCACCATTTGTTGAAAAGAGTATCTTTGCTCTATTGTATTACCTTGCTCCTTTGTCAAAGATTTGTTGACTATATTTATGGGGATCTACTTCTGGCTCTGTTCTGTTGCATTGTTCTATTTGGCCAATATACTGTTTTGATTAGTGTAGCTGAGTAAATCAAGATATTGGGCACTATCAATCCTAACTTTGTTCTGCTCCTTCAATATTGTGTTGGTTCTTCTGTGTATTTTGCCCCTCTGTATAATTTGCTAATATCCATAGAATAATTTGCTGAAATTTTGATTCAGATTGCATTAAATCCATAGGTTAAATTGGGAAGAACTGACATCTTGACAATATTGAGTCATGAACATGAAATACCCATTTCTTTAGTTGTTCTTTGGTTTTGTAGTTTTCTTAATATAGATATTATACATATTTGTTAGGTTTGTACATAAGTATTTCATTTTAATGGTTAATGTAAATGGTATTATGTTTTTAATTTCAAATTCTACTTGTTATTGTCATTGTATAGACAAACAATTGACTTTTGTGTATTAACCTTTATTCTGCAACCTTGTTATAATCACTTACTAGGTCCAGGAGAGTTTTTCTCTTTATCTCTTCTTTCAGATTTTCTATATGTATTATCATCTCGTCTGCAGAAAAAGTCAGTTTTATGTCTTCCTTCCTTCTGTATACAATTTCATTTCCTTCTCTTGCCTTATTACATTAGCATAGACTTTCAGTGCAATATTGAAAAGGAGTGGTGAGATGTGACATTTCTGCCTCTACCTGATCATAGCAGGAAAGCTTCAAATTTCTCACCATTATGTGTATTGTTAACTGTTGGCTTTTGTAAATAAACCTTATCAAGGTGAGGAAAATCTCCTCTATTCCATTTTCCTGAGTTTTTATCATGAGCGGCTATTGGCGTTTACCAGAGGCTTTTTCTGCATCTACTGATATGATCATGTAATCTCTGCTTTTTAGTTTGTTGATGAGATTGATCACATTGATTCTGAATGTTGAGCCAACCTGCATATTATGGAGAACTTCTACTGGGTCGTGGTATATAATTTAGTAACCATGGGTCATGGTATATAATTCTGTTCATGCTTTTTTGGGTTAGATTTGTGTAGCACTCCTGACAACACTGACTCCTTGTCTGGCCCTCCACCTTGTTCATGCCTACCCAAGGATCTCTTTCAGGGTGATGTGTTTCAGGCCCCACAGAGGTTAATATGTATTCCAAGTGGAGTGTGGGAAAGCTTGTTCTGAGTGTCATACAGAAGGCTCCACTTCAGATAACTAGTAGATGTGATGGTACACAGATGGTATCCTTCTCAGTAATTACCCTGTGACCTCACCACCACTGCTCCTCACTCTAGAAAAGGTGGGGTTAAGGTTTGAACTTGGTGGAGAGTTGGGGTGGAGAGTAGCTTTATAAAGATGGGATTGTTTGTCCATCCAATCCCTTCATCAATACATTATCCTGAAATAAAACTGTGTAAGTGTTATGGGGTGAATTGCTTCATTTTTTAGTGTCAAAGTGACTTCTCAGTCTGAAGGATACTTTACTGGTCCTCCTCCACTGTCTTATAGATTTGCTAATCTTTTATTGAAGACTTTTGCATTTATGTTTATGAGAGATATATAGGTCTATAGTTTTCTTGTAGTGGCTTTGTCTGGTTTGATATGAGATAATACTGGCCTCATAGAATGGGTTAGAAAATATTTATTCCCTCTACTTCTACCCTTTGAAAGAGATTGTAGAGAATGGTACAATAAGAAGAAATATGATGGACCTGCAAGTGCAGAAAACAGTCCTTTGCTGACAACAAGGCCTACAGCTGCAAGGAATTGGATTCTCCCAATAAACTGATGAGTTTGGAATCAGATTCCTTCCCTGATGAGATGTTAACCTGAGCAGAAACCTTGATTTTGGCTTTGTGAGCTCCTGGGCACAGAACCCCCTCATCTAAACCGAACATCTGATTTATAGCTCAATACTAAATAATGAATATATAATGGAATGATAATTAGATATGGTTTTAAGCTGATAAATTTGTGACAACATGGCTGAATTATCAATACCAGTGTTACTCTTTTTTTGTAGAAGGAAATAGATGGAGACAATCCCTTTGAAACAGATCAGTTTTCTTTGCTTCTCAGTAGCATTTGTTGATTACATATTCCATCAGTCATCCACTGCTCTATGGAATGTCTTATTGTCCAATAAGTAAAACATCTTTGTTTCTGAAAGGCAGTTTCTGGAAAATGCTCTCAAGATTTGGCTTTCCCATATATGACAAGAACTGGGGACATAGTACACAACTGTAGTCTCTCTTCCCAAGTAGATTTCAATACAATTTAATTTAATCATCCCCCGTAGGCTTGCTTATATATCTTATTGATCAGTACAGTTGACACTTCTATTCTGAATAATCTTTTATTGTTTACTATATCTTCAGGCTTCACCCCAATTGGTGGGAAATCTATTTTTCCAAGACAATAGATTATAAATAAAACAAGTAGTGCCATATGAACTTTAAAACAGTCTGATTCCAGTGTCAGGTCAAAGCAAAACGACTACATTCCCAAAGCCATAAAATATAATTTTACAACTTCTCAATGATTATTTGTTAAGATAGTTCTAACCTATTCTATTGTATACTTTTAAACAAAACTCCAGCTGCCACCATAAATGAGAGAATACAAACAAATAAAAAGGGAGGTAATGATTTTTTTGTAAAGCATGAACACATTTTCCATCCATAGGGAACATAAAGACAACTCCCAGTGATACCAATTCAAGAATAGAACCAGCAGCAGGTGGTGAGAATGTCATTCATCAACCCTGAAACTAACTTATCTAAGAAAAAACAAACAAACCCTTAAATATCAGGGAGTATCAAAAATTATATTTACATTTTATTTTACCCGCTGAAGTAAAAAGAAAATATTTTTCTGAACCGAGCAATCTAATGATAGACCAGAGTATGCTTAAGGAGAATTTTTTTATTGGTATTATTTTTGACTGAGACTTTTTATTAAGTGTTAGGTGTGCAAATGGTTACTGAATACTCAGTATCTAACAAGGGAAACAGAACAGATGTATAATAGTTTATTCTCAAAATTCTTTGTCATGAAAGATTTTGGTTACATTTTTAACAAAAAATGAGAATGTACTAAACCCACTGAATGATCAATTTTTTAAATGATTAAAATGGTGAATTTTACCATTCACCTTTTAATGGTGAATGTTATATATATTTGCCACAATAAAAAATTAATTCAGGGACGCCTGGGTGGCTCAGTTGGTTGGACGACTGCCTTCGGCTCGGGTCATGATCCTGGAGTCCCGGAATCGAGTCCCGCATCGGACTCCCAGCTCCATGGGGAGTCTGCTTCTCTCTCTGACCTTCTCCTCGTTCATGCTCTCTCTCACGGTCTCTCTCTCAAGTAAATAAATAAAATCTTTAAAAAAAAAAATTAATTCATATGCCTTGAGAGAAAAGGGATTTTCCCAAGCTCAGTTAGAAACAACTCCTAATACTTATAGGGTTCTCTTAGGATTAAAGCTGCACTGTGCAAAATATTTCTACCAGTAGCCACATGTGAATATTGAGTACATAATATGTGGCTAGTGTACCTAAGCAACTGATTTTTAAATTTTATTTTAACGAATATAAGTTTAAATTAAAAAGCGAACACAGTATAAAATAATTTTTCTATTAAACCTTATATTATTGCTCTGATAGGACTTTAATTTAACAGTTAGATTGCACAAGTTATTACTGCTGTATTGTAGTCAGTCTGTCAGATGCATACCTTGATTCCAGTAATATATACGAAGAGACCATTTATCTATTTTGTGTCAATGGATTGATTTAGTGTGAATGATATTTTCTATACTCTGAAAAATTATCATGTCATGATTTGAATATTTCACTCAGGCAACATGAATTACAATTTTACCTATGAAATCATCAGTGATAATTAAATTAAGAAAATAATCATTATCTTAACTATAATATACTTAAATCATTTTTCTGATTTAAAAATATAAGTATAAAACACATTGGTAAATTAATAATGAAATCATACTAGTGATGGTAAGCTGAACAAAAATGAAGAAAGTAGTGTGAAGACCAGAATATTGAAGGAAAATATGTACTGGAAAATGGTATGTCCAGTATCTCATAAAATGACAATAGAAATTGTTGTAACAGAGTCCAATCAAAAATTGTTTGTTGTGTAAACTCTTTTTGAGATAATAATATAGATAATATTAAGATTTTTTTCAGCAAACAATGAATTTGATGTTTCTTCTCAGAAGTCTAAAAAGAACTGATGAAATTAGTGAACTAGAATCAGAATCAACAAAAATTTTAAATTATCCTTAACAGGATCTGAGATTGTAAATTTGACCAGCTATAAAATGACTTCCATTCCCTTCCAGAAATGGAGAACCATTTTTAGATGGAGACATGGCAAAATAAATTACTATTTCATCTGTAGGATCTTTGTTAAAAAATAATGAGCAAATGACTAATAAATTAGATACTTTTTAAAAATGTCAATGATTTTCAATTAAGCATGAAATATTGGCCAATATAGCACAGATCTTTCAAAAAATATTGAATATTAACTAAGTCAAAATTTGAAAATTACCATTTTCTTTAGTTTTAGCAGTATTATGCATTGTAAGACACTGCCATGTTAATCCTTTGTGTGTCTTTCATTTCATATGACTTCAATTCATTGCCTAAATAATAAGTTCATGTTATGGATATTTTTAAATCATTTACAACTGTTCCACAAAGGTATCGGTTTGATATGAAGACATTACCTTCCATCATAATGGGATTATGACAGTTATGTCAAAATCAGGACTGTTTGCACTTTTGAAACAAGAGAGTAGTAATTTCCTTACTGATACATTCCACTCTATGATGCATAATGAAAACAACCATGATACTATGAAAAGTATCACACATGCGGTTTTAAAAAGGGTTCAGTTTTTATGTGCAAGTGCTATGAGTTATTTAAAACAATTAATTAATTCTAGTGATGAGGTTGATGTGATCCTTCAGGGGTTCTACTCAATCTTGTGCTTCACAAAAGCTTCTTGTCCACTGCTACCTTTTTTTACTAAAGAAAAATCCCTCTAATAGTCTCTCTTTTACAACCAGCTCTTCTAGAGGCTGAAAGGTCTCTAGTACCCAGGTAAGCATTAACAAACAGGATGTGACATGAAAATGGCAGAATTTCTCTGAATCGTAAGGGTAGCTCAATTATGGAAACTTTCTAGTGATTTGAGGTATAATTTGATAATTTCCTTTCATTAGGCTTTTTCACTGGTCAGCTTTTTCTTTCCACCAACTCCACCCCCAGGCTGTGGTTCTTAGAAATTTGCTACCAAAAAAAAAAAATTTCCTAGTTTGAACACTGGAATTAGTAACAGAGTATTAAAAATGCATTAAACAGGGCAATAAATTTCATTGGCTCTGCACATTTTCATCTTGCACAATACACAACAGCTTTATTTTGTAACAGACTTTTTAGTGAACAGATGCAATAGCTACCAGGGAAGTAGGACTAAAAATTCACAGTTAAAGACACTGCTGTAATAATGTTTACTGAGTTTTGCTGACATATGGAATAATTTGTCTTAGACCCTGGAATGCATATATTCCTCAGTCTTGGGAAAAAAATGGAGGAATGATTTTATGATATAATATTTTTCAAATTAGCGTCATCAGCAATCATTAAGATGGCTATTATTTTCAAAGTAGGCAAAGAGAAATTTAAGTCAGCTTCGTGAATCCTTTTCATATAGTGACACTTATATGTACTATGTAATTATAGACTATGTACATGCATTAATTTTCTTTCTAGAATTAACTAAAAGACTAAAAATGATTCTCTATGAATGTGTGAATAGAGAATTAGAATGAGCAATACCTAAAGCCACTATCTCTTATAAACACAAGATAATTTCCTCATTAAAGAATTCAAAAGAATAAGCTGTGAAATTATATCTTGTTGAGAGATGATTTTTCTTCCATGTAAGCAAAATAATTTTCAAGGTAGAGTTAGTGGTTCAGTAACACTCTAGTAACATGAAAATGTCCACAATTACTCCAGGGTTTCCTATTTTACTCCCTCTTTAAAAAAAAGAAAAAGAAAAAGAAAAAAAGCCTGCTAAAATTTAAGTACTGTTTCTGTTTCTAGTATAGCTTTGTAAGATTTTAATAGAATAAGTCTCTCATAAGTAATAACTAGAAACCCAGGTCACACAAACAAAAACTATAGAAGAGATTTGGAGAACAAAATAAAGTAGACGAATTTTGGAGAGCAAGTCAGTGTTGTGGGAAAGGGCTGGGGTGGGGTGGACTGACATTGCAGGAAGGTCTCCTTACACATGGTAAGTAAGGATTCAACAAAGTCCATCATCTTTCTTCCCTGAGGAAAGTGAAAGCAAAGATTTGGACAATTATGGCCCATGAAGAATGAGAGCAGGTACTGAGAGAGAGAGAGAGAGACAAGGGGAAAACAAGCAAACAAACAAACAAAAACTACAGTAGTCCCAAATTCTGCATGTTAGTTTTACTTAATTCTCTGGCTGACCCCAAGCCAGCATGTGCAGGGAAACCTTGAAGCAATGAGTGGAAAGGATTAATGAATTGCCCTTCTACTGTGACCATCCAGGAAAAAGATATTTTGCAGTTTGAACACAGCTAGGTCAATTGCTTGTTTAAATAAAAATGTCAACACTCAGGGCACCTGGGTAGCTCAGTCAGTTAGGCACCTGACTCTTGGTTTCGGCTAAGGTCATGATCTTGGGTTCATAGGATGAAACTCCATATCAGACTTTGCACTTAGCAGGTAGTCTGCTGGAGATTCTCTCTCTCTCACTCCCTCTGCCCATCCCCCTGCACACCGCTTTCTCCTTCTCAAATAAATAAATAAATAAATAAATAAATAAAATCTTAAAAAAATATATCAACACTCTTCACAGCAGTGTATTAAAAATACAAAAAAAAAATATTTTTAAGCACATCATATCCAAACTGCTGAAAGACAAAAGTAAAGGAAAAGTATTGAGAGCTGTCATGCAAAACACAGCATCGAGAGGATTCCAGCAGATGGCAGAGTAGAAACCACGAAGAATCTGTCTCACAACCTAGGCAACAATTGCACTGCCAGATTCTAATATTTCTCTTTTGGAACTTTGGAATTGTTGAAAGCTTGCAACTTAACAGGAGAAGACTTGGGAGGATAAATTCCAGTTAATTTCTCTCAATTTCAGCTCTTAGCACAATAGTATCTCTCCCCATTTCATCCCACAGCTCTATGACAAGTAGTTGTGAATGTGTACTTTAGAAGCATCTTGCATGTAATTTGTGGACACTTGCTGTCCAACAATTATTGAGGGGCCTGTACTCTGATCACTGATTGTTGTTTTTGATATCAGTGCTACAAAGAGAGAGGTGGCTATTGCTGTTGTAACTCACCACTTTTTGGCTCTCCCACTCTTGCTGAAGTGACCTCTAGAGTATTTAAAAGGCTAGCACTCTTAATATCTAAAGAGTAAAAATGTGATGGTTACAATGTGATGACTAAAGGGTAAAAGATGAGAAGAGTCAAAGGTTGTACACTGTTCCAAAATAGCTACTGTTTATATACATGATTAATGCTGAACAACCACTAGGATGATGACAAAAAGTAACTGCAAAGGGACTTATAAATATCAAAATAATTCTCAGGGAAATCAAATAATGGAAAAAGAAAGGAATAGAAAAATGGAAACAAGAGAATATAGAAGCAAAAAGTGACGTTTCCCACCATCCAACATACACTGTACAGTTTTTACTTTATATTTTATCAGCATTCTAACCCTCCATTGGAATGTAAGCTACGTGAAAGCAGAGCTCATTTTCTTTGCATGTGTTTATTCATAAGTTTTTAAATTAATTTCAATTTCACATCTCTGAGTACTTGAAACATACTAGATGCTTAAAAATTATTGGTTGCATAAATGAATACACTCTAGACTTAATTTTTCTTTATCAAGTTCGAACTAATAATCTAATGTAAGCCAGATATACCCATATGAGGGAATAAATGAAATTCATTTATATTCTTCACCTGAGTGCTAAGTTTTCTAAAGCTTACTATTACTATAATCACATATTCTTAGTTTTTGAATTGTAGTGTAATTTCTGGTTCATTGGCAGCTCAAGTTACCATTTTAAATCCTATCAAGAAAAGCATGAGTCGGTTAGGCTCATATTATCAAAGGCTCCTTCCAGATGCTTTATGATGATGAAAATGCTGTATCAACTTATTAAGTTTGTTCAATTAAGCCGCATAGTCCTTTACAGACTCCTATTATAACATGTTGATATTTTGATATCTAGCCCCAGAAGCAAACCATGCAGGGGTATCTTAGAAAGCGAGGTAGGAAGGTTTCTTGAATCTAATGACTTTGTACATATTTATAGTTACTGATAATATTATTCTGACATTTGAAATTGATGTATATGTTTTTACATTAAATGGTATGAGTTTATAAAGTACTTTGCAAGGTATCTGTCACATTATTTCTTTTTAACATATTAAAAAGATAGTACTAGATGAAGTTAAAATATCACCTTCCCTTCGAACTAGCTTTATTAGTTTATCTAGACAAATCTTAAGATTACCTCAGGGTTTGCTGAGGCTGTTGATTGGACAGAGAAAGAGAAAGAGACAAAGATGGGGAGAGAAAATTTGTTTCCAGTGTTTATTTTTTCCTTTCAACAGATCAAATACCAGAGTGCAAGGATACATACAACTAGACTGTGATGGGGTTCTCAACCAAACTAAGGGCTATAGCTTCTGGGTATCTGGAAAAATTAGAATAAAGAGAGAATGAGAGGGGTACCTGGGTGGCTCAGTAGGTTAAGCCTCTGCTTGGCAGGGAACCTGCTTCCCACTCTCTGCCTGCCTCTCTGCCTACTTGTGATCTCTCTCTCCCTCTCTGTCAGATAAATAAATAAAATCTTTAAAAAGAGAGAGATAGAGAGAATGAGAATGATCCAAAAGAAATGGATCATTAAAGAAATGGATCATTCCTGCAACCAATCATATATTAATCTGTTCCCTGAAATCATTAGTTTTCACTTTTATGTAAGAGAAATTTTAATAAATTAAGAAGTCAAAGAAGTTCAACAATTTCACTGTAGTTTACTAGAATTTTAGTGTGGAGGGGGGAGGTAGAACAAAACAGGAACTGCCTATCACATATGGCCTAATTCTTAGGAAACCCAGATGGAAAATTTTTACATTGAAAAATAAGAGACAACCATTTATTTAGTGAAGAAGTATTAACAAGGCCATTTAGAAAATTGCATTAAACTAGCCATGAATATATTCCTTTAAAAAAAAACTGTTTAATAAGTTAGTTCTCAAAACTTATTTACCAATTTAAGATGAGCTTAGTGGAAGTTGCTCATCTCTGTTTCACAAAATATAGGCTAGGATGGTCAGTCCAGTACTTACACTATTTACTAAGGTTTCTTCACAGGCTGCCTGGGCTTCCTCATGGTAGGGGTTGGTTACAAGAGTGACTATCACAAGAAAATGGTATCTCTTTGACATTGCTTCAGAAGTTACATGGCATCATGTCTGCTGCACTATTGGTTGAAGTAGTCAGAAAATTGCCAGTTTTAAGGGAAACAGGTACAGTTAACCCTGGTTGATGCAGGAGTGGTAAAATTCTAGAAGTACAGTAGTGGCCATCTTTGGAAAATCCAAACTTTCATACTCAGATCTTCTGTGACCTACACACTGTATTTTGAACAAAATAAACATTTACCCCTATGTGAAAAAATATCAAAAATTCATGTTTCTACACTTACATCATTTGGGCACTTCCCACATGCTTCAGTTCAACTTTGATAAGGTAATTTCCAACGTTTCAGTTGTTCAGTGGCTTAATTTACTCACAAACATTTTTAATCACTTGTTTACTTTTAGCACTTTACATAAGTTACATGTCTTCATGCAAAATGCTAATTTTTATTATGTTGAGTAAATAATATTTAATTACCTTTAAAATTATAAAAGTCTTTAACAAACTAGAGCATAATTAATAATTAACACTGATTTTCACTACTCCTCTTTTTGATATTTTACCTCTATACATTTTAATTTCAAACTGCCCTATCCTGAACCATATTTAAATTAGAATATTTTTTATTATTTTTATTAACATATAATGTATTATTTGCCCCAGTGGAACAGGCCTGTGAATCATCAGCCTTATACACTTCAATGTCCACAACCCAACCACCCTCTCCATAACCCTCTCCCCTCAGCAACCCTCAGTTTATTTTGTGAGATTAAGAGTCTCTTATGGTTTGTCTCCCTCCTGATCCCATCTTGTTTCATTTTTTCCTTCCCTACCCCCCAAACCTCCCAGGTTGCCTCTCAAATTCTTCATATCAGGGAGATCATATGACAATTGTCTTTCTGTGATTGACTTATTTCGTTAAGCATAATACCCTCTAGTTGTATCCATGTCATCGCAAATGGCAAGACTCCGTTTCTTTTGATGGCTGCATAGTATTCCATTGTGTGTATATATACCACATCTTCTTTATCCATTCATCTGTTGATGGACATCTAGGTCCTTTTAATAGTTTGGCTTTGTGGACATTGCTGCTATAAACATTCAGGTGCATGTGGCCCTTTGGATCACTACATTTATATCTTTAGGGTAAATACCCAGTAGTGCAATTGCTGGGTCATAGGGTAGCTCTATTTTCAACTTTTTGAGGAACCTCCATGCTATTTTCCAGAATGGCTACACTAGCTGGCATTCCCACCAACAGTATAGGAGGGCTCCCCTTTCTCCACATCCTCTCCAATATCTGGTGTTTCCTGACTTGTTAATTTTAGCCATTCTGACTCGTGTGAGATGGTATCTCATTGTGTTTTGATTTGTATTTCCCTGGTGCCGAGTGATGTGGAGAATTTTTTCATGTGCCTATTGGAAATCTGGATGTCTTCTTTGTGGAAATATCTGTTCATGTCCTCTGACCATTTCTTGATTGGATTATTTGTTCTTTGGGTTATTTGATTTTGATAAGTTCTTTATATATTTTGGATACTAGCTCTTTATCTGCTATGTTTTTTGCAAATTCTCCCATTCTGTCAGATGTCTTTTGGTTTTATTGACTCTTGCCTTTAGTGATGTTTCTAGAAAGAAGCTGCGACAGCTGAGGTCGAAGAGGTTGCTGCCTGTGTTCTTCCCCAGGATTTTGATGAATTCCTGTCTCACATTGAGGTCTTTCAACCATTTGGACTCTATTTTTATGTGTGGTGCAAGGAAATGGTTCAGTTTCATTCTTCTGCATGTGGCTGTCCAGTTTTCCCAACACCATTTGTTGAAGAGACCGTCTTTTTTCCATTGAACATTCTTTCCTGCTTTGTCGAAGATTAGTTGACCATAGAGTTGAGGGTCTGTTTCTGGGCTCTCTATTCTGTTCCATTATTCTATGTGTCTGTTTTTGTGCCAGTACCATACTGTCTTGGTAATGACAGCTTTTTAATAGATCTTGAAGTCTGAAATTGTGATGCCACTAACTTTGGCTTTTTTTTTTTTTTCAACATTCCTCTGGCTATTCGAGGTCTTTTCTGGTTCCATACAAATTTTGGGATTATTTGTTCCATTTCTTTGAAAAAAATGGATGGTGTTTTGATAGGGATTGTACTAAATGTGTAGATTGCTTTAGGTAGCATAGACATTTTCACAATATTTGTTCTTCCAATCCATGAGCATGGAACACTTTTCCATTTCTTTGTGTCTTCCTTGGTATTTCATGAGTACTTTATAGTTTTCTGAGTACAGATTCTTTGCCTCTTTGGGTAAGTATATTCCTAAGTATCTTATGGTTTTGGGTGTAATTGTAAATGGGATCAAATCCTTAATTTCTCTTTCTTCTGTCTTGTTGTTGGTGTATAGAAATGCAAGGATTTCTGTTCATTGATTTTATATCCTGACACTTTACTGAATTCCTGTACAAGTCCTAGCAGTTTTGGAGTGGAGTCTTTTGGATTTTCCACATGAAGTATCATATCATCTGCAAAGAGTGACAGTTTGAATTCTTTGCTGATTGGGATGCCTTTAATTTCTTTTTCTTTTCCAGTTGCTGAGGCTAGGACTTCTAGTACTATGTTGGATAGCAGTGGTGACATCCCTTTTGTGTTCCTGAACTTAGGAAAAAGTTCTCAGTTTTTCCCCCTTGAGAATGATATTTGCAGTGGGTTTTTCATAGATGGCTTTGATGATATTGAGGTATGTAACTTCTATCCCTACACTGTGAAGAATTTTGATCAAGAAAGGATGCTGAAGTTTGACAAATGCTTTTTCAGCATCTATTGAGAGTATCATATGATTCTTATTCTTTCTTTTATTAATGTACTGTATCACATTGATTGGTTTGCAGATGTTGAACCAACATTGTAGCTCTGGAATAAATCCCACTTGGTCATGGTGAATAATCCTTTTAATGTACTGTTGGGTCCTATTGGCTAGTATGTTGGTGAGAATTTTCCCATCTGTGTTCATCAAGGATATTGGTCTGTAATTCTTTTTTTGATGAGGTCTTTGTCTGGTTTTGGAATCAGGGTAATGTTGGCCTCATAAAATGGGTTTGGAAGTTTTCCTTCCATTTCTATTTTTTGGAACAGTTTCAGGAGAATAGGAATTAACTCTTTAAATGCTTGCTAGAATTCCCCTGGGACGTTGTCTGGCCCTGGGCTCTTGTTTGTTGGGAGATTTTTGGTGACTGCTTCGATCTCCTTACTGGTTATGGGTCTGTTCAGGTTTTCTATTTCTTCCTGGTTCAGTTTTGATAGTTTATATGTCTCTAGGAATGTATCCATTTCTTCCAGATTGTCAAATTTGCTGGTGTATAGTTGCTTATAATTGTTTGTATTTATTTGGTGTTGGTTGTGATCTCTCTTCTTTCATTCATGATTTTATTTATTTGGGTCCTTTCCTTTTCTTTTTCACAAGTCTGTCAAGGGCTTTATCAATCTTATTAATTCCTTCCAAGAACCAGCTCCTAGTTTCATTGATTTGTTCTACTGTTTTTTGGTTTCCATTTCATTGATTTCTGCTCTGCTCTTTATATTTCTCTTCTCCTGCTGGGTTTAGGCTTTCTTTGCTGTTCTTTCTCGAGCTCTCTTAGGTGGAGGGTTAGGTTGTGTATTTGAGAACTTTTTTGTTTCTAGAGAAAGGGTTGTATGGCTATATACTTTCCTCTCAGGACTACCTTTGCTGTGTCCTGCAGATTTTAAACAATTGTGTTTTCATTATCATTTGTTTCCATGATATTTTTTTCAATCTTTCTTTAATTTCCTGGTTGACCCATTCATTCTTTGGTAGGATGCTCTTTAGCCTCCATGTATTTGGATTCTTTCCAACTTTCCTCTTGTGATTGCATTCTAGCTTTTGGTACCAGTCTTTTGGTACCAGTTGAGACCTGATCCGTGACTCAGAATGTGATCTATTCTCGAGAATGTTCCATGTGCACTAGAGAAGAATGTGTATTCTGTTGTTTTGGGATGGAATGTTCTGAATATATCTGTGATATCCATCTGTTCTTGTGTGTCATTTAAGGCCTTTATTTCCTTGTTGATCTTTTGCTTGGGTGATCTGTCCTTTTCAGTGAGCGGGGTGTTAAAGTCCCCTACTATTATTGTATTATTGTCAATGTGATTCTTTTATATACTCTTTGGCTTAAAATCTAATTTATCTGATATAAGGATTGCCACCCATTCAGTGGGTTAAGCATCTGCCTTTGGCTCAGATCGTGATCTCAGGGTTCTGGGATTGAGTCCTACATCAATCTCTCTGGGAGATTGAGAGATCAATCTCTCTCAACAGGAAGTCTGCTTCCCCCCTTCTCCCTCTTTGCCTGACTCTCTGCCTACTTGCGATCTCTCTATGTCAAACAAACAAATAAAATCTTTAAAAAAAAAAAAGTTTTGCCACCCCAGCTCTCTTTTGATGTCTATTAGCATGGTAAATTGTTTTTCACCCCCTCACTTTAAATCTGGAGGTGTCTTTGGGTCTAAAAAGAGTTTTTTGTAGACAGCATATTGATTTTGTTTTTTGTTTTTTGTTTTTTTTTAATGCATTCTGATACCCTGTGTCTTTTGATTGGGGAATTTAACCCATTTACATTCAGGGTACCTATTGAAAGATATGAATGTAGTCCATTGTATTGCCTGTAAGGTGACTATTACTGTATATTTTCTCTGTTCCTTTCTGATATGCTACTTTTAGGTTCTATCTTTGCTTAGAGGACCCCTTTCGATATTTCCTATAGGGCTGGTTTGGTGTTTGCCAATTCTTTTAACTTTTGTTTATCATGGAAATTTTTATCTCTCCTTCTATTTTCAATGACAGTCTAGCTGGATATAGTATTCTTGGCTGCATATTTTTCTCTTTTAGTGCTCTGAATATATCATGCCAGTTCTTTCTGGCCTGCCAGGTCTTTGTGGATAAGTCTGCTGCCACTGTAGTATTTCTACCATTGTATGTTGCAGACTTCTTGTCCCGAGCTGCTTTCAGGATTTTCTCTTTGGCACAAAGACTAGTAAATTTTATTATTAGGTGACAGGGTGTGTACCTATTTTTATTGATTTTGAGGGGGTTCTCTGCACCTCCTGGATTTTGATGCTTATTCCCTTTGCCATATTAGGGAAATTATCTATTATAATTTGCTTCAATATACCTTCTGCTCCTCTCTTCTTCTTCTGTAATCCCTATCATTCTAACATTGTTTCACCTTATGGTATCACTTATCTCTTGAGTTCTTCCCTCGTGGTCTAGTAGTTGTTTGTCTTGCTTTTTCTCAGCTTCTTTATTCCCCATCATTTGGTCTTCTATATCACTCATTCTCTCTTTTGCCTCATTTAACCTAGCAGTAAGAGCCTCCACTCTTGATTGAACCTCCTTAATTCCTTTTTTGACTTCAGCTTGGTTAGATTTTTGTTCTTTTATTTTTACAGAAAGGGATTTTATTTCTCCAGACAGGGTTTCTCTATTATCCTCCATGCTTTTTTCAAGCCCAGCTAGCACTTTGTGAATTGTAATTCTGAACTCTTAATCTGACATATTTCCATAGGTCCCTAGCCATCAGTACTGTCTATTGTTCTTGTTTGTTGTGGGTTTTTCCACCTTGTCATTTTATCCGGGTATGAATATATGAACAAGAGATTAAAATACTAAAAGGGTGTCAAAGACCCCAGAGAAATGTATGATAACCAAATCAAAAGAGACCCCAAACCAAGGACAGAAGAAAGGGGGTAAAATAAATAAAAATAAAAATCTATCTATCTATCCATATCTATCTATCTATCTATCTATCTATCTATCTATATCTATATTTATATCTATAGCTATAGCTATAGCTATCTATATTTGTAAAGACTGGTGAATAGAACAGAGCTACCCACTTGATTTTGGGTGTATTTTGGTCTCTTAGAAGAAACTACCTCCCAAAATTTTAAAGAAAGGGAAACCTATATATATGTATGTATGTATGTGTGTGTATATATGTATATGTACATATATGTATATGTGTGTGTGTGTGTGTGTATGTACACAAAAATAATGGTAAACACTATGAAGGGATGGAATATGACTGTAAGTTGAAAATTTTTAAAAAATTCTAAAAAAGGAATTGATAAGATAAGTTGGTTGGAAAGAGAAAGAAGAAAAAAAAAAGGTAGGGGGACAGAATGTGCTCAGGCTGGAGATTAGAAAAAAGCCCTGTGCTAGATTTAGGGTATATTTTGATATATTAGCAGAAATCGTATTCCAAATTTTTTAGATTAAACAAAAAAAACATAGGTATACAAAAAAATACAGTAAAGTTTAAAATATGACTCTAATAATGAAAGTTTAAAAAGATTTTTTTAAAAGAAAGGTATTGTTAAGATAAACTAGTTAAAAGACATTAGAAGAGTTAAGAGGAAAAGTTAAAAAAAATATAATAAGGAAAAGAGAAAATTAAAAAAAAATTAACTTTGCAAGATTAAAGGATCATGGGAGAAAGCCATGAATTCCATGCATTGCTTTCCACTATCTCTAGAGTTCTGCTGTTTTCCTTTATTGGTGAGCTTGTTCTTGGCTGGATGTTCTTGCTGATCTTCTCAGGGTGGGGCCTGTTGTAGCTATTCTCAAATGTCTTTGCCCAAGGCAGAATTGCATGACCATTGCCAGGGCCCAGGCTAAGAAATCTGCTTGAGTTTGCTCTCGGGAGTTTTTGTTCCCGGAATACTTTCCATAGAACTCTGGAGGACAGGAATGAAAATGGCGACCTCCCAATCTCAAGCCCAGAGGAGCCAAGAGCTCAGAGCCCCACTCTTCAGTGTGCTGTCAGAGAAAAGGTGTCAATCATTCCCATCTCCCTGGTCTCCGGCCATGCTCTTTGCTCACTCGGCCTGTGACTGAGCATTTCTGTCTCTGACACACAGCCCCTTTTAGAGTCTCCAAGCTCAGCAGATTCATGCCTCCAGAGGAGGAAGGTGAGTTATGCTGGATCTGCCACTTGTGGGGTCCCAGCTCAAAGAGCAGTGCCCCAACTGTGCCACAGATAATGGTTTACAGTAACCCTAAGCTGAGAGCTCACTCCTTGGCTCTGTCTCTGCAGTTGGCTTCCCCACTCCAATACCTGGGAGCTGTGCCACACTCAGACACCCCCAATTTTTCAGTGACCCTGTGGGTCCTGAGACCACACTGTCCCCATGAGGGCTCCAACCCCGCTTATTCTCTGGAGCAATGTCCCTCAGTGGAGCAGACTTCTAAAAGTTCTGATTTTGTGATCCACTGCTCCACTGCTCCCCGGGAGCCGGCCCTGCCCTCACCATCTATCTTCCCATTGCCTCAGATTCACATGCTACCTTTCAGAAAGTGGTTAATTGCTATTTCTAGGATTACTGCTCTACTTCTCTTCAATCTCCTGTTGAGTTTGTAGCTGTTCAGAATGGTTTGATAACTATTTAGCTGAACTCCTGTGACCTGATGTCATTTCAGTCCACTGCTCCTCTGCCGTCTTGCCTCTCCTTAAGTTTATATTTTTGTTTTGTTTTAAAAAGATAGGAAACATTGGGGTGCCTGGGTGGCTCAGTGGGTTAAACCTCTGCCTTTGGCTCGGGTCATAATCTCAGGGTCCTGGGATTGAGCCCTGTGTCAGGCTGTCTCCTCTGTGGGAGCCTGCTTCCCCCTCTCTCTCTGCTTGCCTCTCTGCCTACTTATGATTTCTCTCTTTCTGTCAAATAAATTAATAAAAATCTTTTGAAAAAATAAAAAGATAGGAAACATCAGTTCGGTGTAATACAATATCATCTCTTTCTTAGGAATTACTTGGACTTTTCTTTGAAAACAGATGAGGAAAATATGGAATTATGTATAAAAGTGTTATGCTACATCAGTGGTAGTTTTTGATTGGTTTCCAGATAAATACATTTTGATAATTATTCATACTCATAGGAGTAATCCAATTAATATTTTGAATATTGTGAAATGAAAAGAAAAAACTACTTAGGAAGTTAATTTACAAATCTTTCAATATGTACTGATAGTATAAATCTATCTCAGTATAAAAATTCACTATGAATTGACTATCAATTAACAGCTAAATTATTGGTAAGGTAACTTTGGCTGAGCCAACTAAATGAGGCATCTGAATTCTAGTCTACTGTGGTCCTCAATACATATGGTCCACAAAGATAAGGTCATATCAACACATAAAATTATTAAGAATTATATTGTTAACAAAGCAATCCCTATTATGTATATGGTCTGTTTTTTCTCACAAACTCTATTTTCCTAAGTGTAGTTTATTATTTCTGTTTACCTCAGTGTTAGTAATGAAGCAACTTGTGAGTATAACTAATGATTAGAAAGAAAGCACAAGATAATTGTCTTCAAAATTTCTTTCAACTTCCAATTACAATAGGATAATGTGTGATGACAGTGCATGTCAATAGGAATGATGCAATTATTTTGCTAAATGAATGAGATGAAACGTGATTAGGTGAAGCCCTTTTACTTGGTTTCTTTTAGTTTTGCCTTTTCCTACCTTCATTTCAGCAACTAAACATTTGTGGTTGGCAACCAAAGCAAATCTGTCTTCTGTTGAATTTAGTTTTGTTGAATCTCTAGGTTCATGAATAGTTTCCAATAGGCAGAGAAATTATTAAAAAGTAGTAGAAATATTTAACCTATTAAAGATATTTTTTTGAAATTGCAAATTGTATGAAGTCATTTAATTGATCATCATTTGTTGTCTTTCCTATAACCCATCAGTGAATTTTCATTTGCTTAAAATATTTTTGGAAATGTCTCTTCTAAAAATTTGTCCCAAGGTACATGTAGACCATAGAAAATTACTGTATTTTTATCTATTATGTATTACCTATTTTTATCCATTTTGTATTATCTATTATCTATTACTGTATATTTATCTTTTATGGACAAAAAATATTATTTATCATTAGTGTCATTGTTTCTAAAAAATTCAATATATCTTTAAATGATAGCAAATCTTGTCCTGAAGATAATGAAACTAAATTGATTAATATGTTACCCATTGATAGAAAAATATCCTAAAAAACATTCAATATGTATTTTCACTAGTTGATTTTACAATTCATTTTATGCCAGCTATTGAAAATTTGGAATATTTAGCTCTTTTGATTTTCTGTACTTAATTTAAAATTTTAAAGTAATTTCATTACCAAAAAACTCTCAGTTTTTTCAATTTCAGCATTTCATGTCATGTTTCTCCAGAATAATATTTTCAACAATAAGGTATACAGCAATAGCCTAAAATATGAACACATTTTTTACAAACAATGTCTCCCTCTCTGTAGCATAGAATTGCTGAGAAAATATATGTTAATTGATTCCCTTATAATAAAAATCACTAAGTGCATGCCTTCTTTCGGTTTTTTATGTCATTATGTCATTATACAGTTGAATAAAATAATGTACTATGAAACCTCAATTCAATAACACTGTCAGAACTGTATCCTAAAAATAACCCTGTGTTACTCAAGTATCCATTTTGCCTGGTAAATATTTAAAACTGTCCTAGATTCTTGTGGCAGACAACATGACTTGATGCCTTCTTAATAGAATATAAATTCTGGAGCCAGACTACCTGGGTTTAAATCCTTGCCCTACAATTTCCTGTCATCTTAGAATCATTTTACCAATCTCCTCCAGTTATCATCTATAAAATGCTCAAAGTACATGATTTACAGTGAGAATTAAATATTTCATCTCAATGTTTATCATATAATCTTTTTTTAAAGATTTTATTTATCTGTCAGAGAGAGAGACAGAAAGAGTAGAGGGTGAAATGGGCTCTCCATTGAGCAAGGAGCCCATTATGGGACTTAATGCCAGGACCCTGGGATCACGACCTGAGCCAATGGCAACTGGCCAACTGACTGAGCCACGAGGGCATCCTTATGATCTGTCTTTTAAAAAGTATATAGCATTTTTCAAAAAAAATAATTTTTCTGCCCAGGACCATCTGTTAAGATGATGCAAATTTTAGAGTTGGCCATATCAAAAATAATTGTTAGCAAAGTAAATACTGTTTCTTCAACAAAATCAGTTCTCTCAAAAGCAAATAAAATGACATTTGAATTTTTCTTTTCTTAATGTTTATTCTGTAACTTCCCTGTATTAGCTTTAAAAAAAGAAAACATCACTTTATCTCATTGTTTCTGCCTCATGAACACTGACTTTTAGAATATAGAAAAATAATTTAGTACTGATTACAGATTTTCTAGTGATTCATTTACTGGTTCAGCATGCTTATTTAATAATGAGCACATATTCATTTCCTGTTTGCAAATTTTACAGTACAATTCTCTAAGTGCTCTACATGAGACATTTCAATATTATAAATGGCTTTTAAGCAAGTGCATCAAAGCACAATTCACAATTGACTTGTTTCTTCATATTTATTCATTTGCTTATCCACTAGAGGGAAATAAAACATATAATCCTTATCCATAGTGAATTTCAAAGGTTGGGTTATAAGACCTTCTCAAGGCTATGACTGTCACTTTTATTGTAGTAGCTATGTTCTTCTCTTAGACTAAAGACAAGAGATATTATTTCTTCAATTACAAGGTTTTCAGTATGTTGATAACCTTTAATCTCAGCTTGATTGTTCGGAGCTAAAAAAGGAAGAAATAAATCCAGGGCATGAATTCACTTTCCAAATGTCTAATTTGAGAAATGAGGAAGATATCTCATAGAATGTGCCTTGAGAAAGCTTTAATTATTTTGAACTAATATATATATATATATATATATATATATATATATGATTACTAGTTTGTATAAATTAGTTTAGAAATATGAGAATAATACTAACAATTTCCAAGTATTTAAAACTTCATATTGATTTATTCCACATTTTTATTATATCCTAATTATGTTTGATTACTCCATTAGATAAATGCTATGACTTATGATTAAAAGTAGTGAAGTTACAATAACTTTTAGTTTAGATAAATAAAATGCCAAATGGTAATAGTTTTGTTTTTCTTACTTTTCTGCTTCTTTAAAAGGAACAATTGAAAAGGCTTTAGATGATTCAATGCATGCCAGATAAGTCAACCCTTAAGAAGTTGCATGCCTTAGTAAAACAAGAATGAAAAATTTCATTGTGAGAATGACTAAATCTATTTTTCAGTTTGGATGTGTAAGGTTAGAGTAAGATATAATTAGACAGATGAAAATAATTGGTAAATAAATATACTGTTGTGTATTTTGTAACTTTTTCTCTTTTACAGGTATTTTATTGAAATTTTGGATGATAGTATCACTTTTCAAAATTAGGATCATCCCTTCAATTTACCGAATGACTTGACTTTTTTGAGTCTTCTGAGGATAGTAGTTCCGAAGTTATCTATTAAGAAGTACTCAAGGGTCACCTGTGTGGCTCTTGAGGAAAACTGGATGTGGTTATATGGGAATTTTCTGGACTATCTTTAAAACATTTCCTCACTGTAAAAATATTCCAAAATAAAGAATGTATTAATTAAAAATATCTTTCTCTGCTTGACTTATTTCGCTAAGCATGATATATGTTTATAAAAAAAAATTAAAAAAAATAAATAAAAATAAAAAACTTCCATGATTAGGCTCAATAGTAGAATGAATAGAAGAAAGCAAAGAATAAGTGAACTGGATACAACTTACCAAACCTGAATAAAATATGAAAATTAATAGATTAAGAAAATGAACAAAACCTTAGATACTATTACAAATGTTTCAAACTTATACCACTAGAACCCCAGAAGGAAAGGAGAGAGAGGGCAGCATGGATAAAATACTCAACGTGATAATAGCTTATAAATTTCCAAATTTAGAAAAAAAAATATACTGACAGATTTCAAGGAGCTGAAAACAACACAACTGAATAAATCTAAAGAAATCCACTCTAAGACACATAATAGTTAAAGAACTGGAAGTTAAAAACAAAGAAAAAATGTTGGAGCAGGGAATACTATATCTGGGAAAAAAAAATCATGATGTATTTCTCATCAAACACCATGGGTACCTGAAGGAAATGAAACATTTTTTAATTACTGAATGAAAAAAAAAATTCCACCCCAGATTTCAAAATCTACTGAATTTAATTACTTAGGAGTAAAGGGGAGAAAAAAAAGACATTCTTAGATAAGAACAACAGAGAATTTGTTGCCAGCACATCTACCCTAAATGAATGGCTAAAGGCAGTTCTCTAAATAAAATATTCACAATAAAAGAAGGAATCTTGGGACATTAGAAAGGAAGAAAGAATATGGAAATAGAAATATGTGGATGTGGGAAAATACAACGTAATTTTCTTCTTCAGTTTTCCATTAGAAGTTGAAATGAATATTGGAACATGAATATGGTTTTAAATATATTCAAAGGGATTATTTAAGATAATTATAGAGCAAAATAAGCCCAAAGCAAGCAGTAGAGACGGTAATAATAAAGTGCAGAAATCAATGAAACAGATTAATGAAAAGTGACAAAAAGAATCAATGAAACTAAATGCTGGTTTTCTTGAAAAGATCAATAAAATTGACAAACTGCAAAGATTGACAAAGAAAAGAAGACACAAATTACCAGTATCAAGAATGAAAGAAGGGATATCACTAAAAACCCTGTAGACATCAAAAAGATTGTAAGCGACAACTAGGAACAACTTTATACACATCAAGTTGAGAAGCATAATCTGCCACAACTCACCTAATATGAAATAACAATTTTAATGGCCATATAACCATTAAATCATTTGAATTCATTTAAAAATTCCCCAAAAGAAAGCTCCAGTACCATTCTCTTTAAGAATTATGCCAAACTTATAATGAATAAATACTGAATCTAAACAATCTCTTCCAGAAGATAGAAAAGGATGGAAACTTTTAAACTCATTTTTTGAGGCCATCTTCCAAAATAAGAGGTATTACACAAAAAGGAAACTCTAGACCAATATTCCTCATGAATATAGATGGAAAAAATCATTTACAAAAACACTAGCAAATAAAACTCAGCAATGTATAAGAAGAATTATATACCATGACTAAATGGAGTTTATTCTAGGGATACTAGGCTTTTAAGTACTCAAAAATCAATCAGTGTGATTCACTTAATAGGCTAAAGAAGAAAAATGACATAATGATATAATTATCTTCAGAAAAATCATTTAACAAAATTCAGCACACATTCATGATAAAAAACTTTCAGTAAACTTGGAAGGGGAAAAATCTGATTTTGACAAAGAGCATGTCCCTACATCAAGGGTCATACTTAAAAAATAATGTGTTTTCCCCCTTAAGATTGGGAACAAAACAAGAATTTCTTCTTTCAACACTCTTTTTCACATAGGACTATAAGTTCTAGCCAGTGGAATAAGATGCAAATGAGTGAATGAACTAATGAAATAAAAGATAAATAGATTGGAAAGGAAGAAAGGAAATGGTTCTCATTTATGGATAGCATGATTTTTTAATGGAGAAAATCCCTAGGAATCTAAGAAAGAAAGGGAAAACAAAAGGACAATCACAACTTTAGAACTAAGTGAATTTAACATGGTTACAAGATGCAAAATAAACTCATACAAAAATCTACTATATATCGGCATATGTGTAGTGAACATATGATGATCAAAATTAAAATGTTACAAAATCATTTACAATTGTTCTAAAAATGAAATACTTGGACATAAATATAACAAGACATGTAAAGGACTAGTATGCTTACAACTGCGAAATTCCATTGAAAGAAGCTATAGATTTAAATAAATCTTACCTTTTGTAAATAAAACATGCAGTGTTCATGGATTGCAAGACTTGAAAAAGTAAAAATATAATTCTATCTAAATTGATAAAATGATTTCTATCAAAATCTCTGACAGATTCACTATGGAGAAAGGCATGATTATTCTAAAACTTATGTAGAAAAGCAAAAAAAATATAACGGCTAAAACAAATTTTAAAACTATGAAAAAAGTAGATGGATGACTGAAGCTGGAATTAAGTTTTACTACATAACTAGTTATCAGTTGCCATTGGCAAAATAAACACATTTATGGATGGGACAGAAAAGAGAATCCAGAAATAAACCTGCCCAAATATCTCCAACTGACCTTGAAAAGGAGCAAATCAGGTCAATGGTGGAAGGGTAGACTATAAGAAGTTGTGCTGGAAGAGTAGGACTCCCACAGGCCCCTGTCCCCTCTCCAAAATCTTGACCTAAATGTCACACTTTCTACAAAAATTAGCACATAACACAATACTAAGTAAAATACAATACTAAAATTATATATTATACATACAAAAAAAATACTATAAAACTGTTAGGGAGAAAGTAGGAGGAAAATGTACAGGACCCAAGGAGGGAAAGATAAGCATACCTTGACTCAAATCCAAAACATCCATAAAATTAAAAAATATATATATAAATTAGACTTAAAATATTTTACTCTATCAAAGTTTCACTTAAGAGGTTAAAAAGACAAGGTATGGACTAGGAAAAAAAATTTGCAAACCAAATATCTGACAAAGTACCTGTAAAAATACCATTTAAAATGGAGTTAGGAAGCTCTGAAGGAGGTTTTCACCCCTGTACCACTCCTTTCAGCCTATTTAACCAGCAGAAAGCAGAAAAAGGGTCATACAAGGGATGAACCTTTTTAGATAGGAATTTTATTTTCGGTCTTTAAAAAAGGGAAAGAAATTACCTCCCTGACCTAGCCACAATACACTAACATTTACAGCCAATGAAAAACCACCACTACGTCAAAGTCTTGTTCTTTTCGAATAAACTTTTATTCAGAACAACCCTCCCCAATTTTCTCCAAAATCTAGTAAAAGCTGGCCTTCTCTTTGTCTCTTCGACTTCCCTATGGTTCACCATAACTTGCTAGTTCTGAATCATAGTTCCTCTGCTATTCTCAGACAAACTCATTTTTTCACTTAAATAAATTTACTCTTTGCTCAGCTTAAAGATTTCATACCCAAAATACATAAATAACTTTCAATCCTGTAAAAAATCAGAAGACATGAACAGACATTTCACTAACCAGGATAAACAGAAAAGCATATAAAAATTCGTTCAGTAACTTAAACCATTAAGGAAATACAAATTTAGCCATAAGGAATTATAAATAAACATTTACTAGAATTTCTGTAATTAAAAATAGTGACAACACCAAAGGTTGGTAAGGGTGTGAAGAAACAGGATTACTCATACATTGCTGGAGGGAGTGTAAAATGATACAGTTACTCTATAAACAGATCAGCAATTTCTTAAAAACCTAAACAAGAAATGACCATATGAACCAGCATTTGCACTCCTGAGTATTTATCCCAGAGAAATAAAAATGTATATTTACACTAAAGCCTAGAAATGTATGTTGTTCTTAACAGCTTTATTTGTAAAAGCCCAAACCAGGAAACAACCCAAATGTCATTTATGGGTGAATAGCTAAACAAACTATGGTATGTACGTATCGCAGACTACTATTAAGCTATACAAAGGAATAACTACTGATATAAGCAGTTCCTTGGATGTATCTCCAGAGTATCATATTGAGTGAAAAAGGCCCAATCTCTAAATATTACATGATTTATGATTCCTTTTATATAACATAATCACAATGTTAAAATTAGCATATGATGAAAAGATTATTGGTTGTCAGGGGATAAGGACAAAGGTATAGATGTGGCAAGACATGGGTGTAGTTATAAAAAGAATGATTTTGTATCTTGACTACATTAGTGCTAATATCTTATTATGATATTATACTGTAGTTTTGAAAGATAATTCCTTTGAAATATTAGGTAAAGAGTATGTGGGCTATGTCTGTATTACTTTGTGCAACTTTATGTAAATCTGAAAATAAAAACTATTATTAAAAATAATAATCTTGCTTACTATATTCAATAAGATAGCAGTCTAAGATTTATAATATAGTAGAGAAATGGAAATGTAAATATAATAGATTTAAAAATCAGAAATGGAACTAAAAAAAGTGAATAGTACCATTAACAAATTAAGGTATGTAATAATATAAAAACAGAGATGAGAAGAGGATTAGTAAAAGGTTAAGTAAAATAGCCAATGTGAAACACAGGAAAATTAACAAGATAGGAAATACAGAGTTGTGAACAGGAAATAAAGAAGATAGGAATTGGAATGCCTGGATAGCTCAGTCAGTTAAGCATCTTCCCTCAAGGGTTCTGGGATCAAGTCTGCATGGGCCTTTGCTTAGCGGGGAACCAGCTTCTCCCTCTGCCTGTCACTACCGCTGCTTGTGCTCTCTCTCTCTCCCCCTGAAAAATAAATAAGTAAAATCTTGAGAGAAATGAAGGAAAGAAGGAAGGATCAAAGGAAGGAAGGAAGGAAGGAAGGAAGGAAGGAAGGAAGGAAGGAAAAAGAAAGAAAGAAGATAGAAGGAGAAATCCTCACATGTAGCTGATCAGAGCCCTAGAGGAAGAAGGAAAAATGGAGCACAGTAATACTGTAAACGATGATGAATAAGGATTTTCTAAATCTGATAAAAAAAATATCAAGCTACACTCTAGTTCCATCCATGTTGTCGCAAATGGCAAGATTTCATTTCTTTTGATGGCTGCATAGTATTTCATTGTGTATATATACCACATCTTCTTGATCCATTCATCTGTTGATGGACATCTAGGTTCTTTCCACAGTTGGCTATTGTGGACATTGCTGCTATAAACATTCGGGTGCACGTGCCCCTTTGGATCACTACGTTTGTATCTTTAGGGTAAATACCCAGTAGTGCAAAAACATGGATGGAACTTGAGCATATCATGCTTAGCGAAATAAGTCAAGCAGAGAAAGACAACTATCATATGATCTCCCTGATATGAGGAAGTGGTGATGCAACATCGGGGCTTAAGTAGGTAGAAGAAGAATCAATGAAACAAGATGGAATTGGGAGGGAGACAAACCATAAGTAACTCTTAATCTCACAAAACAAACTGAGGGTTGCTGGGGGGGAGGGGGGTTGAGAGAAGGGGGTGGGATTATGGACATTGGGGAGGGTACGTGCTTTGGTGAGTGCTGTGAAGTGTGTAAACCTGGTGATTCACAGACCTGTACCCCTGGGGATAAAAATATATGTTTATAAAAAATAAAAAATAAAAAAAATATATCAAGCTACAGATTAAAAACATTCTAGATTGAAAGATGGAAAAACAAGGAGTCAACATTATAGATAATAGGAAAAAAAAAAAAAGATGAAGAGAACATTTCAAAAACAACCACAGGAAAAAGAAAGGTTACATTCAAAGGAATAATGATTAGACCAATAAATTTGTTTCTCAACTGAAACAATGGTAATCAAATAACAAAATAAAAAACTATCAATATTGAGTAAATATATTAATGAAATGAAAATAATCATTTTCAGACATAAAAATGAGGGAATTTTTACCAAAACACCAGCAACAACAACAAACTTCTAGTGTATATATGCCAGATAGAAAAAAGATAATATAAATGGAGGATCAGAGATACAGGACGTGTTTAAAAGCTAGGACCATTTTCAATAAGTCTTTATATCAATTTAAATGTGTAATATAACAATTTTACATAACAATAAAGTAATATTTATAATGGTATAATGTTTTGGTATCCATACGCACACACACACACACATAGTTGAATTGTGTTCCCCCCAAATCTGTACACTTTGGAAATGGAGATGTTGCAGATGCAAATTAGTTAACATGAGGTTATACTGGAGTAGTGTGGGCCCCTAATCCAATGTGAATGGGGTATTTTAAATGGAATGCTATTTGAAGATGAAGGCAGAGATTGAAGTGATGCCGCAGAAACCAAGGAGCAGAAGAGATAGCCCACAAAGCACCAGAAACTAAGAAGCAAAGAACGCATTCTCCCTCATGGCCTTCAGAAGGAGCCAACCTTGCCAACACCTTGATCCCAGACTATAAAATAATGAATGACTGATGTTTAGGTTACTCAATTTGTGGTACTTGGTTAATACATATTTACCAGATGTCTATGCGTGAGTCAAGAGTAACATGTACTAAGGCCCTTACACTGTCCAAAAAGTAAACAATAATATAAAGTAATTTGGTATGATGGTAAAACAAGTTTACATGCTGAAATCTCTATGTTAGTCACAAAATGTAGTGAGCTAATGTTTAAAAGCCAAGCAATTATTGACAAAGTGGACAAAGTATTTTTAAAAAATCAATTAAAATACAAATAAGAGGAAAAATGAAGAGAGTAGGGAAAATAGAAAAGTTATTATAAGATGATAGGTTTAAACAAAGCTACATCAGAAATTTCTTTGAATATAAACCTACTAAAGCTGACACTTAATAGGAAACTATGGTCAAATTACATACGACTAAGGGAAAAACCCTCTTTTGTTCAAAACCAAAAGTTTTCAGCAAGTTTAAAAGAGAAAGACGGACAAAGATGTCATGCTAACTCTAACCAAATAAAATCTTGTGCAGCTATACTAACATGAGGCAAGTTAGTCTTTAAAGTCAAAACCATTACTAGTAATACATTGAATCATCTTATAAGGATAAAATGTTTAGTCACTCAAGATGGTGAAAAAATTTCTAAATGTGAAGATACATAACAACATAATAAAATATAATCCCCAAAAGTCATATTTACAAGAAGAAATAAGCAAGTACAAAAATGTAGTGGGAGATTTGATGAAAACTTTTAGAAAATGATAGGAAATTCTGATAAGTGTTAAATAAAGAAATTAAAAATTTCTAATTTCTAATTGAAAAGTTGAAACAGAATTAGAAACTAAGATTGCAGAATGCATGCTGGGCCATAAAGTAAACTTCAGCACATTTCAAAAGTTTGTAATCATAAAATTTATGTCATCCAACTACCACCTGACTTACCAACATTAAGATGTATCTGAATAATATAAAGATAATTAACAAATGTCATGTCTTAAAATTAATAAATTTGGTTCTCCATAACTCGTAGTGCAAAGAAGAAATCACAATGGACATTAAGATTTACCGAACTTAAAGGTAGTAACTACTACATAGCAAACCTTAGGGCATTAGCCAAGATTATCTATAAAAGGCAATGTGTAACTTCAAATACATTTATTATAAAAGGTAAATTATGAAAATTAATGAGCTAAGTATTCATCTTCAGAGGATAAAAAAAGGAACAATACGTGCAAGAAGTAGAAATAAGGAAATAAAACCAATATGTGATCGAGTAGATCAGCAAAGTCAACCCATATTCTACAGAGGCTGACCAATATAAAGCAAAAGGCACCAATACAACTAGATATTCTAATACATATGATATTAGGTGTTAAAATAATAATACCACCATAGAATCTTCAATTATGAAAAGGTAATAAGAAGGTATAGTGAACCTTACCACAGCAAACTTGAAGCTTTACATAAAAGGGACAAATTTTAAAGAAACATAAAAATACTTTTTATAAATTTTGGCTGGCTAAATTTGACATGATATTTTTAATCCAGAATCAAACTTTCCAATCTACACCTCTCCTCAGGTCTTCTATCCCCTGTTCCCACGCTTACTGCTCCCGCACTTCTTACTTGAATCTGACACATCCCTTGCTCCCATTCATCCTCTTGATCTCACTTCTGATTTCAGTTGAGACTACAGAGCGTCATGTCATATGAAATTTGACTGAATTTGAGTTGGCAGCATATCACTTCAATTACTCTTGCTTTTTTCCCTTGGGACTGATGATCTGCCAGTGAATTTCTCCCTCAGAATTACTTAGGCTGCACATAGATGCTGCTCAGAAGTGGGAGGATTTCATACCACTGGTGAAACCTTCAAGTTTTGGGGGGTAATGGTGGACTGAACTGGTGAAAAAAATGCTTCCACTGCCCATCCTTCAGGTAGAGAATAATGGCAAGCATTTGGATACATATCTGGAGATCCTGGCAGAATGGAGTACCTGTTGCCCAGTGTAGTAATCTTGGTAATACACACTCAAATTGCCTTTACCTCTGCTCCTGCATCTTCAAATAAACTAAATCTTTATAAGATCTTGGAACAGATTTTGCACTTGTAGAAGATTAAGATAAGACAATAATAGAATCTGGAGATTTTTTTTTCTACATTCTTGAAGGAATGTTGCAAAATATACAGGTGTGGGGAATGTTGGTTCAACATAGAACCTCTCTGCACAGTAGGGGGTGAATACTAAACTCTGTCAGCATTCATATAACAGTCTTTGAAATTGAACTACATAGAAAGCCACCTCATTCTGTGGAGAACAAGTTATTCTGACAAGATAAGAAACACAACTATAGTTAAATATGTGTAACAAAAGGAATATTGTGACTACATGTATATGGATAACAAAAACGACTTACAAATGTTAAAAGTCAGGATCCCGACATTATTAGTAAAGGGTTCAACTAATGTGGTAATTTTAGCTAAATAAATAAATAAATAAATAAATAAATAACTCTGTTTAAATTGACATTAGTAAACCCGTGTGTGGAATATTGTGTAGGTGCTTCTCCCACCTAATTTTTGCTACAACACTTCCAGATAGGTGTTATTCACATTTTATAAATGATGCAGTGACCTCAAAGACATTAAGTAGTTTTCCTAGTAAGTGGAAATTGATGAGTTTGTCACTGTTCTCTTTGTCCCAGACTCTGTACTTTTTCATCTATGCATGCTTTTACTAAATAAAACCTGTTTTTCAGCCTTGGCCTCCATTCCCAGTGGTCCTAGGACTGAAGATTTCTCTGAGCCCCACAGTAGCAGTGTTTCCCTCCGTATATTTAGGGATTTATTTAGATGCTGTTCTTTCCCCTGTAAGCAATAACTCCAGTTTCTGGGCACTACTCAGTAGGCTTAAAACCTCAATGTTGACAATTTAAATATCATCCCTTTTATATCTTGGGAGATCCATCAGTCTTCTGCTCCTTAAGGCAGTTTAGTGTAACCACCCACTTGCCCTTCACAGGAGATGTTTGTTGTAATGGGCTCTCTCCTCCTCCTCACCAATGTAGGTCATTAACAGCAGATCATATAAAGATGTAATTATGAAAGCAAGTATAAAATGATTTTGTTCAGAAGTCTTCGAAAAGAGAAACTGAAATGAGTCTTAGGAAAGAAAAAAAAATCTGCCAGAATATTAGCAAATGAATTTAAGACAACTAAAAATAGAGTGTGTTTTTGTTTTGGGGTGTTTTTTGTTTGTTTGTTTATTTGAGTGTTTGTGTGTGTTTGTTGTTTTGTTTTTTAACAGAACTTTTTTTTTTTCAAAGTCTTAAAAAGAAATGAAACCTTGTCACCAGACTTCTGGAAATTCCAGGAAACGGCAGGTCACTCTGATCCCAATGGGAAATGACCTTGTGATTAATTAGGTGTAATCTTATAATTTGCATCTAAATACAACTACTGTATTTAAAATGTAGGTAGTAAGAAACTATGGCTTAGGTCATTTAAGTGACTAAACAGACTTCTAAAACAACATCTGTTTAATATTGGAATATAAGCTATGACTAGGAGTCCAGTACTTACTGAAGAAAATTTTTTTCTGAGACCTGTTAAAGGTGGGAAGAAAGACTTTACTCAAGCAGGAGCCACTGGAGTGGGGTTTTGAAGTGGCAGGTAGGGTTTGGCTCAACTCTGAATACAGCAAAAGTAAGTGGGGATTCAACCAAAAGCAGGATGGGGGGTCAGTAGGTGGAAAAATTGCTAAGAGGAAACATCAGGGGCAAAGGAGGATTCTGGGTAATCAGACCTAACAAGTTTCTTGCTGAAGCTAGGCTGGGATTTTCAGATACCAACCATCCTGGCAGGCATGAGGGATGCGGAATTTGATCAGATATCACATGTGGGAGACTTCTGTCTAAACAAACTTAAGGAGATTCTTGAAATTGCAAAGATCGACTTAGAAGTTCAAAGGTAGAAGCCTACTTGAGAAAATGGCTTAGAGGAGTATGACTCAAGTTTGGTCAAAATAGTGTTTGTCATACTTTAAGTTGTACATCCTGCTGAGTTCTATTAGCTATAATATTATCATTAGACTTGTGATTTATAATAGCATGTATATCATTTCTTACATGTAGATTTGTTTAGAAATGCAAAATGCTAGATTAGAAAGGAAACGGGTATGATTAAACATAATCTGTTAATTCTACATGGTGGAAATTGTGGTGCAGGAACATGAGAGAGGCAAAGTCAGATTATATATTTTTGACAGAACTGTTTCTTGGTTTTAGTTTTGCATCACTTTTGTTATATAATACTGAGATATGAACCTACATTTTTTTAAACCTACATTTTTAATGTTCGGAGCTTTTTCCCTTTTAGCAAAAGAACATTGTGTTTTTAAATGAAATTGTTCAATAACTGCATCCAAATCAAATAACATTGGCTTCATTCATAATTTATCAGTTCCTCAAAGCATAACTTTGAAAGCCTATTAACAATGTTTTATGTTAGGTAGTTCTAACTTCATGAATTTCTTCATTTGATTCTAGTTGTGTGAACCGTTTCCTTATCATGAGGTTCTTAGGTATACATGATTAATATAAGTCAATATTTGACCTAGTGATAGTCCATTTTCATAAAAAGATTTCACCAGCATAAGATGTTTGAACACATGTGCCTCTAAAGTGTGAATGGTAATAATTACAATCTCAGTGTCCATTTGGGGGTAAAACTGTGGAGGGTCTTTTTGAATAACAGCCACCATTGGCTTACATCTTCTATTTTCAGACAACTAAATGTGAATATATGATTCTGAATTTACCCCCACATAGATTTTCCATGTTCCTTCAAATGAAAAATAGCACATATTAAGGATATTTAACTTTATGCCATATACTTGTTAGATAGCAGGTTCAGATCTTACTCTTAGTTGATTTTGAACAACAAATATACTTAAGGTTGCTTTTTACAAAATCTACTTGTAGAGTCATTGATTTACTTGAGATACCGTATAGCAAGTTCTCCATGCTTTATAGAGTGTCCTGGGTTCCACTGATCTTGGGAAAAGCTCTCGGCCATCATTTCAAAGTTAGTATTTATATTGAAAGCTAAGTAATTTTTCATGAATTCTACATAAAATGCCATCTGATAACATGTTCTACCTTTGAAATAGCAAAAATATTCAGTATTTCAGTATCAGTCTTAATTCTCACAATTCAGATTCCATTTGAATTACAGAACCACTGAACAGAAATATGCTGATGACAAAAAACTTGTCTTCTAAATTGTACATATTTCTTAAATGCCCTCACCAAGGTGGGATCAAAGATAGTGAGAAACTTGCCTTGAAATAGGATTGGTCTCAACCTCAGGGCTCAGGATAATTATGTTAGCTTCTTACAACTATTTCCTTAATAATCAAGAATTTAAACTTTTCAGCATCTTGCCAGAACAAAAATTACTCTCACTTACTACATATGTCACAAAAAAAATGTTTAGAAAAACCCCATTATTATTCATTTTACATTTTAAATTCAGATTTGTGGTGCTTGTTGTTTGCTACATAAAGGTTAACTATTATCATTATAATTGTTATTGATAGAAGGATTTGTGAGAATCACTAACAAAAATCAATCATTTAATTAGAGTCCTATATAACTATTGAAACTTACAAGGGTGAATAGCAATGACAAACATTTGTTAAGCCTTTATGTCATTAAAGAAAGTACACAATATTTACAAATATCATTTCATTTACTCTTCACTTAACCATTTGAGGCCATTCTATTTTCCTCTTTTCCAGATGTGGTCATCTAATTTGGCCAAAGCCACACAGATATAATCTGAGGTTGGGCTACTTGGTTCTTAATCATTATATGTACTGCTGCCCAAATCTTAAAACCCATCATACCCTAATAAACACACACACACACACGCACGCACGCACATGCACGCGCACACACACACACTCCACTACCGCTATCAACAACAGCAACATCAGCATCTTATTATCTTGTAATCTAAGAACTGGAAAAATTTGAATTACAAATATGAATTGTAAAAACGGTTAGAAGTAGTTGAGACTGGAGAAGGTATGAAATAAGGGAAGAGGCTAAAAGTATTACTTTTAGTCAATGTCATATCAACAGCTATATGTCAGAAAAAAATTATGAAATTATATTCAGGCTTTGATGGTATTAATAATAAGTATTATCTTCTAGTGAATGACCGGTGTGTGTAAGACACATCACATGCACCATTGTCTTTAAGATTTCAGTAACCTCTCAGACATTTATTATTTCTAATAAGGATGGTTGAGTCAAAAAGGTAAAATTAACTTGTCAAAAGTAGCCAAGGTAGTTCATGATAGAGTTATAATTAAATACCTATAAGAAAGGAGTTCTATTTACCCAGTTATGTTGGTTTTCATTAACAAATTTAATAAGAGAATTTATTTAACTAGACTAAACTGGTCAGACGAATACAATGAAAATGGTGGGGATTAAATCATTGACAAAAAAATCAAGGTAGTCATTATTGTGATTTAGTTGAGCAATGCATTTATACTTCTTTTATAATGTTTTTAAATTAGCAAGTATTTTACCTTGTTAATTATATGTAGGCTTTTCCATTACTAAGAAATGATAGAACTAAGGAAGAAAGAGGGGGAAAAAAAAGAAAGAAGGAAGGAAAGAAGGAAGAAAGGAAGGAAGGAAAAAAAGAAAAAAGAGGAAGAAAGAAGAAGGGAAGAAATGAAAATCTATTACAAGGATGAGACAGATACACAAATAACAAAAGCAAATGTAAGGAAGTAAGAAATATGATGAGATTAAGAGAGTAAATGCTGCATTGAAAAACATATTATTTAATTCCTTTCTACCATATATGTATTTCTTGCATATGGTAATGCTGTACTTACTATAAAGGAGTCTCGGAAGATAATGTTTTCTCCTCTCCAAAGCCAAGTGTAATAAATGAGTGAAAATTAAAGAAAAGTGGACAGTGATGTAGGAAATGGGCTTCAGAGCCAAAGGGCAAGAAAGTATTCTTGAGAGATCTTCAGTGCAGAAAGGTGGTTTTATTAAAAAAACAAAACAAAACAAAAAACAAAAAAAAACACAGGACAGGACTGGTGGGCTGAAAGAGATGTACCAGGGTTGCCAGGTGACTGATTATATACTTATGCTGTCTTAGGGACAGCATAAGCCTCCAAGGTATTTTGGAAGCAAGGTTTCCAGGATCCTGAGGGGACTAACGTTAGGTTATTACTATTTAGTAAAAATCCAGTCATAAGACCCTTCAGATGTGTGTCAGTGGGCCATATGCTTGAAGGATGATTGCTCACCTATTCCTAACAATAGGAAAAAACTGTACTCTAAGATGACTGACCAAACCAGCAAGGGAATTCCAGTCCCTGTCTCAAAGCCCTTCCAGGTTCTTCTTTCCTACCATGTTTCCCATGCTCACCGAAAGTACCAAGTATGCAAAAGTATAAATCCCCCTCAATGCTTGTGCTTGGGGCTCAGACCTTTGGAGAACAACCTCGTCTGAGCCCACCAGTGTTAAATAAACCTCTGATCCTCCAGAGTCTTCGAGTGCCTCTTGGTTCTTCCGCCAGGATCCAGTCCAGGTTCTGCAACACTTGAGGGGTAGAGATAAAGGAAGTTTCCAAATGAATTTTTGTATCTTAAAGAAGACTTACAGGATACTGGGGATTCAAGATAATGTTAAACTAAGATGATTACCATTTGCCTTTCACATTAATAGGGAGGCAACTGCATTCTTAGAGGAAGGTCACTCTGCCTATTTCAAGGACTCATCAATGAGCGGTAAGTAGTAAAAAAATTTAGGTTTTTTTCTTTCTTTCTTTTTTTTTAAATTTTTTTATTTTTTATAAACATATATTTTTATCCCCAGGGGTACAGGTCTGTGAATCGCCAGGTTTACACACTTCACAGCACTCACCAAAGCACATACCCTCCCCAATGTCCATAATCCCACCCCCTTCTCCCAAACCCTCTCCCCCCAGCAACCCTCAGTTTGTTTTGTGAGATTAAGAGTCACTTATGGTTTGACTCCCTCCCAATCCCATCTTGTTTCATTGATTCTTCTCCTACCCACTTAAGCCCCCATGTTGCATCACCACTTCCTCATATCAGGGAGATCATATGATAGTTGTCTTTCTCTGCTTGACTTATTTCGCTAAGCATGATACGCTCTAGTTCCATCCATGTTATCGCAAATGGCAAGATTTCATTTCTTTTGATGGCTGCATAGTATTCCATTGTGTATATATACCACATCTTCTTGATCCATTCATCTGTTGATGGACATCTAGGTTCTTTCCATAGTTTGGCTATTGTGGACATTGCTGCTATAAACATTTGGGTGCACGTGCCCCTTTGGATCACTACGTTTGTATCTTTAGGGTAAATACCCAGTAGTGCAACTGCTGGGTCATAGGGCAGTTCTATTTTCAACATTTTGAGGAACCTCCATGCTGTTTTCCAGAGTGGCTGCACCAGCTTGCATTCCCACCAACAGTGTAGGAGGGTTCCCCTTTCTCCGCATCCTCGCCAGCATCTGTCATTTCCTGACTTGTTGATTTTAGCCATTCTGACTGGTGTGAGGTGATATCTCATTGTGGTTTTGATTGTATTTCCCTGATGTCGAGTGTTATGGAGCACTTTTTCATGTGTCTGTTGGCCATCTGGATGTCTTCTTTGCAGAAATGTCTGTTCATGTCCTCTGACCATTTCCTGATTAGATTATTTGTTCTTTGGGTGTTGAGTTTGCTAAGTTCTTTATAGATTCTGGACACTAGTCCTTTATCTGATATGTCGTTTGCAAATATCTTCTCCCATTGTGTCAGTTGTCTTTTGATTTTGTTAACTGTTTCCTTTGCTGTGCAAAAGCTTTTGATCTTGATGAAATCCCAATAGTTCATTTTGGCCCTTGCTTCCCTTGCCTTTGGCGTTGTTCCTAGGAAGATGTTGCTGCGGCTGAGGTCGAAGAGGTTGCGGCCTGTGTTCTCAAGGATTTTGATGGATTCCTTTTGCACATTGAGGTCCTTCATCCATTTTGAGTCTATTTTTGTGTGTGGTGTAAGGAAATGGTCCAATTTCATTTTTCTGCATGTGGCTGTCCAATTTTCCCAGCACCATTTATTGAAGAGGCTGTCTTTTTTCCATTGGACATTCTTTCCTGCTTTGTCGAAGATTAGTTGACTGTAGAATTGAGGGTCTATTTCTTGGCTCTCTATTCTGTTCCATTGATCTATATGTCTGTTTTTGTGCCTTACCAGACTGTCTTGATGATGACAGCTTTGGAATAGAGCTTTGTAATAGTCCAGAATTGTGATGCCACCAACTTTGGCTTTCTTTTTCAATATCCCTTTGGTTATTCGAGGTCATTTCTGGTTCCATATAAATTTTAGAATTATTTGTTCCATTTCTTTGAAAAAGATGGATGATACTTTGATAGAAATTGCATTAAATGTGTAGATTGCTTTAGGTAGCATAGACATTTTCACAATATTTATTCTTCCAATCCAGGAGCATGGAACATTTTTCCATTTCTTTGTGTCTTCCTCAATTTCTTTCATGAGTACTTTATAGTTTTCTGAGTATAGATTCTGTGCCTCTTTGGTTAGGTTTATTCCTAGGTATCTTATGGTTTTGGGTGCAATTGTAAATAGGATTGACTCCTTAATTTCTCTTTCTTCTGTCTTGCTGTTGGTGTAGAGAAATGCAACTGATTTCTGTGCATTGATTTTATATCCTGACACTTTACTGAATTCCTGTATAAGTTCTAGCAGTTTTGGAGTGGAGTCTTTTGGGTTTTCCACATATAGTATCATATCATCTGTGAAGAGTGATAATTTGACTTCTTCTTTGCCAATTTGTATGCCTTTAATTTCCTTTTGTTGTCTGATTGCTGAGGCTAGGACCTCTAGTACTATGTTGAATAGCAGTGGTGATAATGGACATCCCTGCCGTGTTCCTGACCTTAGCGGAAAAGCTTTCAGTTTTTCTCCATTGAGAATGATATTTGCGGCAGTGGGTTTTTCATAGATGGCTTTAAATGATATTGAAGTATGTGCCCTCTATCCCTACCCTTTGAAGAGTTTTGATCAGGAATGGATGCTGTACTTTGTCAAATGCTTTTTCAGCATCTATTGAGAGAATCATATGGTTCTTGTTCTTTCTTTTATTGATGTGTTGTATCACATTGACTGATTTGCGGATGTTGAACCAACCTTGCAGCCCTGGAATAAATCCCACTTGGTCGTGGTGAATAATCCTTTTAATGTACTGTTGAATCCTATTGGCTAGCATTTTGTTGAGTATTTTCACATCTCTGTTCATCAAGGATAGTGGTCTATAGCTCTCTTTTTTGATGGGATTCTTGTCTGGTTTTGGGATCAAGGTGATGCTGGCCTCATAAAATGAGTTTGGAAGTTTTCCTTCCATTTCTATTTTTTGGAACAGTTTCAGGAGAATATGAATTAGTTCTTCTTTAAATGTTTGGTAGAATTCCCCTGGGAAGCCGTCTGGCCCTGGGATTTTGTTTGTTTGGAGATTTTTAATGACTGTTTCAATCTCCTTACTGGTTATGGGTCTGTTCAGGCTTTCTATTTCTTCCTGGTTCAGTTGTGGTAGTTTATATGTTTCTAGGAATGCATCCATTTCTTCCAGATTGTCAAATTTATTGGCATAGAGTTGCTCATAGTATGTTCTTATAATAGTTTGTATTTCTTTGGTGTTAGTTGTGATCTCTCCTCTTTCATTCATGATTTTATTTATTTGGGTCCTTTCTCTTTTCTTTTTGATAAGTCGGGCCAGGGGTTTATCAACTTTATTAGTTCATTCAAAGAACCAGCTCCTAGTTTCGTTGATTTGTTCTGTTGTTTTTTTCGTTTCTATTTCATTGATTTCTGCTCTGATCTTTATGATTTCTCTTCTCCTGCTGGGCTTAGGGTTTCTTTCTTGTTCTTTCTCCAGCTCCTTTAGGTGTAGGGTTAGGTTGTGCACCTGAGACCTTTCTTGTTTCTTGAGAAAGGCTTGAACCGCTATATATTTTCCTCTCAGGACTGCCTTTGTTGTGTCCCACAGATTTTGAACTGTTGTATTTTCATTATCATTTGTTTCCATGATTTTTTTCAATTCTTCTTTAATTTCCCGGTTGACCCATTCATTCCTTAGAAGGATGCTGTTTAGTCTCCATGTATTTGGGTTCTTTTCAAACTTCTTTTTGTGGTTGAGTTCTAGCTTTAGAGCATTGTGGTCTGAAAATATGCAGGGAATGATCCCAATCTTTTGATACCGGTTGAGTCCTGATTTAGGACCGAGGATGTGATCTATTCTGGAGAATGTTCCATGTGCACTAGAGAAGAATGTGTATTCTGTTGCTTTGGGATGAAATGTTCTGAATATATCTGTGATGTCCATCTGGTCCAGTGTGTCCTTTAAGGCCTTTATTTCCTTGTTGATCTTTTGCTTGGATGATCTGTCCATTTCAGGGAGGGGAGTGTTAAAGCCCCCTACTATTATTGTATTACTGTTGATGTGTTTCTTTGATTTTGTTATTAATTGGTTTATATAGTTGGCTGCTCCCATGTTGGGGGCATAGATATTTAAAATTGTTAGATCTTCTTGTTGGACAGACCCTTTGAGTATGATATAGAGTCCTTCCTCATCTCTTATTATAGTCTTTGGCTTAAAATCTAATTGATCTGATATAAGGATTGCCACTCCTGCTTTCTTCTGATGTCCATTAGCTTGGTAAATTCTTTTCCACCCCCTCACTTTAAATCTGGAGGTGTCTTCGGGCTTAAAATGAGTTTCTTGGAGGCAACCTATAGATGGGTTTTGTTTTTTTATCCATTCTGATACCCTGTGTCTTTTGACAGGGGCAATTAGCCCATTAACATTCAGGGTAACTATTGAGAGATATGAATTTAGTGCCATTGTATTTCCTGTAAGGTGACTGTTACTGTATATTGTCTCTGTTCCTTTCTGATCTACCACTTGTAGGCTCTCTCTTTGCTTAGAGGACCCCTTTCAATATTTCCTGTAGAGCTCGTTTGGTGTTTGCAAATTCTTTCAGTTTTTGTTTGTCGAGGAAGCTTTTAATCTCTCCTTCTATTTTCAATGATAGCCTAGCTGGATATAGTATTCTTGGCTGCATGTTTTTCTCGCTTAGTGCTCTGAAAATATCATGCCAGCTCTTTCTGGCCTGCCAGGTCTCTGTGGATAAGTCAGCTGCTAATCTAATATTTTTACCATTGTATGTTACAGACTTCTTTTCCCGGGCTGCTTTCAGGATTTTCTCTTTGTCACTGAGACTTGTAAATTTTACTATTAGGTGACGGGGTGTGGGCCTATTCTTATTGATTTTGAGGGGTGTTCTCTGAACCTCCTGAATTTTGATGCTCGTTCCCTTTGCCATATTGGGGAAATTCTCCCCAATAATTCTCTCCAGTATACCTTCTGCTCCCCTCTCTCTTTCTTCTTCTTCTGAAATCCCAATTATTCTAATGTTGTTTTGTCTTATGGTGTCAATTATCTCTCGAATTCTCCCCTCATGGTCCAGTAGCTGTTTGTCTCTCTTTTGCTCAGCTTCTTTATTCTCTGTCATTTGGTCTTCTATATCACTAATTCTTTCTTCTGCCTCATTTATCCTAGCAGTGAGAGCCTCCATTTTTGATTGCACCTCATTAATAGCTTTTTTGATTTCAACTTGGTTAGATTTTAGTTCTTTTATTTCTCCAGAAAGGGCTTTTATATCTCTCGAGAGGGTTTCTCTCATATCTTTTTCGAGCCCGGCTAGAACCTTGAGAATTGTCATTCTGAACTCTAGATCTGAAATATTACCAATGTCTGTATTGATTAGGTCCCTAGCCTTCGGTACTGCCTCTTGTTCTTTTTTTTTTTTTTTTTAATTTTTCCGTCTTGTCATTTTGTCCAGATAAGAGTATATGAAGGAGCAAGTAAAATACTAAAAGGGTGGCAACAACCCCAGGAAAATATGCTTTAACCAAATTAGAAGAGATCCCAAATCGTGAGGGGGGGAGAAAGGGGATAAAAAGTGGTTCAAAAAGGAAGAAAGAAAAAAAAAAAAGAAAAAAAAAGAAAAGAATTAAAAAAAAGAAAACAAATAAGAAAAATATAAAAAAGAAAATATATATATATTAGGTAAACTGGTAAAATTTGTTAAAAAAGAAAAAGGTAAAAGTTAAAAAAAAAATTTACCAGAAGGCGAGAAAAAAAACAAAAAATGAAAAAGAAAAAAATTAAATTAACTGCAAGACTAAAAAAAATCACAGTGTAAAAGCCATGAGTTCCGTGCTTTGCTTTCTCCTCCTCTGGAATTCTGCTGCTCTCCTTGGTATTGAAACCGCACTCCTTGGTAGGTGAACTTGGTCTCGGCTGGATTTCTTGTTGATCTTCTGGGGGAGGGGCCTGTTGTAGTGATTCTCAAGTGTCTTTGCCCCAGGCGGAATTGCACCGCCCTTACCCAGGGCCAGGGTGAGTAATCCGCTCGGGTTTGCTTTCAGGAGCTTTTGTTCCCTGAGCGCTTTCCGTAGAGTTCCGGAGGACAGGATACAAATGGCCGCCTCCTGGTCTCCGGCCCGGAGGAGCCGAGAGCCCAGGGCCCCACTCCTCAGTGCGCCCTCAGAGAACAGCGCCCAGTTACTCCCGTCTGCCTGACCTCCGGCCGCGCTCCGAGCTCACGGAGCATGCGACCAGTTCAAGGTTACACCGAGCTGTGAGCTTACTGTCGGCTCTGTCTCTGTAGCCGGCTTTCCCGTTCCAATACCCGCAATCTCTGCGACACTCAGATACCCCCGATCCTTCTGTGACCCTGCGGGACCTGAGGCCACGCTGACCCCGCATGGGCTTTGCTCCGGTTTAGCCTCTGGAGCGATGTCCCTCAGCGGAACAGACTTTTAAAAGTCCTGATTTTGTGCGCCGTTGCTCCGCCGCTTGCCATGAGCCACCCCCCCGCCCCCGGTCTATCTTCCCGTCGCTTTGGATTCACTTCTCCGCCGGTCCTACCTTTCAGAAAGTGGTTGTTTTTCTGTTTCCAGAATTGCTGTTCTTCTTCTCTTCGATCTGCGGATGGATTTTCAGGTGTTTGCAATCTTTAGATAAGCTATCTAGCTGA
>NC_081569.1:88629414-88674705 GCF_022355385.1 Mustela nigripes
CCGATCCTTCTGTGACCCTGCGGGACCTGAGGCCACGCTGACCCCGCATGGGCTTTGCTCCGGTTTAGCCTCTGGAGCGATGTCCCTCAGCGGAACAGACTTTTAAAAGTCCTGATTTTGTGCGCGGTTGCTCCGCCGCTTGCCGGGAGCCGGCCCCTCCCCCCGGGGTCTATCTTCCCGTCGCTTTGGATTCACTTCTCCGCCGGTCCTACCTTTCAGAAAGTGGTTGTTTTTCTGTTTCCAGAATTGCTGTTCTTCTTCTCTTCGATCTGCGGATGGATTTTCAGGTGTTTGCAATCTTTAGATAAGCTATCTAGCTGATCTCCGGCTAGCTGAAGTAGTCTCAGCCTGCTACTTCTCCGCCATCTTGACTCCTCCCCCAGGTTTTTTTCTTTCTTATGCTTTTGTTCCCCACGTCAGACAATACGACAGTTCTGAGATTATGTATAGGTTTTGATAATGTTGATAGCTATTATCCTTTATCAAATGCCTCAGATGTTTAAGGTACATCACATATATCATTTATTAGATTCAAAAGCATTTTCTTGTGTTTTCTTTCCCTAACCATTTTATATTGAACCAGTGTGTGCCTTTTTCCTTGTCTGCTGTTTATTTCTTCTTTTGAGGGAAGGCATAAAGAAATTAATGAAGAAGAAGAAAAGTTAATACTAGTGGAAGAAGGGTTTTGCACTTAAATTCTTATTTCTTACCTTCATGTTTAATACCTTTCTCTATTTACAGATTTCTTTAATGTTATCTTGCTGTGTCCTTTGCTCTAAGACTGAGGTTGCTTCAGGCGCTGGTCACCAAAGCCCTTTTCTTTCAGTGTTCTAAGTATTGACAATATGTCTGTGATACCACCTCCCCAAGCCTGGTCAGAATTCAGGTGTCACCTTCCTGAGTGACATCTCTGAAAACTGCTTAATTAGAAAAACAAGAAGAGTTCTGAGTTATGGAAAATACATCCTTTATTTGCTGCCTGATCCAACTGAATGTCCTGCAGGTATCAGAAGAATTCAACTTCCTGTTAGTTATAAATGGATTCAAGTAACCTAAACAGAATCAAATGATTGTATAAGACCTGGAGAAGAGGCAAAGTGATAACTAGATCCAGCAAACATGTCACAGTTGCTTAACTTAAGGTTTAGTGAATGTTCTAAATGATGTGGAAATGTTGGGACTCAGATCCTATGGCCAAGAAAGAATTCTTGAGCCATCATTGGTGTAAAAAGATTTTTTTATTAAAGTACAGGGACAGGACCCATGGGCAGAAAGAGCTACACTGGGATTGTGAGGAGCAGGTGGTTATATACTATGGAGTTGGGGGTGATAAAAACAAGGGAAGTTTCCAAAAGGATTTTCATATGCTAAAGAAGACTCAGAATTCTGGAAGCCTGGCTGTTATCAAGCTAAGATTGTTTTTTCCTCTTAGCAAGGAATTAACATTAAAACAGTTGGGAGTTCCTGGAGGAATGTCCTACTTTTACTGTCTCAAGTTTTTGTCAATGGGTTAAGGAAATTTAATTTTATCTACATTTCCTTCTGCCTTTGTTTCCCCGCATCATAAACACTTTACTAGCATGGCTTCACATAATCATTGAAAATGTACTATGAGAGAAGTAAAATATTTATACCTATTTGTTTCATGGAAAAAGTAACTGAGGCACAAAGAAATTAACCAACTTCTCTGTTAGGCTCACACATGTGGGCACTTGTGGTACACACATTCTAAGGCGGGTCTTTCTTTCCTTTTCTTTTTTCTTTTTCTTTTTCTTTTCTTTCTTTTTTTTTTTTTTTAAGATTTCATTTTTCTTTTTATTAATCTCTACCCCCAACATGGGGCTCAAACTTACAACCCCAATATCAGGAGTCAACTAAGCAAGCCAGGGGCCTCCTAAAGCAGGTCTTTCTGATTCTAGAATTCGCTACCATGCTTTCTATTCCCTCATGTGAAAAATACAACATTATCAGTTTTCTTTCCTTTAGCAGACAAATCCTTGAGGTTAATGATAATCAGTCTCTCTCCATATGACAACAGATAATTACTTTGTGTTTTGTAAAATTTTCATTGTGACCTCTTAGTTTTGTCTTTAAAAAGAGAGCTGGAGAAAATGTCACATAAAATCTTGGTGATTATTTTCAAAGCTACTGTAAAACAAAAGTTAGAAAACAAAGGCTAAAAATACACAAAGAACAAGGCTGAGAAAAAGAATTGAGTAGAAATTAATTAGTTTCCATGTCTCTTCAGACTTCCTGACAACAGAGAAACCCATGATTTCACAGATCTTAGACTTTATTTTATAATTCATAAGTGATCTACACACTTATATAACTCATTCGGATTTTTTTTTTCTGACCTATTTAAAGACTGAAGGACTTTTTCAATGTGCATGCCAAGTTAATATTTTGAAACAGGTAAAAAATGTCTCAAAATAAGATTGATGGAGCATCCAAACCCCTTAGCACAATGTGCTAAGACAACAGACTTCAGAATTCTATTTACATTCATAATAATTAAAACAAAAGCTTTATATACAATTATTTATGTATTATAAAAATCTCTGGCTGGCAGTTGCTGTTAGTCTGGTATTACTAGCAAGAATATTGAGATTTAGGTTGAGCAACTTGTATTTTACTTAAATAAAAATAAGCAGTAATTTTGGATACAGAAAAGCTAAAGCACAAGCTCTCTTCCTATTTATTGACTTACACTTGTGCATCTTTTCCTTTACTGTTACACTTTGAGGACAGAGTCCCTGAAGTCCATTCAGTGTTACTGTTGTATTAACAAGGACAATTTAAATACTAAATTTCAAATCATAGTTCGAGATATATGTGTATATATATATATATATTTTCCCATTGTTGAATATACCATGCACATACTTGAGTTAAAAAATCTGTTCAGATATTTTTGCTCAGCCTCAGAATATCTGTTAGCATTTGTCTCATGTTGGTAGATCAACATACTCAATAGGATGAAGACTTCTTTTTTCATTTATGCTGAACAACACTTATCCTATTTGGGTAATTAACAACTTTGGAATAATTCTTGCTTTGGTCTTGGGAAGATATAAAAAAGTTTTGCCTTTTCTCCCTATTTAATTAACTCGTTAAGGTGATTGTATATTAACCAACAATATAATCAACAGGAAGAACAAAAGCTAAACTTGGAGTAGAATAATGCCAAATGTCATATAATAGTATAATTTTGGGAAAAGATGAGGAAAGTAAGACAAACTGGTTTTTCTACTATCAATGTGATAAAACTCTTATTAAAGAGTGATAACTAATTCTTATGTAAACTTTTCTGTTAATACTGTCAATAGATTTGCTAGTACCCCTTGATTCTTTTTGTTGGACAGTCTCATAGGGCTGTGCCTTAGTAGGACAGCTCATTAACTTGACAGAAGTGTGTGCTGACCATCAGATTTTCTGCAAATTAATTCAGACTTATTTCCTCTCCTTTTTTTCTCTTTAAGGACTATCCATAGAAAAGCTTTTCAGCAGTGAGTCTTACAAGGTTTTCTCACATGCCAAAATAAAAATAAAAGGCATTTATTATTGTTTGTGATCTTGACATTTTTTTTTCAGTGACTTTGTTGTTGTGCTGTCTCTATTTTTTGTAAGTAAAATTGTCATATACAATGCATTTGTACGAGCTACAAATCAGGTAAGAAAGCAGCAGTCTCTATGACTCTTCTGTAAACAATGATAGGTCACTGATGATAGTCTAATCTGAGTGGTAAGAAGGGAAGATATATTTTGTTACATTTTTCATTGAAACCCGCCTTTCTTTTTCTTTAGCCTATATTCTTTATGTGAATGAATCTGAGAAAATTGATGAGCAATTTTACATTTTTTCAGATTAGGTAAAGAACATTACTAGAAGATTATAAAGAATTTACTGTATAAAACTGAAATTGCAGAAGCTCTGAAGATCAAGTCTAAATGATTTAGTCTATATATTTATAATTTCAAAATGGATCCAGTATTCTCGTAGAAGGGCGTTATAAATAAAATAGTTAATCTCAAAAACAATTTGTGATGACGAATAAATATTCAAGCTTAATTTATTTTGATAGATTTGATATAGCTAAAGCAGAGGGAAATTAATCTCATGTTGCACTTTTATTCTAGAAATTATTTGTTCTTTATACTTGGATATCAGGTGAAGACCAACCACCAGGTCTCTGCTGCAGCTGTAGTTGCAGCTTTAATGAGCTCAGAAAACAACATTTTCTTACCTTTTCCCTTTGCTCTCTTGAGTCTTAGATCCCAGTGTTTTGCCATGTACATAATGTTGAAAAACCATGAACCTAATTGAGCTCCAAATTGCTACTGTATAAAAATAATCTATTTCATTATGGTTTTGATTTGCATTTCTCTGATTAAAGATGTTGATCACCTTTTCACATACCTGTTGTCTGTACCTCTTCTTTAGAAAGATGTCTATTCAAATCTGTTGCCCACTTTTTAATTGGATTCTTTCTTTTTCTATTGAGTTGCAGGAGTTACTACAGTTAACAATATGGGGTTGTGAACTTAAAAACTTAGGAGGATAAATCTCATACTAAGTATTTTTAACACACACACAAAGGAAAGAACGGCATGGGGATTCTTAGAGATGATGGATATGTCTATTATCCAGAGATATGTTGGTAATAATAGAGTAACATATTAATTAAATAATTAATTATATGCCGTAGCTATGTTGGGATTTGAGGAATTTTAATTTAAGAAGCATATTTCACTGTATAGAACATGAGCACTGTTTTATTATGATTTTTAACTTTACTGCAGATGCAACTTTTCTGTCACTGGTTACTAAGAAAACAAAATGATCCCAACTTTGTGGTATCTGTCTGTGTCACTTTGACAATGTCTGTGAAAACGTGGAGATGTATAAAAATGACATTTGTATTTCAGAAAACTTTTTCATGCTGAATGTGAATAGAAAAAAGTGAATAAATTCACGGTATTGACTTACATTTATATGACTAAGAAATGAGCATAACATTCTTCTTTCCTTCAGGCACAAAGTTGATATTCTCTCATGGCATTACTCTCCTGTCTTACAAATGTTCTTGTGCATGACAAGAAGTCCTTTACCTACTTGACTTTGCAGATTAATTAAACTATAGGTATACAAAAGCATTCATGAATTTCATTTCCATCTTTTTTCAACTCTCAAAATATAGAATACATGCATATATATATATATCACACTGAATTAAAACATGTTAATATTTTTTTATGTTATTCATTAGTATGTTTTATATGACATACAGGGAATCTAAAAAACTTCATAATCAGCAAGAAATATGAGAATCCAACCTATATTTTAATGATGGGTTTCTGAGCTAAATTTGAGCTAAAAACATGAGCTAAATTTGAGCCTTATTTAGACAGAGTCCACAAGTAGTTTTTAAAAATCTGTAATAGGAGCACCTGGGTGGCTCAGTGGGTTAAAGCCTCTGCCTTTAGTTCAGGTTATGATCTCAGGGTCCTGGGATGGAGCCCCTCATCGAGCTCTCTGCTCAGTGGGGAGCCTTCTTCCCTGCCCCCCTGCCTGCCTCTCTGCCTATTTGTGATCTCTGTCTGTCAAATAAATAAATAAAATCTTCAAAAAAAATAAATAAAAAATAAAATCTGTAATAAATTGAATAACTAAGGGATTTAATGCAAATGAAATGTTCCACAAAAATTCTCTTTGAGATTAAAAGCGTATTGTGTAATGGATTAACTATGTTTGTAGAATTCAACAAAGTTTCTTTTTAACTATGCTTCTTGGGCAAGTAATTTAAGATTCACAGTATCTTTGTTTGTGGAAAACAAATAATACAAAAACAATTTTTTTTAAAGATTTTATTCATTTATTTGACAGACAGAGATCACAAGTAGGCAGAGAAGCAGGTAGAGAGAGAGGAGGAAGCAGGCTCCCTGCTGAGCAGAGAGCCCAATGCGGGATTCGATCCCAGGATCCTGGGATCATGACCTGAGCAGAAGGCAGAAGCTGCAACCCACTGAGCCACCCAGACAAAAACAATTTTTTTAAAGAAAGAATCAGCATAACAACATCAACTAAGGACAATAGCAAAAGCCTTTAGAGATTTATGGAAGTACTAGTCAGGGTTGTCCAGAGAAGCAGGACCAATAGGTTATGTATACAGACATATGTATAAAGAGATTTATTATAAAGAATTGGCTTATGCAATTATGGAGGCTGTCAAGTCCAAAGATCTACAGTTGGCACATTGGCAACCCAGGAGAACAGATGGTGTAGCTCCAGTCTGAAGGCTGACAGCTTGAGATTCAGGAAGAGCTGGTGTTTCAGTTTGAGTCTTAAGGGAAGAAAGAAAAAACAAAAAAAGATGCCCTAGCTAGAAGGTAGTCAGGTATGAGGAGTTCCCTCTATACTTGAGGGTTCTAAATCTTTGCTTTATTCAGCCCTTCAACTGACTGAATGAGCCCCACACCTTACAGATGGAAATCCACTCTACTCCATCTAGACGTTAAATACCCAGAATACTGTTTAATCAAATATCGGGACACCCATGCCCAGTGAGGAGGATGCATAAATTTAACCATCACAGTAGAGTCAATTAGAAATTACATAGTTGTAAAGCCTTGCACAGAGTTCAACATATAGTAAATACATGTATTAATATTCATAGTAATTATTTATAAAATGTCAATATTTAATTAAACATATACCTTACAATAGTTATGGGGTGGTAAGCACTGTATATTCTTTTTAGACTGGCTATGATTGAAATTAGTATGATAGTCTCAACTCTGCTTATATTACAGAGATGAAGGGCCAAAGCCAACCTACTTAATTCTCTAGGACTTTTCATTTCCAAGTGGGTTCAAACAAAGCCACTCTGGGTCTTAGGATATTATACTGCAACGTTCTCATAGTTGATGTATGAGCCCAGATATGTGCTAGGGGCCCAACTGTTACATTTGGTCTCCAAATAACTAGTAAAGCCTGTACCACAGAGTAATAATTTATGGCATGACCTAAATTCAGGAGCTCACAGAGAGAAGCTAAAAAGGTCCTTCCAAAGCAACTATCTTTGCCAAGGCAGAGTGCCCAGTGTAAATTGATGCTGGTTGTATAATGTTGGAGGAGAATGAAATGACAAGATTACCATGGCATTTTCTCATGGAAGTATATGGTTTTTGTTTTTTTCATCTTGAGATTGGTCTTACTGGAGTTTGGCAAGAATTCAAACAGCCATAGCCATAGCTAATCTGTGGAAAGTAGAATTAGGTATAGTGAATCGGTCCCAGCCATGAAACTGTAACAAAGCCAATGATTATATCATGTTGTGTGCTCTACTGTGCCTGGTTAAAAAAAAAAAAAAAAAGTGGGTACAAAGCCAGAATTCAGAATATAGAACCCTTCTAATTATCACACAGGTGAAATCTGAGGATCTATATTTAGCACTTTTCTACTCCTGAAAGAAATACCCTCATAAATGTAGCACATAAAAAAAATACATTTTTAATAGGTATAGTGTAAAACCAGAACTCTTTACATTACTTATATTTATGTGACACAAATATGTAGTAGCCTTGTGAATATCATTAGTTTGTGAAGTCAAATTGATTTTGCATCTGAAAATATCAGATTGCATCCTAGAATATCTGAGGTCTCTTTTGCTGAAAATTACGGAAAAATCTCTGTAACTATTTTTAGCATATTCTTCTATTCCTTGAATCATCACCTAACTCTAATAATCTTCTTATTATAAGCAGATGTAGTTATAAACTATAGTCCCAAGAGATTCATCTCCCCTAAATTTTGATTTTTAAAAGCTGACATAAATTAATCTGACATATTCAGTCTTAGCATTTATATGAAATCTCCTTCTCTAAGCTATAGGCCAGAGATTGGCCTCCTGAAGTAAGTCTATGATTTCTATGCAGAGGATGATTTTGGAGAAGATGCTTCCAGAGTAAGCTGACATGACAATGACACATGCAACTGAAAGATCCAGGGTGTCTAGAAATATTTTGATTAGAAAACCATGACTTAGAGAAGTTCATTGCTCTGCTCATCCAAAGCCAACAAAGCAAAACTTTTTATGTGTGCCTGGGTGAAAACCCGAGGGAAATTTTATTTATACTTATTTATATATATATGAGTATTCTTGTCACTATTTCCAACATTCTATTTTCTAATGCTTAATAAAGTCCATCTCTCTTTGTTCCCTATTTTACTTTATCTTTAGCCCACTCTTTTCTTGAGGTATACTTAAGCAGCCTAGAATGAACACTCTTTCTCAAAAAACCATGCTGAGGATTCAATAACATAAAGTACTTCATCTATTGGCTGTTTAAAATTCCTTTTTAAAATTAGTTTATTTTGAAACAGGTACTTCAGAATCCACTTAAGAAATAATACCTGGATCTCAAATGATGCACCTTTAGGAAGTAAAGGATTAGATTCCTCAGAATAATCCCAACATTGTTGTAGTCCACTAGAACAAGGAAATACACAGATGTCCCTGAGTGGGATCATAGGAAGGAAATTATCTTATAATAAGTTTTAAAGTGAAAAATTGCTAACACAAGCAAATGGCTCTCAGGAGAGCTGAAGCATGAGGCTGGTAATGATTGGAATTCAGAAGAGTGTCTTACTTCTTGGATCAAGCTTAGAAAAATCATAACCATCTTGATAAAAAGACACTATGTTAAATTTTACTATTTTCAACCACATTATATTTGAAAACAATTAAACATATTCCTAGGTAATGTCTCTGTCAGGGTCTAAAATTATTGTGTAAAAATAATGGCTTTATTCTCCACATAAATAGTACAGATACTATTTGAAGATACATATTATTATTAACTGGTTTATTTTCTCTTCACTGAAATATTGTGTTTATAGCTTCAACAAGAATTAATTTTCCTTTGTACCTGGATATAATTTTTTAAAAGTTTTTGGGGAATGTGACAACCATAGATATATTCCATTTTTATTGAATATGACAAGCTACTACTATGGAATAGGATCATCCCTTCACATATATGTGGCCTATAATGTCCCATCAGAACCAGAATTTTTGTTCAGTATTTACTCTGTGGCTTAATTTGCTCCCAGTTCTAGGAATGTTACCTTACATGAATGGACACGTGGAAAAACCCAGAGTGGAAACATTGAATGAATGCTTAATCTCTGTCCTCTAAACACAGAAGATAATAGGGTAAGTAAACATTATTTTGGGAAGATAGAAGTAATCAAAAACATAGCTCTGATTTCTTATTTTTAGGAATTCTCCTAACAAAAATTAATTCTCTTATCTTAGTTTGTATGCATCACTTATGTGAGAACCAAACCAGGAGGTTTATGTGTGTTAAATAATGCTCTTTTACTTACAAAGAGAGAGGGGAGTAGGGAGAGGGGAAAAAAAAAAAAAAAAAAACAAGGCAAGTAAATTCAAACATTCAAAATACAAAATTCCAAGTGCAAAGACTAAATGAAATATCCACATAAAAACTGAATCACAATGGGATTTTGTTTGGACACTTTTCCCTAAAGTAAGAAATGTATTTAAAGAAATCATATTGATGTGCATATGATATTACCAGTAATTGTTTATTGTATAAATTAGCCTGTGGTTGATTTTCAACATCTATATGGAATTTTAAAAGCAATCAAATAAGCAGCAAATCCAATTAATAATTGTCTTACAGAAACACAATTAAACAGATGTTTCTTCACTGGAACTGGAGGGGAAAAAAATGCCTTAAACCCCCTTGGTTCAGAAGATTTTTGCATCATATAATTCAGCCTTTTGTGGACATAACTGGTTTTCTGATGAAATTTAATGAGGTTAAGAACTTCTACTGGGAAGGTAAGATTTCCTGGTCAACTGATCACCTAGTTCAATCATCTTTAAGCAGTTAGATAGTTGTGCCTTGTACTACCTCATTATGTTACCACCTTCTCCACCCCCTAGCTACACCACAAGACCTTTTTTCTTCTTCTTTCTTACTTCTTTCAAATAAAATTCCAAGACATTGTTGTAATTTTTTTAGAGAAAATTTTAAGCAGTTTGTTCATCCTAGTGAGCATAAAAATATATATATTCATCACTGACAACAATGTTCTGCATTAAGTTTTTCAGAATCAAGAGCTACCATAGTTGGCATATCTAAAATCCATGCAGCTCAGGCTATATGACAGGCCCTACCTACTCTAACCTCTTCTGTGTTTTGTTCCCACTCATCTTCAAACCCCCACACATAAAAGTGTTACTCTTCTCATTTTACAAGTGAGGAATCTGAAATACAATGAGATTAGAAAATGTTATCGGGTCCTCATAATGGTAAGGAATGGAACTTTATGTTTTATACATTTGTTTTGTATATTTATATATTTATATGTTTTACACATTTATTTCAAGTAAGCACAAAATAATAATTACCAGTGTGAATAATTGTAGCCATTAATTTACATAATTTCAAAATTGGCAATTTACCTAAGACAGATTTCTTAAAGACAAATAATATATATTCCTAATTTATGAAGTGTTCTTAATGAAAGACATATTACATAAAATTCATGCAAAGATAGCAGCTTTATTATTAATAGCTATAACCAGAAGCAGTAAATATACAGTTTCAAGAAATTGAATCAAACTGTGGTGAATTCCAACAATGGAATACTGCACTACACAGCAAAAAAAAAGGGAGGGGTGGAATGAGCTACCATTGCACATAGCACCATGGTTAAATATTAAAAACATTTTATTGACTAAAAAATCTAGCCACAAAAGTTTATATACTGACAATTCCATTTTATTAATGGAAAAAATTAACCTACAATGATAGAAATAGGAAGTTCCACAGGCATGTGGGAACTTACTAAGGGATGAAAATGTTCCATATCTTTATGATGATTTTGGTTGCAAGGATTTAAAAATTTGTTGCAATTCATGGAATGGTACAGTTAAGATATGTATATATTTTCAGTATATGTGATTTTTTTTCCTTAAAAATATTAACATTAATAGTTGAGGAGGAAACCAGACTTTGTATTTTTTTATTCCTTTGAAGGAACATAAAACAATGAAATGCAGTTTTAGGAGACAGATTGCTTAGTTTTGATTCTTAGGTCAATCCTCTTCATTGTGGAATAGCAGGAAAATTACTTACCCTCCCTAAGACTTATTTCCCTGTATTGCAAAGTAGGAATATATATGGTACCAATGATAGAGTGCTGTGAGAACTAAATGCAGTAATATGTTTGAAGCATTTAGTAAACTGTGATCATTGTTTAAATTTTCATTTTATGTACTCAGATATGCACATGTTCTGTGCGGATGCTGCTCTGAAATACTCCTTTTTTTTTTTCTTCTCTCGAACTTCTATTGACTTGAAGAAGGAAAAGGCAATTGATCTGACAACTTAATTCGATTTTTGCTTCCTTATTTTGACCACTGATGGAAAGAAATGGGGACAGTAAACAAAGACATAAAATAATGCTGAGCCCAGGAGCCCAGCCTATGCCACTTTGTAATGATCAGCTCTTCTTTCACTTAGCTGCAATCACTTCTAGAGAGAAGTTCGGGGAAGAGAGTTAGTTACTTTTATCCTGTAACATATAAACAGATAGTTTAGTTGTGCATGTTGTCAAGTACCATGACATCGACCTCTTTATCTTCAGCAGATTCTGTTGTCTTCCTTTGATACCTTGCCTCACCTTTCACTGTCCCTACCACAGCACCGCAAGGAAATTCTTCCTGGACTCCCTTTTGTCTCTCCACACCCTTCCATTTCTTTAAGGTCATGAGCGAGCTCCATCTGCTACATGAGTTTCTCTCTGGGTATTGAGGTTACTTCAATATTTCCTTTTTGAACTCTTTTTGAAATTACAATATAACATTTCACTGTATTTTTAAAATTTATTTCAAGAGTCATCTCTTCCCACCTTCAAGTAATAAACACCTGAAGGACGGAGACGCTAAAAGCAGCACATTCTTTAGAAACATAGAAATACACTTTTAGGTTATGAAATGGACCTGAAAGAATATCTAGTTAAGCTACTTGGCTCTTTAGACAAAGAAGGTAAGGTCTTGGAAAGCCTGAGGGACCTGTACAAGGTTCTTAGAAAAGCAGAACTTTATTTGCTTGAATGAAGAGAACTGGGCATCATGGTTGCAAATCTTAATCTGCCACCTGTTTAGCTTGTCATCTGGGGCAAGTTTATTCAACTTGCTTCCCCATCTGTAAAATTTTGTCATCTTTTTATATGATAAAATTTAAGCTGACCTTCTAAAAGGAGTATTTTGGAAAGTTTTGTGTTTTTTTTTTTTTCTGAGTATAATGTACATACAGTGTTATATTAGTTTCAGGTATACAATATAGTGATTCAGCAATTCAGTACATCTCTCAGTCAGTGTTCATTATAAGTGTAGTCTCAATCCCCTTTTTCTGTTTCACCCATCCCCCACTCACCTCCCCTCTGGCAGCCACCAATTTATTCTCTGTATTTGATTCTGGTTTTTGTTTTCTTTTCTTTTCTTTTCTTTTTTCCTTTGTTTGTTTGGTTTCTTTCTTTCTTTCTTTTTTTCTTTAAAAAATTTTTTTTTCGTTTGGTTTTTTTAACATAAGTGAAAGTATATGGTATTTGTTTTTCTCTGAGTGACTTATTTCATAAGTGAAATTAGGTCTATCCATGTTGTTGCAAATGGCAAGATTTCTTTTTTTTATGGTGAGTAATATCCATATATATATATATATTTTTTTTTTTAATATCACATCTTTACCCATTCATCTACCAGTGTACACTTGGGTTGCTTCTGTATCTCAGTTATTATAAATAATGCTACAGTAAACAGAGGGGTTACATATATCTTTTCCAATTAGTCTTTTCTTTTTCTTTGGATAAATACCAACTTGTGGAATTACTGAATCATTTGGCCATTTTATTAATTTTTTGTGGAATCTCTGTACTATTTTCCACAGCCGCTGTACTAATTTCCCACCAACAGTGTATGAGGCTCTTTTTCCTCCACATCCTCACCAACACTTTTTATTTCCTGTGTTTTTGTTTTAGCCATTCTGACTGATGTAAAGTAATATCTTATTGGTGTTTTGGTTCACATGATAATGATTAATCATGTTTAACATCTTTTCATGTGTCTTTTGGTAATGTATCTTCTTTGAAATAATGTCTATTCAATTTCTCTGCCCATTTTTAAGTTAGATTATTTGGTTGGCTTAGTGTCGATTTGTACAAGTTCCTTATATATTTTGGATATTAACCCCATATCAGATATATCATTTGCAAATAATCTTCTCCCATTCAGTAGGTTTCCTTTTTGTTTTGTTGATGGTTTCCCTCACTGTGTTTTTTATTTTGGTATAGTTCCAACAGTTTAATTTTGCTTTTGTTTTCCTTGCCAGAAGAGACATCTAAAAAAATGTTTCTATGTCAAAAAAATAACTGCCAATATTTTCTTCTAGGAACTGTATGATTTCAGATCTCAAATTTGGTATTTAATCCATTTTGAATTTATTTTTTTGTTTGTTATAAAAAAGTAGTTCCAATTTCATTCTTTAGACTTCCTCACACTATTTGTTGAAGATACTGTCTTTCTCCCACTATATAATTTTTGCCTCATTTGTTGTAGATTAATTGATTATGATTATATGGGTTTATTCCTCAACTCTCTATTCTGTTCCATTGCTTTGTGTATCTGTTTTCTGTGTTAGTGTTAAACTGTTTTGATCACTATTGCTTTGTAATATAACTTGAAGTCTGGGATTGTCATGCTTCCAGTTTTGTTTTTCTTTTTCAACATTGCATTGGCTATTTGGGGTCTTTTATCATTCCATACAAATTTTAGGATTGTTCCAATTCTGTGAAAAATGTTGTTGGCATTTTGATGGGCATTGTATTGAATCTGTAGATTGCTTTGGATAATATTGCCATTTTAACAATATTGGTTCTTCCAATCCATGAGTATGGAATGTGTTTTCATCTATTTGTGTCATCTTTAACTTCTTTTCATCAATGCTTTGTAGTTTTCAGAGTGCAGACCTTCCACTTCCATGGTTAAGTTTACTCCTAGATGTTTTATTCTTTTTGGTGCAATTGTAAATGGGATTGTTTTTTTAATATTTCTTTCTGCTACTTCATTATTCATGTATAAAAATGCAACTGAAAAGATAGATCTTAATTAAGCATTTGATATTTTAATATTTGGTCTCCTATTCATTCATTAAATTAAGGAAGTTTTAAAAACTCAAAGAAGTTATGTAATATTTATGATAATATTTTTTCTCAGTAATCATATATCAATCTATTTTGATATTTTTCCATAATAAATACCATTATTGGGGGGTATAGCTCAGGGGAAGAGCATTTGACTGCATAATAAATACCATTATTTAAGAAATGATACCAGAGGGGCACCTGGATGGCTCAGTGGGTTAAGCCTCTGCCTTTGGCTCAGGTCATGATCTCGGGGTCCTGGGATCGAGCCCCACATCGAGCCCCACATCGGGCTCTCTGTGTGGCGGGGAGCCTGCTTCTCCCTCTCTCTCTCTCTGCGTTCCTTTCTGCCTATCTGTGATCTCTCTCTATCAAATAAATAAATAAAATCTTAAAAAAAAAAGAAAAATGAAATGATAGCAGAAATTTATCTATTGTCATGTTTAACTAAAACATATGTGACCAATCTTAATTAAAATTTATGTAAAATAAATTTATGTAACATAAATTAAAATTTATGTAAAATGAATTATGTGTGTATTTTGTAAAGCAGATATATATATATATATATATATATATATATATATATATATATATATATATAATGGAGGCCTAAGAATTACTTTTAAATAATTGGTCATACAACCTATATCCTTATTACTAAATTCTAAATAAATCTTGTTACTGAAGCAGATAATATAATTCATGCATTAGATGTCAGCATTAGTACATAGATTGAGGACATCAGAAGCACATGTGAATCTGTAAGAGAGCACAATTTTTATATTGCTAATTATTTGATATTTTGCCTTTTAAGATAAAACCTTGTTTTCATCCACACAAAAGCATTTCAGAAGATTAATTAGGACTTCATTAATAAATAATTAAGTATTTTATCTCTACATTGCCTGAAAGCAATTGTAAATTACATCTTACCCATGTTCCTAATTTGATGTCCAGCAAACAGACTTGCCTGTGGAAATTTTTGTAAATCAAGCTCATGATATATTAGCCATACTCTGCTGGCCTTCCAAGTCCTCTTAGTTGTTGATAATGCAAATCAAGCTAAGTGAGTGATAACCTGTCAAGAGACACTGCTTTGGAAAGCCATACTCACATTAATACTAACCATTCAGAATTGTTATAAGGAACAGTTCCCTCCATAATTAAGAAGACAAATGTGGCAAAGAATATGCTGCTTCATCGAGTTTTGCATGTGAATCATCCCCAAAGTGAACTTTTAAAAAGATACCCAGGATTTCTGTGAGGAACAAATAAAAATAAAACATCATGGTATGTTAACATAGCTAAATCAGCAAATAAACATCAGATACGAAAAATTAATTTGATATTTAATTACACATAGTATAAAGCTTATAAGCTAAACTCCACTTGGACATAATGAAGTGCACATGATTTTATTAGGACAAAATGCGAGTCTATTATCTGACTCTGTTACATTGAATTTGAGACCCGCTATTCTTTTGAAGATTAGTTTCTCTCTGAGATAACCCAGAGGTGGGATCAACTCACCGACAGCGTGTCTTAGCTTTCATTGAACCTCTAGTATGTAGACTAGATCCTCATATATACAAAGCATTCAATAAAAATTGTATTTTAGTAAAATAACTATAGTAAAATAATTAGATCTTAAAAGCAAATTTCTTTAAGCCTTTATCATTTAATCTAAGTCACTCGTTTCTGTTCAGACCAACTAGTTACGTCCTGGAGAAGTCCCTTAAAAGAAAGGGAACACGAAGCAGGGCTCTGCCGCTGGAAGAACTGATGATGGAAAGAGAAGATGGAATGTGTGGTAGTTTGGTCTGTAAAAGACTGAGCAGACTTCAAAAGAGGCAACATAGGGAAATAACACATGCCACTCTTTGGCTGAAGCCACTGACTGCCCAGACTAAATGCAGATCCTACTTTGGAGCCTTTTGAGTGTAGAAAATGAGTCTCCAACTAAGCATTGTCTCCTACTACTTGCCTCCTGAGTATATTGTATAAGACAGGCTCTGAATAAAATTTTGTTTCATTAACTCAACAGTAGAAGGAAGCTCAAGGAAGGGTAGAAATCCTTAACAACTAGGTAATGGAAAATTCTTCACATCGGAACATACATAATTTTCCAGAATAATTACTTTTTTATAGAGGTCATAGTTCATACTAACACCTTATAACTCAAATGGAAATCATATTTAAGTTTATACTTTCGCCATACATTAAAGTTAATTACCAGTTTATGTTGTTCTGTGTTACTGTTCTAGAATCATTTCACATCTGTCTCTTGGCAGGTGTATCCACAAAAGTAGATCAAGAAACAAATTATAAGCTGATCAATATTTTATTCTTTTCTTTAAGGCCTTTTATTTTACCTTGTGGGGTTTCAGTACATTAAGCTGATGCTTTATAATATGAAATGATTTTGATGATATGCAAATAAGAGACTATTAAAAACAAATGACGTGTTTTTGGCAAAGCATTTGATTGTTTAAATTATCTTTCTGTAACTGAAAATATTCAACATTCGTGCATTGAAAGAGTTTGCATTAAACAATAGCTACACAGTTGAGATGTAGACTCTAGCTTCTCGAAGTGGAAAAAGAAGTTGTGTTCTGTAGAGGGCAGATTTCAAAGGACAAAGCTAAACACTCATATTATCAAAAGTGCAAATAGATAAGGTTGTATATACTTGGCTGCTTACGTACGTAGGGGTGTTTGAGACAGAAAATGAATGTCCCGGGTGGAAGTAAATCAATCTTAAGGGAATTAGAATGTTAAGTGGCATAATGATGGGCACACAATGCTCTCTCCACAGCTGTTCTTCCACTCACAAAACAAAAAGCAGAACAAGACAGAAGGGAAAGACTGACAAATTGATTGGTTCTGCTGTTTCCTTAGTATTATGTGCCATGTCACTTTTTGAGGTTCTTAGATAAGATCCAATTGCTCCTTAGGCCTTCTTAATTACCTTTCAGATTTCCTTTGTTATAGGATTTGTTACCATGAATCTAAGAGACCTTGTCTTGGCACTTTGACAGGAAGGATTGGACTGTTTAACCAGAACTAATGAATATCTTCCATTTCCTTCGTGAAAAAGGTAATATATGTTATGCTGTTTCCTGAATCACATATGTAAGTGACAGCAAGAAACACCCTTGGAATCATAATAATAAAATTGCCTTTGTTAACTCCAAAGCATAACAATAGAAATGCATAGCACTATAATCTGAATCTCTTCTATTTCTTTGTTCTCAGGCAAAATACACTGAGAAAGTACTTATGAATTCTGTACAATTTTCATTTTATAATGAAATAAGAGGTTTATTCATTTTTTTCAGTTTTAATCACAACTGACCAAGTGATTCAGACTTTACATTAGACCATGGTTATCACATAGCACACAACATGCTAATAAAGAGAATGTTGATAGTTAGTAACCAAAAATGATTACTGATACTCTCTTGCTACTAATGACACATATCAGAGTATGAGGTGTTTGTACATTATTTTTATTTATTGTTTTCTCTTTCTGGTTGTGTGATTTATCACTGCCATGTTTATCGTTCTTTTCTGTGCAATAAATATGCCTCAAACCATTACTGGCAAACATTCTAATGGTACTACAACAAAGCTGATTGAAATTTCCATCTTTTGACCATTGTCATAAGATTCATAAGTGTAATAGATTACTTGAGATATCAATAGATGCTAAAATTAATATCATTTATTGATCTATTACTCTATGACTTATTGCTATAATGAAATCCTTTATATTTAAATAAGCTCTTCTGAAATTTTCAGTAATATTCTGCATTCTGTGAAAATATATCTCTTTACTTGAATGTAATTCTCTACCAGATTTCAAGATTAGTATAATTTTATCAAAGTTCCTCTAAGACAAAAATTTTAGCTTGCTTTATTTAATGTGGAAACACACCTCCCATACTTTCTGATTTGCATTAAAATAAGCTAGGGTTTTAGATGCAGAGTATTACTCTTCAATTCATAGATTTTATACAATATGTCCTTTTTGCATAACTGTTTTAAATTATCCCAACCAATTATTTTGTATTCCACATTTCTTATTCTTATATTCTTATCTTTGTTTTCTTTTTGAGTTAGGTAAGTAGAGAATGTTTTCTTCTGAATTTATGCATGCTTTAAAACATCTTGCCTTTAGCTTTTCCTTATGTAAATATTAAAATTATTTCATCCTGCATTATAGAAGAAGGAACACAGCACATTACAATGGTTCTGCTATAAATCCTGAGGTCCCAGCTATAATTCCTGTGTCAATCACTTCATACAGTCTAGCCTCAGATAATAATTGTAATTCCCCTGAGCCTCAATTCCCTCACTTTTTAAAGAGAGATAACACTAGTTCTTACCAATAGGGACTTTGCTGTGGATAAACTGTGTCCGACACATAGTGAACCCACAATAAATTCTTATCATTGCTAACTCCATTACTTGACACCATGCTGACTTCTGGCATTTATTGCTGAAGAGAAAACAGAAATCCAAGGTAAGCCTGAATGTCGTTACATAATGGGTAATATTTTCCCCCACTTGGATGTATGCAACTTTAATTTGTAGTTTTAAAAGACAGTTATGTTTTATGTCTGGGATCTTGTTTCATTGATTTTATCTTGAATATTTGAAATTGTTTTGAATATGTGGAATTTCTCAGATTATTTTTCAACTGAGAAAATAGCTTCACCTGCTGTTTTGTAAATGTCTGAGAGGTAAATGACACTTGCTTCCGTTCTCTCTTGCTTATTAATTTATTCTTCTCTCAGAGCTACAGTTACAGCCAGAAGTAAGGTATATATGGAAGATTCTATCCAATTCCCTGGGATAAATGCAGTTATGCTTTCTTGCGGTAATATTCCTCATCCAAATTTCTCTGACACAGGATAGAATCGAAAGGTCTGGATCATATTCTGTTACTCAAGTGGTTTTTAATTTTAGGATTCAGTTGGAACCCTAGCCCAACCCTGCTCCCACTTTCTGTTCATCTATTTCCAGGAAAGTGTTGCCTGTGACACCATGTATTTAAAAAAAAAAAAAAAGAAAAGAAAAGAAAGGAAAAAAAAGGGAGGGAGATTCCTTAGAAAACAGTAACCCACACAGAAGAGGAAGAACTCTGGTTTCTCACTGATACAATACTTGCATTTATGAACCAGATGCTGAAAAAATGATTCCAGAGTCACACCCTTTTTAAAATTACAGTAAGACTACACCATAAGATAGAACCTCTTAACAGGTTTTTGGCTTTTTTTTTTTTTTTAACTGGAAACAACAAACTTTTATAGGAAACTAAAAAGGACCAGAGTGAGAATTAGGAAAAATAAAAAGAACACATACAACTGTATCTTCAAGCATTTTAATGGAGTATTATGACCCACCAAATTAATGTATCCACATTTTCTAATAAAAAGGAACTGATTTGAGTATAGGCAGCATGAAAATACTCTAATGCAGTGCTGCTCAACAAAACTTTCTGTGATGATGGAAATGTTCCATTATCTCTGTTGTTGAATCCAGAAGCTTCTAGCCACATGAATACTCACAGTGTGGCTTATGCAATTGAGGAATTGAATTTTTAATATAGCTTAAACATCCACCTGTGGCTAGTGATTACCAATTGAACAGCACAGTTCTAATGCCTCATGGGTCAAAATCAGTGGTTTCTTCAGGGTATTTCTCTAATCACAGATGACAGGTGTAGAGGGTCGTAGGTAGAAAGAGAGGAAAAGTCTTAACAAACAAGTTCTGTTTAACAAACAAGTTCTGAAACTCTCCACAGCTTTCAGAAGCAAGAGATGAGAAAAAGACTCTGGGGGAGACCTGAGTATGCCTTTGAACTCCTGGCTAATGCCAGTGGAAGTAGAAAGCCTAGGATTTGGCTCACTCAGATGGGAAGAGGCCTATGGTGCCACTCATAATCTGAGACTTCAGCCATCTGTGCGTGGAAATCATTGCTGAGGGACTGGCAGGGAGGTAGGGGTGCTCATATCCAGACAGGGTTTCCAGGGCTAGATGAGGATTTAGAGGAGGAGGCCCTTTCTGACCACCTGCAGTCTGCACTGCCCCTTTCTGGGGATTAAGGTCTTGTTCTTGCTCTTGAACAGTTTGCTGGGATCCAGCTTGTTCATGAAGGAGCTGTTCTTTTCTGCAAATAGGTCTGTGTTGTAGGTGATGGGTTTATACATGTTGAACCACTGCTTGGCCTGTGGGCTAATGCCATAGCTGGTGAAGGCGTACTGCCACTGCAACAGGCCCAGCTGCCTGATGAGCAGGTGACTGTAAGCGGTGAAGGCGCCCGTGAGAAAATGCCAGGATAATGCTCTGCCCAGGAACAGATCTCAGTGTCCTGTGCTAACACTGGTTTCCCTCTTTTGTAGACAAGGCAAACCTCCCCCTTCCCATGCTCACACATCACGCTGCAAGAACCAAAGTGAGACTTCTCTGGCTGGTTCTCCCAGGCTTCAAGTGCATCGTCTTCCAGGTCTGCTGGAGTTGGTGCCTTAGGAAGTGAACACATGGAAGACTGGTTGAGTTGACTCAGTGCTGAGATGCTCTCAATGGCCGTGCTGCCATGGATGCCCCATCATCCAGCTTCACACTCCGTGTCATGGGGAAGCCATTGGTCATCAGGTAAAAATTCTTCACATCCTCAGGTAGCACACAGTTATCTTGTTGTGCCCATGAAGAAATCACACGATGTTCAGCGGGGGTTTCTCTATGATAGCCACCTCTACCACACCTGGGGAAGATTCTAAAATGTGGGTGATCCCCAGGGTCAGCTTCTTCAGGTGCAGCTTGCTGCAGCCTGGGAGGGGGGGTGGTGTCTCCTCCATGGTTCGCGTGGCAGGTGCAGCGGTGGGGACGAGACGGGGAGGGCAGCAGAGCTAGATGCTGCTCCAGAGGCTCGGCCATCAAGTTCACGGCATGCCGAGAGTTGTCTCTTAACAAGTTTTTAAGTATAAAATACAGTACTGTTATCAGGCACAGCATTGTACACCAGAATCTCTAGAATTTATTTATCTTGTATAACTGAAATTTAGTACATGTTAATTAGTAATTCCCTGTTTCTTCCCCACGCCAGACCCCTAGAAACTACTGTTGTATTTTCCCTTTCTATAAGTTTATCTCACATACCTCACATAAGTAGATTCATGCAGTATCTGTCCCTTAGTGACTGACTTATTTCGCTTAGTATAATGTCCTCCAACTTCATCTATACAGTCACAAATGACAGGATTTCTTTCTTTTTTATTCTTCAGTAATATTCCATTGTATGTCTAATGGCTTTTTTAAAATCCATTCATCCATTGATGGACATTTAAGTTTTTTCTATATCCTGGCTGTTGTGAATAACATTGCAGTGCATATTGAAATGTTAATATCTCTTTGAAATCTGACTTGAGTTCTTTTGAATAAATACCCAGAGGGGGGATTGCTGGATCCTACTGCCAACTATTTATTTTATAATTTCCAAAATTTGTAGCTATCATTACACCCCTATTCTCTTTGTACTTCTGTATTTAAACCTTAAAAATATGTTTACTGTCATTGTAGTGTGGTTTGAAGAAGCAGCAGATCTTTTTTTGTTCTGTCTACTCTCTTAATCAAAAGTAGTTGTTTTCAGTGCAAATTCCAGGATTCCTTCTTAATTACCAAAATAGATGCTTGAATTATCTGCATTTAACCATGCTTAGAAATATATTAGCCACCTGATATATACATAAATTTGCTTTTAAAGTGATGTCATCATTAGGATTGCAATGTCACCAAGTCCAGCAGAAACAAATTTTATAAGCTGTGAATATGAATTTTTGGACTTGGAAGCTGAGACATGCATTTTGTATTTATTACTGTCATTTAAAGAAATAGTCTCATAAAATAGGAAAGATAAAAATATAAATCTCCTCAGGAGTTATTGTTAATTCATTGATCTGATTGACAGTTTTAGCAGAGGGCTATGTGAGTTTGGGCATGAGAAGATTATTCTTGGATTCATTATATAAAGTTCATGCCAAGTTTAATCTGTAATCCAGTCCATAAAATGATTTATAAGACAAATATTTGAAAGTTTTCTGGGACTGGATAAGATCTGAAAGACCATTTTTCCTGTGTTCTGATGGGTCATTTTATAACTCTTCTCTGCTTCACAAGTTCCAACTTTTTGACTTATTAAAGCATGTGTATTTTTAAATAAATCTTAAAAATATAACACAATGTACAACATTCCAGTTGGGACTTCTTCTCTGAGTTCTAAAAATAATTTAAGTTTAAAATAACCTGATTTTATATAAAATCTTAGTCCCTTGATTTCTTACCACTAACACTCATTCTCTCCTCTTCAAATACAATTTGAACTTAGGCATAAAGTATTTATTCCAAAGTGATATAACACACAGAAGTTTTTATTTTCCATCCTGGGACATCTTTAGTGAATGATGATGGTTGAGGAAAGCTAAACATCCATTAACAGTGCCCATCAGTTTTATGAAATTGTTGTCAGGACCATTTCTATTACTCTAAAATCAGCTTAGATACAGTTTCCTAAAAACATATTTTATTTATTTATTTGTTAGAGAGAGAGCAAACACAAGCAGGAGGAGTGTCCGGCAGAGAGAGAAGTGGACTCCCTGCTGAGCAGGGAGCCCGATGCAGGACTCAATCCCAGGACCCTGTAGTAATGTGTGTGTGTGTGTGTGTGTGTGTGTGTGTGTGTAAAACAGGGATCCCTGATGTGTTTGTTTCTCATTTCGACAGTTAACATTATTGCACTCTGACAATTGGGTCTGTGTTACCATCTGTCACTCAGGGAATGTGTCTGTCAATTAACACTTCTACAACACTATCTGTCAACCCACAAAAGTTACCAGGAAAATAACGTGAAAGCTACTGTCAAGAGGAAATTGAACTAGGTATCGAGTTCTTTGGAAGTACATTTATTTCACAGCATCTGCGTGTCAAGTAGTGATGAATGCCCTTTCTAACTAGGTGAGAAAGTGAAATCTGTCTCTTTAAAGAAACTTCTATAAAGTAGGATATGCTCTTTCACCAATGGCAATTGATCTATAACATGTTTTCAAATTTATTCATTTATTTATATATAATTTCAAAGTATATTCAAAACACCTCATTGTAATTTTTTAAACCCTATATTTAGGAAATATCTAGTACTTTATTTAGGAAATGACTTAATGAAAACTTCTGATATTTCACTCATACTACCATAATATAACTCATAAAATCTTCAGGTTAAACTATTAAGGGTGAATATCCTTTCCAAAAAGAACGTTTCCTTGTATAATGACCAGATGTTTTTACAAAGTTCACTTTAGAAGATTATCCATACTCTATAAAATCCTACTTTTGAAGGATAGATTTCTAAAACAAACACAACACACTGGACTCACAGTTGTGAAGGTCTAAGGGAAAAAGATTTCTCAGTTACCTATTCTGCTTGTTCAAATGCATCCTGTAATTATTTACTTTAGAACCTGAAAATAAAATTTCATTAGTCCAAGAGTCTCATCAAGAAGCTTTGTTATTTGGGGAGCCTTGGTGGCTCAGTGGGTTAAAGCTTCTGCTTTTGGCTCAGGTCATGATCCCAGGATCCTGGGATCGAGCCCCGCATCGGTCTCTTTGCTCAGTGGGGAGCCTGCTTCCTCCTCTTTCTCTGCCTGCCTCTCTGCCTGCCTTTGATCTCTGTCTGTCAAATAAATAAATAAAATCTTTAAAAAAAAAAAAGAGAAGAAGCTTTGTTATTTATATTTCCAACACTCAACAGAGTGAATGAATTGATATACAACTGTGCATATGTGTGTATGTGTATGTGATGTGTGCACACATTAACACACACATATATCTTCACAGTTTCATGCTAAAAGGACTATGGTTCCCTTAAAGTAATTTAATCTGCTTTTATAATTTTCTATTTTTTCCAACCTACTATACTGCAGAGGAGTACACATATATGTGCATGCATAGACACATACATACGTTCAGACACAAACTTCTATGCGTGCTTTTGTATGTGACTCTGCGTATATGTACCTAAACACATGCATGTATTCATCTGAAGGAGAATAGGTTAGAAAAAAATAGAAAATTACGAAAATAGATTAAATTACTTTAAAAGGACAACAGAGCCCATTTAGCATGAGAACTGTATATACACTTGTTAATATGCATGGGTTTTGGAATCCAGTTATGGCTCAGACCCACCACAATGGCAGTGCAATAGCAAACTTTTTTTATATCTCTCAGCTTTAGGTCCCTAATCTATAAAATGAGAATAGGAATATTTTCATGTGTATTCAATAAAGTAATAAATTGGATGTGCCTAGCTATAAAATGGTACGTGGTAAGAACTCAGTAAATGTAAATGTTAGCTAAAAATTGGTAAAATTGTTTCACACATCTAATGTACCTCTGAAGGCATAATTACACTGTCAATAAACACAAAATTCATATTAATAACATTGAGTCATTTGAGTCATACGTATCCTTAGATTTTATAATAAGAGAAGAAAAGGTATTCCATTCTCCTCTTGTTAGATAATGAAATTAAACCCCTAATATCCTTGATGAAGAAAAATGTAATTATTTCCAATTTCCTATGTTAATTGAATTACAGAAAAGCATGATGAATTCTTGAGAACGCTTCACTTCATATTTAATATTTCTGGTGTTGTTGTCTAGCTTCTGAGTTATTTCCATTATTGACATCAACCCTTCAAATCACTAGGATGGTGTGTTTTAGCATATCTCCTAGAAAACTAACTGCATGCTACAAATTGATCATCATCATTACATACCTGCAAAAATAGTGCTTATAACCATGAAAGGCCATACTTAAGCTGGTGTTCAAGTGGTGTCTTTGAGGAATATGAAATTTTTGATAAGCCTCAACTTGAAGCCTTCCAAAATCTGACACCATTGCCACCAACTCAAATGTTTTTCTCATGAAAACCTACTGAGATCACTAAAGATTTTAGCCAGTTATATTAATGTCCTTTGCTGAGAATATTTCCTCCAAACATTAGGAAGTAGATTGTATTTCTCTGAGGTTTATATTTTAGAGGGCTCATTTATATCTAACTTTCAGCCTTATTCTCTGTGGGACTTCTTTACATGTCTGATCTATTTTTATTATCAAGGGAAATATTTATGCTTTTCAATGCAAGGTCAAATACAGAAATATTTCAGTAAAACACAAAAGAATTGTTGCCCTCTTTGTCAGCTCGAGATTCTCCCCAATATTGTAAAACACAGCAAATTGAACTCATAAGGCTTCTCTGTGGTTTCTCCAGTATACCACATTTCCACACTTTGTTTTTGCTCATTAGTAAAGGAATTTTATTTATTTGTTTGTTTTTAGAGAGAGGGGGCGTGCCGGCACATGCAGCATGGGTGGGAGGTGGGACGAGGGACAGAGCAATAGAGAGAATCTTCATCAGACTCTCTGCCCAGTGTGGAGCCCCACTCAGGGCTTGATCTCACAATCCTGAGATCATGACCTGAGCTGAAATCAAGATGTTTAACTACTGACCCATTCAGGTGCCCTAGTTAGTGCAACAACATACCTGGGTTTGATGTCAAACGAAAAGTTTCTCAGTACCCATTATGACATTTAGGAGAATGGTGCTCAATAATTGTCTTCATCATACAGAATTGTAGTTTATACATAAGAACTATTTAGCTGCTACAGCTTTTAGGGGTTCCCCCCTTTTTTTTCACTCTTAATCTTTCTCTCTCTGTGTCGATATCTCTCATTCTCTGTCCTCTTTCCTTCTGGTGTAAGTGAAAAATGCAAATCTGAATAGCCAAGAGTAGATGAAGTGAAACATAATAAGAACAAGAGAATGTTGGAGGGACTTCAGCAAGATGGCAAATTAGGTAGTTCCTGACTTCAGTTCCTGTCACAGTAAAAGCAACTTGCAAATATCTAGAGACAAGACAACTTTGTGAAGATGTTAGAGACAGGGGATGAAGCTGATGAATCCCCTCAGGCCACTACAATGGAGAGGCCCTACATTAAAGAGGGAAGGGGAGTTGTTTCACTTTGACTTTGTGGTCCCTCTCCCAAATGGTGAAGCGCTGCACTGAGGGGGTGCCCAGGCCTCTTGTTTCTCCAGTGGGAACATGAGAACCTAAAGTGGACACTGAAATTCCCCCACATTCAGGGATACTTTTTCGGAACACTTACTTAGGTATTGCCTCATGGAATTCACCTGGGGAATCAGATGGATACTGAGAAGGGTGGAGGGCTCACAGCAAAGAGCGTCTGGATCTTTGCAGAGGGCATTCCTCTTGGTGATGAAAACTGAGTAGTGATCCCAGCCAGTGGTTCTGCCCATCTGCAGAGCAAAATGGGGGCCCCATCTGGCCTGGGAGCTCTGTTGGCAGTTCTGCCCAGTTTGGGTCCTCAGCCACTGAGCCATCATGATTAATCAGATGATTGTTTTGGCCCTGTCAGGACAGGGAGCCAAGGCAACTCTCCCACCCATCTGTTGAGCATAGCATCTGCTCCTACCTAACTTCTAACCCTGGATAATAATGCCAGGCAACCTTGGAGCCCAATCTGGTAGTTGAGCTCAGCCTGCAGTCCCACTCAATTACTGAACACAACCTGGAGCCTTGCCAGGCAGAAAGCCAGTAACCCTGACTGATCTTGGAGCACAGCTTCTAACCCTGCCCAAATGTGGGGTATAGCTGATGGCCCCACTGAAGCAGGGTTCCAGGCCAGCTGCCTTACCCAAAAGGGGACCACAGCTAGCCACAGCTAGCCACCTGCCCAATAGCAAAGAATAACCTATAGCCATGCCCCAACAGGGCACAGCCTGTTGGCCCACTGATCATAGCAGGGCCCAAGGCTCTGTGTAATTGCAACACCTTATAACCTAGAAGAAATGGATAAATTCCTAGAAATATACAACCTAATTAGACTAAGTCATGAAGAAAGAGAAATGTGAACAGACCATTAGCCTGCAAGGAGATTGCATGAGTAATCAAAAATCTCCCAACACAGAAAAGCCCGGGACCAGAAGGTTTCACTGGTGAATTCTACTAAACATTTAAAAAGGAATTCATGCCAATCCTTCTAAAATTAATCCAAAAAATTAAAGAGAAGAGGGGTGCCTGGGTGGTTCAGTGGGTTAAAGCCTCTGCTTTCGGTTTGGGTCATGATCTCAGGGTTCTGGGATGGAGCCCCACATCGAGCTCTCTGCTCCGCAAGCAGCCTGTTTCCTCCTCTCTCTCTGCCAGCGTCTCTGCCTACTTGTAATCTCTGTCTGTCCAACAAATAAATAAAATCTTAAAAAAAATTAAAGAGAAGAGAACACTTTCAAATGTAATTTATGAGGCCAGACTAACCCTGTACCAAAGCCAGATAAAGACACTACAAGAAAAGAAAATTATAAGCTTATATCCCTGATGAATATGATGCAAAAATTCTCAAAATTCTAGCAAACCAGATCCAAAAGCACATTAAAAGGATCCTACACCATGATCATATGGATGCAAAGATGAGTCCACATATACAAACAAATCAATACATGTGACACATTAACCTTAATACAATGAAAAATAAAAATCATGTAGTGATCTCAATAGATGCAGAAAAAGCATTTGACAAAATTCAATCCTTTCATAATAAAAAAAATCAACAAATTAGGCACGGACATGATGTACCTTGACATAATAAAAACTGTAAACGTAAAGCTCGCAGCTAACATCATATTTAACAGTGAAAGTTGAGACCTTTTTTTTCTAAGATCAGGAACAAGAAAAGGGTACACACCCGTGCTACTCCTATTCAATGTAATACTGGCAGTTTTAGTCAGAGAAATTAGGAAAGATAAAGAAAGCATACAAATAAGAAAGGAAGAAGTAAAATTTTTTTCTGTTTGCATTTGTATACACTAACAATGAACTACCTAAAAAAGAAAGAAAACAATCCCAAGGGCTTACTATTTTTTTTTAAATTTTTTATTTTTTATAAACATATATTTTTATCCCCAGGGGTACAGGTCTGTGAATCACCAGGTTTACACACTTCACAGCACTCACCAAAGCACATACCCTCCCCAATGTCCATAATCCCACCCCCTTCTCCCAAACCCCCTCCCCCCAGCAACCCTCAGTTTGTTTTGTGAGATTAAGAGTCACTTATGGTTTGTCTCCCTCCCAATCCCATCTTGTTTCATTGATTCTTCTCCTACCCACTTAAGCCCCCATGTTGCATCACCACTTCCTCATATCAGGGAGATCATATGATAGTTGTCTTACTATTTTTTATGGTGAGCCACCAAACAAGCCAGTCAATGTATACTGGAAACAAGCTGTCACATGATATTCATGTTGTATTCACCTTGACTGACTTATTTAACTATATAAACACTTACAGAAACTAGTCAGTGTCAGGGTATAGAACAGACTTGCAGTCTGGCACATTCATCAAAAATATGCAGGAGTTTTCAGGGCCCCTGCTGGGCTGCTTCACTTAGCAATTTGTTTTTGTTTGTCTGGTTATATTTTTCTTTTAATCTCAGATGCACAGACTTGAGGAAAGCATATGGTCACTTTAGATCCAGTATTTTAGCTGAACTTTCTATGCTATAGCCATAGACTATAGTATACTATTGCCATAGGCTTTGGTTGATTATATTGGATTCTCTACTTAAGTAATAATTTCATTTTCAAATAATGAAAGTTCTTCTCATCTAAACACTGAACAATAATTTTTATTAAATTCACCATAATCATTAGATATTTATGATGATAACGGGCATGATTGTCCTATTCCTGACTGTTATTGAGGAAACTCTTTATAAATCTCTCTCATTTCTGTACATCATAGGAAATGAGACACTAAGTTCCTTTGCTCTGTACTCTAATTTCAAGCATGTCTATACAGCAAATAGCCCTAGAAGATAGAGACAGTGTCTTCAGCTGAAACGAAGAGCGGTCATTCTTATTGTCCAGTGTAGTATAACAATGTCTCAATGTGGAGCAAAATGTAGACATGCTTACTACCCATTATAATGGGTCCTAATTTCCTAAGCTCAGGGTTCTTCTGAATGTTAACCAGTCACATGTACATGTATCCATTGGTCTTGGGGCAAGTTGAACACACACACAAATGAGCAGATGCTCATGTTACTTACTGTACTGTGAAAAAAATGAAGACCTTTCTCTTCGTTTATAATTTATGTGCTCTATGAGCAGTCATGAAATAGTGGCAGGTTAAATTGTAAGCTCTTCCCCAGAGCAAAATCTCAAACCATTCATACTTACTGAAAATTTTGCCATTCAGAATGGGATTCCTTGAGAGTTGTGACTTTATGGAAGAGGAAGGACAAGATTCCTGTGTGTAGATTCAGTGATATAAAAAGATTCCCAGACATCCAGTAGTGTATGCTCTAACCCAAGTGCTGGTATTGGTGGTAGGGGTAACAAGGGTTCCTCTTTGTACTACCTAATAATAAATATTTAAAGGCTGACCAACCAGAAAAGAATTGACTCGAGTTGCTCTGATAGTTCTGTGGTTGCTGCTTACTCTCGTTTAAGCAGACAAAGGAAGAGCTATTGTCATAACAACAGGACAACACATTTTTTTAAAATATTTTATTTATTTATTTGAGATAAAGAGAGGGAACAAACGAGCAGTGAGGAGGGGCAGAGGCAGAGGGAAAGGGAGAAGCAGACTTCCCACTGAGGAGGGAGCCCTACACCGGGCTTGATCCCAGGACTGTGGGATCATGACCTGAGCCAAAGGCAGACGCTTACCCCACTGAGCTACCCAGGCGCCCTAGGACAACACATTTTCCATCCCGTTTGGAGAAGCAATTTGCCTGTGTATGTGGAACCAATGAGAAAAATATCTCTCAAAACCCCTGGATGTCTTCCCCCAATTCAATCCCATTGCCATTGCCCAGTAATTTTATCAGGCAGATGAAAGCCACCTGGATGATGGTGTGCCATGCTGGAGGCACTGTCAGCCTGTGATTCTGAATTGATGTAAGTCACTCAGGAAGGACAAAAACTGTAAACAATATATATATATATATATATATTTTTCAGGGGACCATGTGCACCTCAGGAACTGTACCTCTTGCATGAGGGCCAAGTGTTAATTTTTAATATGCCACCCTGGCAAAAACACAATGACTTCTACCATGAAAGTATCACAGAAGACATTCAAGTGTGCAAGGACATTCCACTAAAGACCATGTAGTCCTCAGCTGTCACCAGAAATATCTCCAAAATGAAGATAAGCTTGTTTGCTCAGGGGAGCTTACCAGAACTGTGGAGTATTAGCTGCAAAGAAGAATGAAATCTTGCTGTTTGCAATAGCTTGGATGGATCTAGATTGTACAATGCTTAGGTGAAATAAGTCAGAGAAGCCAAATATCATCTGATTTCCAATCGTGTGTGGACTTTAAAAAAGAAAAAAAATAAAGGACAAAAGATACCAACAAAAAACAGATTCTTAACAATAGAGAACGAAATGATGGCCACCAGAGGGGAGGTAAATGAGGGATGGGTGAAATAGGTAAGGGAAGTTAAGAGTGCACTTATCATGATGAGCACTGAGTAACATATAGAATTGTTGAATCACTGCGTGATATACCTGAAACTAATATAACACAGTATTTAATTATATTGGAATTAAAATTAAAAATAATAGAAAGTATAAACTAATTGATATATAGGTAGAGAGATAATTTTTTTTTAAGACTCATTATCCCTACAATGGGGAGGTCTAATGAAAAAAGCTGAAATGATCAATGAAACCACTTCAGTTATAGTCAGCATTTAGGTCAGTTTCTGCTTTACTGACCGAGGTTGCTTTGGATGATAAAATTGTCCTAGACTTCCAACTTTTGAGAAAGGTACTGTTTGTGTAATAGCTAATACAATCAACAGATTGGGCCAAGTGGAAAACCCAGTTTTTTTTTTTTAATTTTTTATTTTTTATAAACATATATTTTTATCCCCAGGGGTACGTGAATCAGATGGGAGAGAAAAACCAGTTTTAAAAGGTAAGGGAGAATACCCCGATGGTTTTCTTCAGCTACTTTGGGTCCAGAACCTGGGGATATGTTTGAGTTCAATACTGCCCGTTAGTATGTTCTTGCTGCTTGGAGTCCTGCTAATAGTAGCCTTAATTAAATGCTATATGAAACAAATTGAATAGATTTGATACCAGTTTCTGTTAGATTAATCAGAGTAGCCATCAAGGTGGAATACTTATGGGATAATTAACCTGAGGCCAAGATGGTTTATGACTGAAAGGTCATATTGGGTACTATTGTTGGAAGGCAATTCTTAATGGATCACTCAAGTGTCTTCATGTATTATGAAAGGAATCATGACTGCCTTTGATCAGGACTATTGTTAAAGGATGTTTATAATTTAAATAGCCTTGGAAGATAGAAGGGGTGATTCTTCAGGTAGGAAAGAGTAACTGCCTACATTGAATCTTGGACTGTAGAGATTGTGTTTTTTTCTCCAAAGTAAAGGGCAGGCATTCTTATCATCAAGTGTAATAAAGTGTAATACTGTCTCATGCTGAAGCAAAGGACAAGCTTGTTTACTAACCCACTGCATGGAAAAGACTCCATCTGGGGCCATTTAGTTGCTTCTGTGGAACTTAGGAATAAAGGGGACTGACCCAATGCAGAGTCAGTTGGGACTGACTCTGATGCTCAGAGTGCTTGCTGTACTGTGACTAATACAGTCCTTTGTCTTGGATCTAAGAGTGCCATTTCTCCCATCAACTTCAGTGAAACTGGAAGGCTAAATTGTAGGTTTCTATACTACTCCATATTAGATAAAATAATTTTCTGTTATAAATATTTTGTAATAGATACTTTTTCAAATTAATTGTATTTCTATTTTTAGTTGAATGAAGCAGAATTCATCAAATGCTATTTCTACACTCCTTGACCATTTTCTAAGTTCATTGGTGAAGTTATTTTCATAAACACATTTTTGATAGTAAATCACTTTTCCATTCCCAGGAAAAACACTGTTTGATCACAGTGTATTACTCTGTAACTTCATCATGATTTCATTTAGTTAATATAATTTAGGAACTATGCTTCTATTTTCTAATGCAAAATTTACATTATCCAAGATTTGGCTCTGTTCTGAAGTGACAGAGGGATGGCTCTTTTGGGGGGAAAGGCCTGTGGAACTTGATTGTCCTTGCAGAATTGTAAACCAAATGTGATATTCCATTCTTGGGGAAACTACAGAAAGAAGTACCACTATCCATGACTTGAAAGGTGCAGAAATGGGACTCCTAGCATTTCTTTATTTCTCTCAATTAACTTTTGAATGTGTGAAGATTGTATAATTTAACCTTACATTTGCTGTTAAAGATATTACCTCGTATTTGAGGGAAAAAATCACTTCTTGGAATTTGGTATGTAGCTATTTTTCCTGGTAAACATTTTCCTCCTGTATCTCTTGTATTTGTCAAGATTCTCCAAAGAAACAGAATGAATAGAATAGAACAGATATAAATATAACTAGTTAGATAGATATGCATTATAAGGAATTGGCTCAATTGATTATGGAGGCTGAGAAGTCACATGATCTGCAGTTGGAAAGCTGAAGACCCAGGAAAACTAGTGATATATGTCCAATCTGGTTACAAAGACTCAAAAACCAGGAAAACTGATGGTATAATTTCCAGTTTGAGGGCAGGAGAATGATTTTGTTTCTCAAGCAGTCAGAGAGGGAGTGAATTCTTCCCTCCTCCACCTTTTTATTTTATTCAGGCTCTCAAGGGATTGAATTATGTGACCCATGTTGGAGAAGACAGTCTCTTTCACTACCCATTAACATGCTAATCTCATCAAAGAAACATCTTCACAGACAACACAGGAATAATATTTAACCAAATATCTGGTCACCCTATATTTCAGTCAAGTAGACATTAAATATAATTATCACATCTGGCTCAGTGGGTTAAGCCGCTGCCTTCGGCTCAGGTCATGATCTCAGGGTCCTGGGATCGAGTTCCGCATCGGGCTCTCCCCTCAGCAGGGAGCCTGCTTCCTCCTCTCTCTCTCTCTGCCTGCCTCTCTGCCTACTTGTAATCTCTCTATCAAATAAATAAATAAAAATCTTTAAAAAAAATTATCACATCTATAGACAAGAAAAACTAGACTGTATTTTATTTCACATGATAATGAAAGGTGCACTTTCAGAGCAGTGTATCTGCCTGGTCTTACCTTGAAGATATTTCAGTTATCTTGGTTTTTGTCAGATTTTAGTCAAGAAGGAACTTTATTATCTCAATATCCCACAGAATGTTATGATGTTTCTCAGAAAATATAGTACTTACTTCACCTGGTAAGCAGAAAGTAGAAGCTATCCTAGAAGCCTTAATAACTCATATGAATGATAGATCTTGAGTGAAAAACCTCAGTAAAAATTCACGGACCAGCCTCTTTGGTAAAGTTACCAGAGATACAGTAGTCTTTCTGCAAGAGGAAATTTGTAGCAACTCTCAGCAAGAAAAATTCCATTGTCTGGTTGAAATTTATATTTTTTAAAGAAACATATATGTGCTGTTCTGAGTGACTTACCAAGCAGCTAATGAAACTTGCAGTTTTAAGAGGCCAAGTTTAGACTTCAGTGAAAGCTTCCTTCTGTTTGGATGTCCAAAGTAGATCTAAATGAACTTTAAGTGTTTATGGCAGTGGTTGAAAAATTACAACCTGATGGCTAAAACTAGATCATGACTTGTGTTTATACATAGTTTCATTGGAAGATACTTGACTCCATTTTTTCTAGGGGTTGTTTTGCATTACAATGATAGAGTTGAATAGTTGTGACAGAAACCACATAGTCTTCATAGTCTAAAATATTTACTATTTGGTTTTTTAACTAAAATGTGTATTTGGTTTTTTGAATAAAATGTCTGTCTGGTTTATGGCATTTAGGGCTTTAGAGAAAATTCATTTAAACATCTACAGATAACTCTTCTCCTTTGCTGGTGGGCCTTGATAGAGAACTGATGGCCTCACCTTGCCACACCAAGTGACACTGTAACCTGAGCTGCCCATCATAAATTAGACATTTCACGTAGCGATAATGTTAGATATACAGCAGCTCTATATTATCAAGTGGTAGCGGAAGACTTAAGTGTCACAAGCAGACGGGTCAAATTCCCACAGCATCAATTTTTGTTGCTTGTATTTGTCCTTGCCTTAACACCCGTGTCTTGTAAATGTAACTGCGGTGGTCTTAGAAACACAATGATCACAGGTTTTTGACTTTTGCTCCACCTGCCCTAGGGATGATAGCAGCTTCCAGCTGTTCTTAATTAGTGGGCTCAAAATTATTATTCTCCTTTTGTTTCTCCAGCACTTTCCATACTTTTGTCAACAAATCTCATATTAAATACCCTCCTTTTGATGTTTCCAGACTAGTTTCTGTTTTCCTGCCTAGACACTGATAACCTCACATAACAATTTTGGTGATACTATGCAGTGAAACTTTTCTGTATGAAATTGTAATGTTGGATCCATGTCATTATATATTTGTTAAAACCCATATAGTGAGTTTTTAAAAACCCATATGGACTTTGGGTGAAGTAAACATACAAAATGACCATATTCATATGCTAAAAAATGTGCGTTTTATCTTATTTGGCTGCAGACTTTATTCCAATCCTCTGTATTTATGCCAAAAGCTAATCGCTACTAATTTTTCTTGAGGCATTAATTCAAGTTCAGATGTGTTATTTTTGTCCATTAGAACATCCTTCCTAAAGTTTTTCATACCATGTTCAGATTTGTCAGTTATAAATATTACCATTGGAGGTACTCTGATATTTGCCTAGGATGTCGTAATCTGTTCCTGTATCATCAACTGAGGAAATGAAAAAACAAAACAAAACAAAACAAACAAACAAACAAACAAACCATAAAACCAGAAAGAAACAAACAGAAACAAACCCTAATATTCTCTTTGTGGTTGTCTTCAATGCATCTATCATAGCAACGTGCTTCTGCGTTTTGTTTTGTCTAAGCAACTCAGGATTTTACGTCATGGTCATTGTGATGTCTGCAAGCACTCACATTTTTCAGAGCATGCCTCACTGAAAAGAGCCCTCCTTGAGGTTCATGAGTTTCTGGATGTCAAATAAGGACTTGATCCTACAGTGTTAACTGTGGGCTCTCTGTAGGGCAGCTCACTTTATACATACCCTAAAAACTGCTCTTTGCAAAATATTGTCTCATTTTGTTATAAGTACATTGCTTGAAAGGTGAAGAACTGCCAAAATGATTCCCAGTAGCCTGTCTATACTGATTGGTTTTGGGTCCTCCCCATACCAAGCAGATTCATTACGGTCATAATACTGCCCCACCGCCTTTAGCTGATATTACTGCTTTTTGAAAAGCAAAGAAGCAAATACTGACCCATGCAGGCCATGTAGAGAAAAGAAAGGAGAGAGCTCAAAGGCTCTCATCACACAGCTATGGTACCTAATTGTCTCTTTCTTTGGGCTCCTTTATGTTTCTGAAGGACCAGAACATCTTATAGAATCACAAGCCCATATTTTATTTTCTTATATTATGAATAAAATTAAGGATAAACCTAATTGTGCTGGCTAGGAAATTAAAACTTTTGTATGTTATTTTACAGATTTATGCTTTTAAGACTGAGAGCTACTTGCTACTGTAATATTTCAATAATATTTATAGATATGTCAAAATATTACACATTGAAGTGACAAGATTGATTTTAAAGTGGCTTTTTATCAATATCTTTCTACTTTGCTCGATGGTAGAATATTGCAAACTTGTTAAAGCACAGAGAAAATGAATCAATATTCTCTAATATTCTGAGTTTTCTTTAAAGAGAAATTCACCTGTTTACTTAGGAATAACAATTAAGTTCACTTTTCATGTGCATGTGCTGATTTGTTATCCATGGCTATAGGCTCAGAGAATAACTCTGCACCTGAACATGTATGAAGTCGATCATCCTCCCCAGACCTGCACCTGCACGCTCTTACCTTCTCTCCTCCACCCCACCACAGTCTTCTTACCCCTGCTTCTTGGAGCCTCATTATAATTGGGTCCATTCTCAAAATTTTTAACTCTCGTACTCAGCTCTGTTTGTCATGGGCCAGGACAAATTTAAACCATCCCCTGCAAATATTTAAATGGCTATTAAAATTGAACTTTGGTAAGATAACCTATATAGTGACAAAATCAAAATAATTTATGTGAGCATGAGAATGTCTGGGATCAAACTGTGGGGTATTGATGTGACTTTCGGCAGTCCTCTCAATTACAGTGATGTGGCAGCATGTAACTCTTTGTAGTCATAACCCTGTGAACCATAGAAAATTGAATACAGTTCATTATAAAGCAAGCTTCTGGGCTGGTAAAAGAGCAGAGCATGTTGTACATGCAACATTGCTGTTAATATTATTATAAAAATATTAATGCTAACATTTCAGCGATTTTTTTGCATTCAATTTGATTATATAATTTCTTCACAGATACCTGTTAAGTACTCTTGATTACATGGATACTTTATAGTGGCAGTAAATTAACTCACAAGGTAAATTAGTAACAACATGTCCATTTACCTGTCATACACAAATTTGACAAAAATGGATCTGTTGTTGAAACTATTTTCACTGTAGGAAATAGACCCTAATCTTTAATGTGAGTTTATGAGTATAGGAAGACATGTTATTTACTTAACAGTTTCCAATGAAATTATTCATAAATTTTAATGAGTATTAAATTTTAATAACTATCCAGTTTTATTAAATTTTAATTATATAAGTAATAGATGAATATGTTCTCTTTTATAACATATGCATATTGTTAGTAAAATTAAAATTACTCCCTAACCATCATTCTGTACTCTAGTCACCTCTCTTCCTCACCAGAGATGATCATTATTTTCTTGCATCATTCTTGACCGATTTTTGAACTTTTATGTGTAGTTGAAAACATTGCAATAATTAATAGACAATATTTTGTATGAATTCCCATATTTTTTCAGATAAATAGTGTTTTACTTTAATACTGCTTAGGAGCTCACTTGTCAAAAATAACACTACTTTTTAAAAAAAAAAATTTTTTTTAGATTATGAGTGTCCAAGGATGTATATATTTAATTTTATTTTGTGTAATAGAGCTTCATATAGAGAGTCTGTCTGCACTGGAGAGTTTAAATATAATCCCACCAAGTTTTCTTTATGTTAGAGAAAACATTACTATATTTATTTGGCAGACGGGGGCTTTGGTGAGAATCTTTTCTCCAACAAAGCAAGTTAATGGAATGCCATTGAAAAGTGTTCTGATTTAACTACATAATGGTACATTTGGGAGTCCTTAGAAATGGACTCCTTTGTTTATATTAGGCATAAAGACATTTTAAATCCAAGACCTGCATTGGGGATTCACACATATTCTGTCTTACTGAGGCTAATAAAAGCATTTTGCCTCATTCTTTCATTTTAATTAGGTGTTTTCTTCCTTTACTAGGGTTCTCTTGCTCTAGGGATTTCATTACTTTATAATATTGGCTCCAATTGACATTTTATTTGGTGTTTCAGAGACAATAAGAAAAAAGTAGGGAGTTTGTTTGTAATTTGGAAAAATAATGAGCATGCTATCATCATCTACCAGTAGAGAAGAACATGCCCCCAGGCACAGGCATACACAATTAGCTGCCAGACCCATCACTCTCCTCCCCATTGATCATGGTCCCTTTTCAGAGTTCCCAGGTGATCAATACCGTATGTTAAGAAACGGTTCACAGAATGTCCGTTTAAGAGTGATAGATACATTCAGTACTAGGGCTTTCACTATTAAAAAAAAAAAGATTAAGATAATTTCTAAACTTGTGAAATGGCCTCCCAGAGTAGACTTCGGGGTCTCTTTACTTGATTTAAGGCAATTAGAATCTCATTAGGAGAAAATGTCTTGTTAAAGTCACTCTAATAAAAAGTAAAATTCCCTGAGGATTATTTTTCCCCTTGAGAACAAATATTAAATCAACACCACCTGTATTCTAAATAAACATGTATGTTATAAATATTAAGAAAAATGTATTTAAAAAGCATAGCAACATCTTAATAGAAAATGAAATGCTTATTAAAACAATCTGATTTCCAAGAGTAATAAATCCTATAACTTTGTAGTTGGTATGTCAAAATATCCCCTTAGGAGATTAATGGATCTGAAGAATTTACAATATAAAAACGTAGGAAGATAGCAGGGGCTGTTGTTACAAGAAGGTAATAGAACTAGAGAATCAAAACACCCACCAGGCATAACAGTTTATCAATAATGGACTAGAAATTAAGCAAAGTGTATATGTGTGTGTGTGTCTGTGTGTGTCTATGTGTGTCTATGTGTCTGTGTGACAGAGAGAGAGAGAGAGTAAACAAACAATACCAGCCAGAGACATAATCCAGATGACATTTCAAATGTCCAATTAAATTTAAAAAAAGGGAAAAGAAACTCAACATCATACATGCCGACTATAGAATGCAAATTAAAATCATAACGACATACCTCTACATAAACACTAGAATAGTCATAAACAAAAAGACAAGAATGAGTTGAGGAAGATACAGAGAAGCTGGAACTCTTCTACACTTATGACTAGCATGTAAAATGGTAGCCAATTTAGAAAATAGTTTCACAGAGCTTTAAAAAGTTAAACAAAAATTTTCCTTGTGACCTAATAATTCCAATTCTGAGTGTCTATCTGGGAAAATAGATATATATTCCCACAAAAGACAAATTTAAATATTCTTAGCAGAATTATTTATAACATACCCAAAGTGACAACAATGCAAAAGTTCATCATCTGGTTATTTGATAATCAACTGTAAAACACCCATACAATGGAACGCCATTCAGCAATAGAAAATGAATGAGGTACTAGTGCTTGTTACAACGTGGATGAATTAAAAAATATTATGCTAGGTAAAAGAAACCAAAGGCAAAAGACTACGTATATTATGAGTCATTTTATCTGAAATATCCAGAAAAGACAAATCTGTAAAGACAGAAAGCAGATTAATGGATGTCTTGAGCTGGGGTAGAAGGAGGAATTGACTGTTAATAAGCAAGAGTTTTCGGGGCGCCCGGGTGGCTCAGTTGGTTGAGCAGCTGCCTTCGGCTCGGGTCATGATTCCAGGGTCCTGGGATCGAGCCCCACATCGGGCTCCCTGCTCAGCGGATAGCCTGCTTCTCTCTCTCCCCCTCTCCCTGCCATTCTGCTTACTTGTGCTCTCTCTCTAGCTCTCTGTCAAATAAACAAATAAAATATTAAAAAAAAAATAAGCAAGAGTGTTCTATGCAGTAATAGAAATGTACTAAAATAGGTTTGTGGTGATATTTGCAGAACTCTGTGTATTTAATAAAAATCACTGAGTTGCACACTCAATGTAAAATAGGTGAATTTTGTGGTACATAAATTACATCTCAAAAATGCTTTTGGAAATAAATAAAAGCACATTTTCAGCATCTCCAAATAAGAAATGAGGAAGCACAGATAGTAAGTCTAAAGGCAAAAACTAACAAACCGCCCAGAAACCAAACCATGTGGCACAGATCATGCACTCTGTTGTCTTTTCCAACTTAAATGTGCTTCCTGGAGTTTGTTTTCCTGGTAATTAGAAAAATCCCACCAAGCTCACTAGCTGGGCAGGGAATGCTGTCGATGGGCTACAAAGATAGAAGATTGTGTTTGTGAAAACACCTCTACCAAGGATAGTAAATATACTGATTACTTTTGAATTACTTTTGATTACTTTTGACTTTTAAATCCTCATAGAAACGATAAGATAGCTATCTCAATATCATTGGAGGGGATTGCAAATCTGAAAGACCCCTTTTATAGGAGACTTGGAGATACTTGAAGTTCGTTTTATTGTTGTCATAAGGAGTCTGATTCCCTTTGTTGATAATGAACCACTGACATCCCTTAAACCTCAACCTTCCCTGTTTTGCCTTTTGCCCCAGGTGCCTGCCAGAGAGACCCACTCCCTCCTTCGGTGAAAGTGAGTAATTCAAACTACAAAAGCTCCTTCCCTCTCAGTGGGAACCCTCCCCAGGCCTTTCCCTCTGGCCACAATAAAAACCCAAGCCAGTCTCTTTTGTTGCTCTCTCAAGCTATTGAGCTACCTACCTGCTGAATTACATAAGTAATCAAGCTTTTCATACCTTCTGGGTACTCATCGAGTTTGTCATCCGCCTTGGTATGTGAACCAGACTTTGGGTGGGAGTCCAACTGCCTCTGCAGGTGACCATAACAACTGTCTTTTGTCATATAGGACTTGATGAAAATGGGAAAAATGGGAAAAAAGAGAAAATTTCCTAAATTTTTAACTTGGACTTTGACATTGTGTGTGGTCATCATAACTATTTTCCTATTCACTATTTCTCCCTTTCATGCTTACTGAAATTTTTTGTTGTTTCAATTAGCAATACACCTAATTAAAACAACAACAACAACAACAACAAAAAACAAAAAAACCACTCTTCCATAGATTCATAAGTCCTCTTATAATTAAAAGATTCCTTTAACCAAGTTCTGACAAATGAGATGTAAGAAAAAAAGTACAAAGGTTAAGATTTCTGGGAAAACTGCTCTTTTCATAACTAAGGAAAAGAATGTTTTTAAGCTGACATGTGTCATGTGTCCTGTATCTTCCTTCCTTCTCCTTCCTGCCTAGAAGTAAGATATGATGCCCGAAGTTATCATGTAAGGATGAAAATGAAAGTGTCATGCAAAGTCTGGTGAAGAGGAAAATGAGATCCTTGAGTTTCTGCTACTCCAGGCCTGGAGTGCCTGCTTCATGATGCATTAAATGAGAGAGAAAAGAAAAAAACAAAAACAAAAACAAAAAACCCGAAACCCAAAAAAACTAAAAATCCTGAGTTGGAGGAAATGGCAAGTGTTAGTCAAAGCGTCAAAGTTTCAGTTATAAAACATGTTCTGAGACCTAATATAAGGCTCTGTGACTCTAATTGATAATATTATGTTGTACACTTGACATTTGATAAGCTCTTGAGTGTTCTTACCACATACACATACAGAAAGGTAACTATATGAGGTGATGGACATGTTAATTTGTTAATTAGCTTAATTGTGTTAATCATTTCATAGTGTACACATATATCAAAACATCAAGTTGTACACCTTAAATATATGTAATTTTTAATTATCTATCATACCTGAATAAAGCTAGCAAAAATTCCCCCAAATAAATTCCATTAAACAAATGATAGAATTTCTTTTTTAATACAGTCAGAAGTCATTTCTAAAAAATATATATATTATGCGAAATCAACTGATTTTCACTTGAGTATGAACTCCAACTTATTTTTTATGGACATTCTCTTTGTAACACTTTTATTTGCACAGAGTTTATGAGAAATGATAATATGATACAGTTTTTTTGTTTTGTCATCCTCCAAATACATAGTTACATGAGATTAACAGGAGGAAGTCAATCAGACAATTTGGGGGATCCAGGCTAAATGGAAAAAGAATTTATAACAACTTCATGTCATTTTTTGAAGAAAGATGGGGTGGGTGTAATATTGGGACTTGCATAAACTTCTTTTCTGTCTAATCCTATAGTACCTGGACCTGGATTGCCTTCATGGGTTTCAGAAGGAGGATCCATTGAAAAGACTTACATCCGGTCAGTAATTCAAAGATATAATTGCCTGAATGCCTAAAAAGAAAATATGGGATGAGTTTTTCTTTCTCCTCTTCTGTCTAATATAAGATTCAGTCTTTCAGACTCTTGAAAACTAGTGCACCAGACGATGAGAGGAATCTGTAAGACTGTACTTATCTAATCCTACTCCATACAACTGACTTAGATAAAGAGAAAAACATTGTCCAGATTCAAGCAACTACTGCTTTATTGGTAACTACTCTTTATTGGTAACTTTATTGGTAACTACTACTGGTAACTACTGGTAACTACTACTTTACTGGTAACTTTATTGGTAACTACTATATTCTACTTTTGTTAAATTAGATGGTTACACTCCCAGGAAGGAGAGAGTATTTGGGGGTGGGCGAGCAGGTATGGATGGCACTCAGCAATAAATGAAAATAAGTGAAATAGTGTAAAACTAGTTTTTCTTTGATTACTTGTTATAGTTTGAGAGCATGGAAAATCATACTGTGTCTTAGCTACATTTTGTGATGCCCAGAAGGGTAAATATTTGCTCTCTAAAAATAATCACCATTATTGAAAATTGAGGAGATAAATTAGAATCCAGAATACCTTAGGAATATGTAAGCTGACATGACCAATATAAGGCATATTGAATAATTGGAAATTAATTTTCAATAAACATTTGGAATGATCTTAATATGGCGATACTATTTGCCTCTAATTTTATAGGTCATATCTATTATCAAAGAAAACCTCTGAGAGGCACAGGAAACAAGTTTCTGTCACCAAAATAATCAAATGGGATTTATTTAATATTAGAGCCACTGATTACTGTATAGCTATTAGCATGGATGATGACTATTTGAGAGAAACATCTGATTAAGATGAGTGAAGATTCTTATATATATGTTCCGACTGCCTGCCTCAAAATAATGTGTTTTGATACCTATAGGCCTTGGTTTTATAGATAGAAAGCAAAGGCCAAGATGCAAAATGTTTGGCAAATCTAGTGTAGTATGTGCCTGAGACTGACATGGCAGGCTTTCATATCATAATTAAAAGCACTGACATTTACTGAGGGCAGCCATGAAAAATGCTTTGAATCATTCACACAAAGGTACATTTAGGATTCATTTATATTCATAGGACTTTCTGTTAGGATACTCAGTGTATCCTTGATGCAAAAAATATATATCCAAATTAAACATAGAAAATTAGTACACAGTATAACAAATGTATATGGCCCATAAGCCAACATTGGTCAAAACACTTTAAGCGCTTATATGAAGGAAGTATTCTGGAATGCCCACCAAAGACTGGGAATTTGAAACTTACAGAAACAGTTCTTCAAATATAGTTCCTTCTATATTAATATTAGGTGTATGGATAACTTAGGTTAATTTTTCTGGAAAGGAATAGATATCCTGGGGCGCCTGGGTGGCTCAGTGGGTTGGGCCTCTGCCTTTGGCTCAGGTCAGGATCTCAGAGTCCTGGGATCAAGCCCCGCATCGGGCTCTCTGCTCTGGCGGGGAGCCTGCTTCCCCCTCTTTCTCAGCCTGCCTCTCTGCCTACTTGTGATTTCTGTCTGTCAAATAAATAAATAAAATGTTTTTTTAAAAAAAGGAATAGATATCCTTACTGTAAATTAATATATTTATTTATAGTAAAATTAATTTGATTGTTTAAAAAAAACAAAATAATGATAACAATGAAAAATAAGCCAATTTCTCTATGACTCAGCAATGTCCCTGCCAGGTATACACCCCCCAAAATTTAAAGCATATGCACACATAAAAACTCATGCATGAAAAAGAAAAACAAAGTGATTAAAGGAGAATCCTAAAGAAGAATGAGGAGGTAAAGTATAAAGTATACAAAGATGGAGGACTAACCCTAGAGCAGAAGGGTGATGGTTTTTAATGTAATGAAAAGGAAGTGTGCAAGTAAGCTGTAGTTAATACATAGCTGCTTTAGGACTCTAGATGCATGATGTGAGTTCTCTAATGGAACCTGTCAAAAAACAATGTCTTATTCCAGTTCCCATAATATCGTGATAGTTAAAAAAGGGGAGGAAATTTATAGAAATTAAGAGCTGCCTAAATTGTTAAGTTTAGTAGAGAAATATAAACAGGCATATGTAAGTAATTTGATATTGATTAGCCTATTAATTTCTTGAAGTACAGTCACATGCACACATATGCATATTTACATAAATATATTAAGATTAGTTAATACAAACAAAACTATATGGGAAAAATTATTGAAAATTATACCTCATTAATTCTTAAAATTAGAAGTTCCTAAATATATCATATATTATTTCTCAGCTTATTTGTTAAAGTCATTCTTTCTGGTGTAATTTTTTTTTTAATAATCATTACTTTTTAATGCAAATGTTTTTGAAGTACAACATGCAGAAAAACGGATGAATTCAGGTCAGTGAATTCTCAGATTAAATAAAATCCATGTCAGTGGTACCTGTTTCAAGAAACAGAACAATACCAACATCCCAGAAGCACCCTCTATGCCCTCCTCCAGTCATTACCTTACCCTAGAGGTAAACACTTTCTAACATCTAATATCACAGATTAGGTTTCCCTGTGTAAAACTTTGTATAAATTTGAATAAATAAATTCTGTTTTGTTCTCTGTGTCTTTCACTCAACATTGTGTTTATGAGATCCATCCAATTTATTGTATATTGTATATTATTTACATTGTTGTAGAGTATTCCATTCCATTGTATATCACAATTTATTTATCCTTTCTAATATTCGTGGATGTTTAGGTTGTTTCACTGTGGGATTATTATGAATAGTGAGACTATGAACATTCTACTTTTTTTTTTTAAATTAACATATATTGTATTACTTGCTTCAGGGGTACAGGTCTATGAATCATCAGTCTTACACAATGCACACCACTCACCATAGCACATACCCTCCCCAATGTCCATAACCCAGCCACCCCAACCATTCCCCACCACCCAGCAATGCTCCGATTGTTTCCTGAGATTAAGAGTCTTTTATGGTTTGTCTCCCTTTGGATCCCATCTTGTTTCATTTTTCCATTCTTACCCCACCATGACCCCTCTGCCGTGCCTCTCAAATTACTCATATCAGAGAGATCATAGGATAATTGTCTTTCTCTGATTGACTTATTTCACTTGGCATAATACCCTCTAGTTCCATTCACATCATTGCAAATGGCAAGAGATCAGATTTTTTGATGGCTGCATAGTATTCCATTATATATATATCTATATGTGTATATATATATATATATATATATATATATATATATATATATATACCACCTCTTCTTTATCC
>NC_081569.1:88675204-88706090 GCF_022355385.1 Mustela nigripes
TATATATATATATATATATATATATATATACCACCTCTTCTTTATCCACTCGTCTGTTGATGGACATCTAGGTTCTTTCCATAGGTTAGCTATTGTGAACATTGCTGCTGTAAACATTTGGGTGCATGAGCCCCTTTGGATCACTACATTTGTATCTTTAGGGTAAATACCAGTAGGGCAATTGTTGGGTCAGAGGGTAGCTCTATTTTAAACCTTTTGAGGGATCTCCATGCTGTTTTCCAGAGTGGCTTCGCCAGCTTGCCTTCCCACCAACAGTGTAGGAGGGTTCCCCTTTCTCTGCATACTCTCCAACATCTGTCATTTCCTGACTTAAGTTTAGCCATTCTGACTGCTGTGAGGTGGTATCTCATTGTGGTTTTTATTTGTATTTCCTAGATGCCGAGTGATGTGGAGCATTTTTTCATGTGCCTGATGGCCCTTTGGATGTCTTCTTTGCAGAAATGTCTGTTCATGTCCTGTGTGCTTTTCTTCATTGGGTTATTTGTTCTTTGAATGTTGAGTTTGATAAATTCTTTCTAGATTTTGGATACTAGCCATTTATCTGGTATGTTATTTGCAAATATCTTCTCCCATTCTGTCTGTTGTCTTTTGGTTTTGTTGACTCTTTCCTTTGCTGTGCAAAAGCTTTTGATCTTGATGAAGTCCCAATAGCATATTTTACCCTGGCTTCCCTTGCCTTTTGAGATGTTTCTAGGAAGAAGTTGCAGTTGAGGTTAAAGAGGTTGCTGCCTGTGTTCTCCTCAAGGATTTTGATGGATTTCTGTCTCACGTTGAGGTCCTTCATCCATTTGTGGTCTATTTTCATGTGTGGTGAAAGGAAATGGTCCAATTTCATTCTTCTGCATGTGGCTGTCCAATTTTCCCAACACCATTTGTTGAAAAGACAGTCTTTTTTCCTGTGGAAATTCTTTCCTGCTTTGTCAAAGATTAGTTGACCATAGAGTTGGGGGTCTATTTCTGGGTTCTCTATTCTGTTCCATTGATCTATGTGTCTGTTTTTGTGTCAGTACCACACTGTGTTGATGATGACAGCTTTGTAATAGAGCTTGAAGTCTGGAAGAGATGCCACCAACTTTGGCTTTCTTTTTTAACATTTCTCTGGTTATTCAAGCTCTTTTCTGGTCCCATATAAATTTTAGGATTATTTTTTTCCATTAGTTTGAAAAAAAATATGGTATTTTGATAGGGATTACATTAAATGTGTAGATTGCTTTAGGTAGCATAGACATTTTTATAACATTTCTTTTTCCAATCCATGAGCATTGAACATTTTTCCATTTCTTTGTGTCTTCCTCAATTTCTTTCATGAGTACTTAAAAGTTTTCTGAGTACAGATTCTTTACCTCTTGTTTAGGTTTATTCCTAGGTATCTTAGGGTTTTGGGTGCAATTATAATGGGATTAACTCCTTAATTTTTGTTTCTTCTGTCTTGCTTTTGGTGTATAAAAATGCAACTGATTTCTGTACCTTGGTTTTATATTCTGACACTTTACTGAATTCCTGTATGAGTTCTAGCAGTTTTGGAGTGGAATCTTTTGGGTTTTCCACATAAAGTATCATATCATCTGCAAAGAGTGAGGGTTTGACTTCTTTTTGCTGATTTGGATGCCTTTTATTTCTTTTTCTTGCCTGAATGCTGAGGCTAGGACTTCTAGTACTATATTGAATAGCAGTGGTGATAGTGAACATTCCTGCTATGTTCCTGACCTTACAGGAAAAGCTCTCAATTTTCCCCCCTTGAAAATGATATTTGCTGTGCATTTTCCATAGATGGCTTTTATGATATTGAGGTATGTACCTTCTATCCATACACGTTGAAGAGTTTTTTTTTTTTTTTTAAGATTTCGTTTGACAGAGATCACAAGTAGGCAGAGAGGCAGGCAGAGAGAGAGAGAGAGAGGAGGTAGTAGGCTCCGCTGAGCAGAGAGCCTGATGTGGGGCTTGATCCCAGGACCCTGAGATCATGACCTGAGCTGAAGGCAGAGGCTTTAACCCACTGAGCCTACCAGGCACCCCTGAAGAATTTTGATCAAAAAAGATGCTATACTTTTTCAAATGCTTTTTCAGCTTCTATTGAGAGTACCATATGGTTCTTATTGTTTCTTTTATTAATGTATTGTATCACATTGATCGATTTGTGGATGATGAACCAACATTGAAGCACTGGTATAAATTCCTCTTGGTCGTGGTAAATAAGCCTTTTTTTTAAAATTAATTTTATATTTTTTTATAAACACATATTTTTATCCCCAGGGGTACAGGTCTATGAATCGCCAGGTTTAAACACTTCACAGCACTCACCAAAGCACATACCCTCCACAAGGTAAATAAGCCTTTTAATGTACTGTTAGATCCTATTGGCTAGTATTTTGGTGAGAATTTTCTCATCTGTGTTCATCAAGGATATTGGTCTGTAATTCTCTTTTTTGATGAGGTTTTTGTCTGGTTTTGGGATCAAGGTAATGTTCGCCTCATAAAATGAGTTTGGAAGTTTTCCTTCCATTTCTATTTTTTGGAACAGTTTCAGAAGAATAGGAATTAACTCTTCTTTAAATGCTTGGTAGAATTCCCCTGGAAAGCCATCTGGCCCTGGGCTCTTGTTTGTTGGGAGATTTTTGATGACTGCTTCTACCTCCTTACTCGTTATGGGTCTGTTCAGGTTTTCTATTTCTTCATGGTTCAGTTTTGTTAGTTTATACGCCCTAGGAATGTATCCATTTCTTCCAGATTGTCAAATTTGCTGGCGTGTAGTTGCTCATAATATGCTCTTATAATTGTTTATGTTTCTTTGGTGTTGGTTGTGATCTCTCTTCTTTCATTCATGATTTTATTTATTTGGGTCCCTTCTCTTTTCTTTTTCACAAGGCTGGCAAGGGTTTTATCAATCTTATTAATTCTTTCAAAGAACCAGCTCCTAGTTTCATTGATTTGTTCTACTTTTTTTGTTTGTTTGTTTGTTTCTATTTCATTAATTTTTGCTCTGATCTCTTAATTTTGCTTTGTATCTCTTCTCCTGCTGGGTTTAGGCTTTCTTTGCTGTTCTTTCCCCAGCTCCTTTAGGGGTAGAGTTATGGTGTGTACTTGAGACCTTTCTGCTTTCTTGAGAAAGTCTTGTATGGCTATATACTTTCCTATCAGGACTGCCTTTGCTGTGTCCTACAGATTTTGAACAGTTGTGTTTTCATTATCATTTCTTTCTTTGAAATTTTTCAATTTTTCTTGGTTGACCCATTTCATTCTTTATTAGGATGCTCTTTACCATCCATGTATTTAGGTTGTTTCCAACTTTCCTATTGTGATTGCATTCTAGCCTCAGAGATTGTGGTCTGAAAATAGGCAGGGAATGATCTGTCTTTTGGTACCAGTTGAGACCTGATTTGTGACCCATTATGTTCCATGTGCATTAGAGAAGAATGTGTATTCTATTGCTTTAGGATAGAATGTTCTGAATATATCTGTGCTGTCCATCTGGTCCAGTGTGTCCCTTAAGGCCTTATTTCCACGTTGATCTTTTGCTTGGATGATCTGTTCATTTCAGTGAGGGGGGTGTTAAAGTCCCCTACTATTATTGTATTATTGTTGATGTGTTTCTATGATTTTATTATTAATTGGTTTATATAGTTGGCTGCTCCCATGTTAGGGGCATAGATATTTAAAATTGTTAGATCTTCTTGTTGGACAGACCCTTTGAGAATGAAATAGTATTCTTCCTCATCTCTTATTATAGTTTTTAGTTTAAAATATAATTTATCTGATATACGATTGCCACCCCAGCTTTCTTTTGATGTTCATTAGCATAGTAAGTAATTTTCTACCCCCTCACTTTAAATCTGGAGGTGTCTTAGGTCTTAAATGAGTTTCTTGTAGACAGCATATTGATGGGTCTTGGTTTTTTTTTTTTTTTTTTTATCCATTCTGATACCTGTGTATTTTGACTGGGTGCACTTAGCTTATTTACATTCGGGGTAACTATTGAAAGATATGAATTTAGTGCCATTGTATTACCTGTAAGGTGACTGTTACTGTACACTGTCTCTGTTCCTTTCTGGTCTACTACTTCTAGACTCTCTCAGAGGACCCCTTTCAATATTTCCTGTAGGGCTTGTTTAGTGTTTACAAATTCTTTTAGTTTTTGTCTAAAAGCTTTTTAATCTCTCCTTCTATTTTCAATGATAGCCTAGCTGGATATAGTATTCTTGACTGCATGTTTTTCTCATTTAGTGCTCTGAATATATCATGCCAGTTCTTTCTGGCCTGCCAGGTCTCTGTGGATAAGTCTCTTGCCAACCTAATATTTTTATCATTGTATGTTACAGACTTCTTGTCCTGGGCTGCTTTCAGGGTTTTCCCTTGTCACCAAGATTTGTAAGTTTTACTATTAGATGACAGGGTGTGGACCTTTCTTGTTGATTTTGAGGGGGGCTCTCTGTGCCTCCTGGATTTTGATCTTGTTCCCTTGGCCATATTAGAGAAATTCTCTAGTATAATTCACTGCAGTATACCTTCTTCCCCTTTCTCTTTTTCTTCTTCTTCAGGGATCCCAGTTATTCTAATATTGTTTCATCTTATGGTATCACTTATCTCTTGAATTCTCCCCTAATGGTCCAGTAGTTGTTTGTCTCTCTTTTGCTCAGCTTCTTTACTCTCTATCATTTGATCTTCTATATCACTAATTCTCTCTTCTGTCTCACTTATCCTAGCAGTAAGGGCCTCCATTTTTTATTGCACCTCATTAATAGCTTTTTTGATTTCAGCTTGTTTAGATTTTAGTTCTTTTATTTCTCCAGAAAGGGCTTTTATTTCTCCAGATGCAGTTTCCCTAATATCTTCCATGCCTTTTTCGAGCCCAGCTAGAACCTTGAGAATTGTCATTCTGAATTCTAGATCTGTCATATTACAAATGTCTGTATTGATTAGGTCCCTAACATTCGGTACTGCCTCTTGTTCCTTTTTTGTGGTGAATTTTTCCACCTTGCCATTTTATCCAGATAAGAATATATGAATGAGAGAATAAAATATTAAAAGGGTGGTGAAGACCCCAGAGAAATGTACACTAACCAAATCAGAAGAGACCTCAAATTGGGGGGAGAAGAAAGGGAGTAAAAAGATGTCTAAATTTTTTTTAATTAAATATATATATATATATATATATATATATATATATATATATATATATAAAATCTTAGACTGGTGAATAGAACAGCCATCCACTTGATTTTGGGTCGATTTTGGTCTCTTAGAAGCAACTACATCCCAAAATTTTAAAGAATGAAAAACTCATTTATCTACAAATATAAGGGTAAAGACAATGAAGGGGTGGAATATGACTGTACAGATGAAAAATTTTAAAAAATTATAAAAAAAGGAATCGATAAGATAAGTTGGTTGGAAAAACAAAGAAAAAGAAAGTGGTGAGAATATGATCAGGCTGAAGACTAGACCAAATGCCTGTGCTAGATTTATGGTATATTTTGGTCTATTAGAAGAAATTGTATTCCAAAAATTTTTTAGAAGAAAAAAACCCTGTGTGTATACAAAAAATAAAGTTAGATACAATGGAGGATCAAATATGACTATAATAATGAAGGTTTAAAAAGTTTTTTTTTAAGAAAGATATTTTTAAGATAAACTAGTTAAAAAACGTTAAAAGAGGAACAAGGAAAAGTGAAAAAAGTTAGAATAAGGAAAAATATTAAAAAATTTAATTAACTTTGTAAGACTAATGAATCATGGGAAGAAAGCCATGAATTCCATGCTTTGTTTTCCCCTTCTCTGGAATTCTGCTATTTTCCTTAATTAGTGAGTTTGTTCTTAGCTGGATGTTCTTGCTGATCTTCTGAGGGAGGAGCCCACTGTAGTGATTCTCAAATATCTTTGCCAGAGGCAGAATTGCACCACCCTTGTCAGGGGCTGGACTAAGTAATCTGTTCGGGTTCAGTCTTGAGAGCTTTTGCTCCCTGAATGCTTTCTGTAGAGCTCTGGAGGACAGGAATGAAAGTGGAGGCCTCCCAATCTTTGGCCAGGAGGAGCCAAGAGCTCAGACCCCACTCCTTAGTGCACCTTCGGGGAAAAGGGGTCAATCACTCTGGTCTCCCTGGTCTCTGCCACGCTCCAAACTCACATGGCCTGTGACTGAGTGTTTTTATCCCTTGCACACAGCTCTATTTGGAGTCTCCAATCCCAGCAGATTCCTCTGCTCTGCTCTTCTGAAGGATGAAAATGGGTATCCCTGGATCTGCCACTTGTGGAGTCCCTGCTCAAAGATCAGTGCCGTGACTGTGCTGTGGATCATGGTTTAAGCTAACCCCAAACTGAGACCTCACTCCTCAACTCCATCTCTCTGCCCAGCATCCCTGCTCTGCTACCTGCAAGCTCTGCTACACTCAGACACCCCCAATCATTCTGTGACCTTGTGGGTCCCAAGACACACTGTCCCTGCAAGGGCTCCACCCCTGCTTAGCCTCTGGAGCAATGTCCCTCAGTGGAGCAGACTTTTTTTTTTTTTTTTTTTAAGGAGCAGACTTTTAAAAGTTTGAATTTTGCACTTTGTTGCTCCACTGCTTCCAAGGATCTGGCCCCTCCCCGTAGTCTCTCTTCCTGTCACTTCTAATTCACTTGTCCACACGTCATACCTTTCAGAAAGTGGTCGATTTTCTGTTTCTAGAATTGCTGCTCTTCTCTTCTATCTCCTGTTGCATTTGTAGGTGTTTAGAATGGTTTGATAACTATCTAGCTGAATTCCTGCAACTTGATGTCATCTCAGTCTGTTACTCCTCCATCATCTTGACTTCTCCCCCATGCCCATTTTTAAATTGAATTATTTGGTTTTTGTTTTGTTTGTTTTTCTATTGAGTTGTTTGAGCTCATTGTATATTTTGGATATTGTCCCCCTATCAGATATATAATTTGCAAATATTTTCTCCAGTGGGTTGCCTGCTCCAGATGGTTTGTTAGCTGTGCAGAGGTTTTTAGTTTGATGTAGCCCCACTTTTTTACTTTTTATTTTGTTGCTTTTGCTTTTGGAGTCAGGCCTAAAAATTCAGTTCCAACACTGATGTCAAGGAACTTACTACCTATGCTTTCTTCTTGGAGTTTTATGGTTTCAGGTCTTACATTCCAGTCTTTAACATATTTTGAGTTAGTACATGGGAAGCCAACAAATAATGTAAAATGTACCACTGTGTTTTAAAGTGATGGGAAGATCACCTTCATTTTGTCTTTTTCTTATTTTGTGCAATATGTGTGAATATTGAGAAGAGTTTCTGACATGTATTATTTTAAAATGTTTTCACAATGTAATTTGAATCACAATGTAATTTGTGAAAGTGGGTCCAGTTACCACAACATAAATTTATTTGCTTAGAGTATACTTTAAGGTATAATCAGATCCGCATGATAACTCTTCAGTATAATAAGACTAATTATGATCAACTGCAAGATAAATTAAGTGTTAGATATAAAAATGGAGAAATAACCTTATAAGATGATTCAGCCAAAAGATTATATAAATCTATACTCAAGCTTCAATTAGTAAATCATATGAAAGATGAAAGAGAAAACATCAATTTTCAAATGTGGCTGAGCAGGTATTTTATTATAGATTGCTTTTAATGTAATAATGTCTTATAAAAGCATATGGAAGATTTAGCAGATGTGGTTAGAATTTCAAACTCTGTAGAAATGATTAAATCTTGATCTATGTGTCTGTTAATCTCACAAAACTAACTGAGGGTTGCTGGGGGGAGGGGGTTTAGGAGAAGGGGGTGGGATTATGGACATTGGGGAGGGTATGTGCTTTGGTGAGTACTGTGAAGTGTGTAAACCTGGTGATTCACAGACCTGTACCCCTGGGGATAAAAATATATGTTTACAAAAAATAAAAAATTAATAAAAAATGATTAAATTTTGTCATGAGAAAAGTAATAGATTTAAAATCCAAAGTTTTTTAATTTAAAAATTAATTTTAAAAAATTAATTTAAAACAAATTGTAAAATTTTTTTTTACAATTAAAGTTTTATGCATAATTCAGCCAGTTGGTGGTTAAAAATTTTAAAGAAGTTTGTTGTGGTATAATTGGTAATCAACTACAAATATTTAGTGTATACCATTCGATGAATTTGATCATATTAGAACACTATTATACCTTCACTACAATCAAGGGTCAGACATATCCAACACCTCCCCCAATTTTCTTTCATTTGCTTTTGTTTATGTTGTTGTGTGTTTGTGTTTGATAAGGACATGTAACATGAGCTTTACCCTCTTAACAAATTTTGAAGTACACAATACTGTATTGTTAATTATGGTACTGTGTTGTACAGCAGATCTCTAGAATTTATTCTCTAGAATTTATTCATCTAGCATAACTGAAACTATACCTATTCAGTAATAGCTCTCTATTGCCTCCCAACACCTGGCCTGACAATCACTATTGTATTCTCTGCATCTATGAGTTTGACTACTTTAGATACCTCTTATGAGTAGAATCATACAATATTTGCCCCAATGTAAATGGCTTATTTCACTCAGCATAAGGTCCTCCAATACATACATGTTGCAAGTGGCAGAATTCCCCCCCACCTTAAGGCAAAACAATATTCCATTGAATGTATGTACCTAATTATCCTTAGCCGTTCATCTATCAGTGGACAAAGGGTTATTTGTCTTGGCTATTCTGAATAATGCTTCAGTGAACATAGAAGTGTCAATTCTCAGCATTCTGGGACACTCCCTTAGGTGGTTAACTGAACTGAACTGTAAAATATATTTGAAAATCAACTCATATATTCATTAAAGTTAAGAATGTTAAGTTAAATTAAAAGTTAATATTTTAAAAAGTACAATATGTGAGTTTTTGGTATATCTGAATTAATTTCATCTTAAAAGCAATATAAGAATTTTTGGTACATCTGAATTAACTTCATCTTAAAAGCAATATATGAATTTTTGGTACATCTGAATTAATTTCATCTTCAAAAATCAATATTTTACAACATTTTTTATTTTATATTTCACCATATTTCTTGATTATTCCCACCACTGAAAGTAAAGAACAATCTAAAATCAAATGTGGTTAATTCTAATTCTATTTTACCTATAGGCAATTTTTATTTATAATTAATCTAAATCTAAGTGCCTAATCTAAACATTGTATTTAAGGATATTAAAATCACAGTAAAAATAGAAGATAATTCAAAAAATATTCTGTTAAATTGTGCCTTAGAACAAAACAAAACAAAACACAAAAGAAAAACCCCTTTATTTTACCATAAATCACTGTACTTTTGTAGCATTTCCTCTGCAAATTTAAGGATTGAATTCTCTAAAAACTCTCTGGTATAACTTTTGCATTTGTTTATGTGTATTTTAGGAGTTCATTGTAGTTCATTCAAGATTAATCTTACACAGTATGTATTTATTCATTTAGACTCAATTTTAAGGTTTGAAATGAACTATTTCCTCCTAACATGTTACAGATTTTTTAGGAAAGATTTTATTTATGTATTGGAGAGAGAGCAAGCACGAGTTGGAGGGGGTGGAGAGGAAGAAGGTGAGTCCCCACTAAGGAGGGAGCCAGTCATAGGAGGCAGTGGACTCTGGGATCATGACTTCAGCTGAAGGCAGATTCTTAACCAACTGAGCCACCCAGGTGCCCCAACATGCCACAGAATATTTATGGTGGTTAGAAGATCTTAGATATCTTCCAATATCCTGTTAGATACTGGCAGTTTCTCCATCTCTGATATAGCCTTCATGGATATATCAATATATAAAAATCCAGGGCATTGCATGGCTAATATTATATTATTTTCTGATCAACTTCTTTGAATATCAAAATATTTCAGAGCATCAGATGTGGTCAGTAGTTATTTTGCACAATAAATTACAGCTTCATTCCTTATACTATCTTTTTAGTGCATACCTCTGAAACTCCAAATAGGAAGCAATAAGACATCTTAAATATTCATTATTTGGCTTTACTTTGGGTCAATTTCTTACATGTGATCCTATAAATGCTTAGAGACTTCTACATGGTCTATAGGAGAGTGTGCTTATTAGATGAAAAATGCTAAGAAAAATGTCAGATTAATGTTCAGCTTTATGATTGAAAAGAACCTCTTGAAGTTCGCATCAAAAATAAACCTTGTTATTTAAGATTTGTTTTGTCTTTCTTCTTGTTTTGGAAAAGAAATTACTTCAGGATAAAAAAGAAGATAAAGATAACATAGAAGTATCCTTACAGTTCAGGAAAAGGGGGGAGGACCATGTAAAGTATTATAAAGCAATAAGCGAGGGCAAAGACTTGGGAAGAACCATGTCCATAGAGCCAAGATGGATCCAAGCTAGATATCCAAGACAGATAAAGGGAGAGCTGTCCTCTGATGTTAATAGCCGCAGGGACAGTTGTGGAAGTGGACCCCAATGCCTAAAGACCACCTATGATATACTGCCATGGGTATCAAACTGCTTGTGCTGTGTAATCATAGAAGATGTCCTCTGATTAGTGTGAGGACTGACTTTTGACAATGACCTGTATGGGATCTATAGAATATCTTGTAGAAGTCACTTCTGATGCATATATATATGTATACCTTCTGATGAAAATATCAAACTTTTTTTTTTTAAAGATTTTATTTATTTACTTGAGAGAGAGACAGTGAGAGAGAGCATGAGCAAGATGGTCAGAGGGAGAAGCAGACTCCCCATGGAGCTGGGAGCCCGATGCGGGACTCGATCCCGGGACTCCAGGATCATGACCTGAGCTGAAGGCAGTCGTCCAACCAACTGAGCCACCCAGGCGTCCCCAAAATATCAAACTTTTATGTATACAAATGCACTCACACATACATAAATATTCCTTATTACTTTTATTTTCTTTGGATGAATGGTTCAGTTCTAGTGAAAGGCTTTACTACACCCAGTACTTCACTTTTTTTTTTTTTTTTTGCAAGATCTATACTAACTGGTCCTTGTTCTTTGCATATTAAATGAACCTTTGATAGTTCCAAAATAAGGAAACAAAACTAATTCAACCATCTCTTCATGTTCTCTCATTTATATTTGTATTCTTTTAAAATGTTATCTATTTAGTTTTGTAATGGTTACCATACTATTTCTTTGATATTTTAAGCTGTATTTTTTAGTTCCAATCATTTAGCAATAAAATTTATTTTGTCCAAAATTATTCAAGAATTTCCAACCAACCTTCAGAAATATTTAAAACATGGGGCGCCTGGGTGGTTCAGTGGGTTAAGCCTCTGCCTTTGGCTCAGGCCATGGTCTCAGGGTCCTAGTGAGTCCCAGATCAGGCTCTCTGCTCAGCAGGGAGCCTACTTCCCCCTCTCTTTCTCTGCCTGCCTCTCTGCCTACTTGTGATCTCTTTCTCTCTGTCAAATAAATAAATAAATAATCTTAAAAAAAAAGAAAAGAAATATTTAAAAGATGCATTAACTTTCACAGAATTGGACTCTAAAACTTTCCCAAGCTACCTGACCTGAAGCAAGTACTGCTTTGTTTTCTGATTTGCCTTATCCAGGAATATGCAAATTTTTATTTACAAAGAAATGAACTTCAGTGATGAGATTCATGATACACACTGCCACGCTGGTTATGCACTCTGTCTATGCACAGTCCTAACAATAAAGTTGTGATTACTTTTGGACTGGGTGAAAAGAGGATTCGTAGATATGTCATATACAAACCAGCAGGGTGCAAGTGAGAAGGAAAATTCCTTGATGGTGGAAACGATCTTTAGAAATGCATGCATTGGGGCACCTGGGTGGCTCAGTAGATTAAGTGACCTACTCTTGATTTTGGCTCACATTATGATATCAGGGTCCTGGGATTGATCCCCTTTTTGGGCTCCATACTGGATGGGAAAGGAAGGGGGTAGTCTGCTTTAGGATTCTCTCTCCCTCTATCTCCCCTCCCCACCCCTCACCCTGAGCTCGCTCTCTCTCAATAAATCTTAAAAACAAAAACAAAAACAAAAAACAAATGCATGCATTTATTTTATTTTCTCTGAATTAATTTTATGTTGGATTTTTTTAGATACTCATTAATTTGAAGAGAATTATAAAATTCAAATATCATAAATTACTTAATTTTCTTGTTCATATGTAAATAAGTTAAAGCTTGCTGACTATGCATGCATTGGAATTATTCTTAGTCATGCCTCAAGAAAACCATTTATCTCAATATTTCTGAGGAAAATGGCAATAATTTTAATTGCCATATATTTTAATTTATATCATGACATAAATCAAAGTTAGCACTTTCTACCACATAATGTTTTTCTGTTATTTCAAAGCGAACTTAAAAATATCTAGGATATATAAACCACTAATTATAGTTTATGGTTTAATTTTATTGTTACATAAGTTTGTATATACATAAACTTAACTTTGACAAAACTTATAATCCAATTTTCCCTGTTATAATATGCATAGTATTTTAATTTATTTTCAATTAAAATTACATCTTTTTTATTTAATTCTTACAACCCTTATGGACAGAATATAACTTATGAATTGTGAACTGCCACTGATTTACTTGGCAAATAAACTTGCTTTTGAATATAAATATTTTATATTCTCTATTTTATCTTACTGGAAATAGCTTTAATAAATAATTACATTTAACTATTAATTACTACAAGCTCTCACTTCCCTAAATTTCTATTTTTGTCCAAAAATTCTATCTTTATTAAATAGCTAGCCTTTCTACTGGGACTGTTAATATTGAAATCGAACTATTTACATAAAGGCAACTGCATAATCTTTCACAGTAATATCAGATATAAAAATATTTGCTGGGAGTCCCTGGATCGCTCTGTCGGTTAAGCATGAGCCTCTGGCTCAGATCATGATCTCGGGGTCCTGGGATCAAGCCAAGTGTTCAGCTTCCTGCTCAGCGGGGAGTCTTGCTTTTTCCCTTTTTCTCTGTCCCTCTCCTGTCCCCCTCATGCTCTCTCTCTCTCAAATAAATAAAATATTTAAAAAATATATTTGCTCTTAGCAGTGTCTATTGCTGAGAATAATGTGTTTTTAGATTTTTACTTAATGATAGAATGCAATAAATGATACTGACATTTTTTAATCCAAATTGATAAATGATCATCATAATTACATATTAACTTTACCTTTAGCTCTCTGATCACATCGTGATTACCCCTATATTCTGATAGATAATAAGCAGTGAAATGGAAAACCCATAGGACTTGGTATCAAAACATCCTATAGAATAATGTGAAGTTAGGAATCTGGTAAAAGAGTTACAGTTAAGAGAATGCATCTTGGTGCCTATTTTCATCATCCTTTGCATTAATTTTAAAATGTAAGTGTAACAGTGTCATAGACTGAAAGAGTTCTAAGTAATTATTTATATTTTAAAATGACTCTACACATACATTGGAAAATGTTTTAAGAATTTGCATGGTTCTAACATAGGCAATAATGTTCAAGGATGCTATAAAAAAAAAACAAGAGGACAGAGGTATATTTCTCATTTGAAAATCATTTAGGCATTTACAATATGCTACTGTTGTAAACACTGTGGAATTAATAATGAATTATGGTCTCTGCCTTGAATCAGTTCAGTCTAAAGGGACGAGCAAGCAGAGCTTCAATTCAGTATGACAAGTGTTTTGATAGAGATTGCTTTAGATATCAGCAAGGGAAAATCCATTGGTGGGTTATCAAAAGCTTCCAGAGGAATATAGCTGACCAACAAATTTTATAAACTTAAAAATTAAAAATGGGGGCGCCTGGGTGGCTCAGTGGGTTAAGCCGCTGCCTTCGGCTCAGGTCATGATCTCAGAGTCCTGGGATCAAGTCCCACATCGGGCTCTCTGCTCAGCAGGGAGCCTGCTTCCTCCTCTCTCTCTGCCTGCCTCTCTGCCTAACTTGTGATCTCTCTCTCTGTCAAATAAATAAATAAGTCTTTAAAAAAAAAATTAAAAATGTATTTTACTCTAAAATTTTTGTTGTCCTCAAGAGAAAGGTCTTTTAAGATAATCTAATTAGATGTTTACTTCTGGAAAAAGAAGATTGGCCTTAACTCATCTTTTTATTTTTTAATGTTAAAATAGCATATTTTTGTATTATAATCCACACCCATCAGTGTTTAACATGCTTGCTATATTCTGATTAGGATATTGAACAAATTAGAATCTGACATTTTGTCCCTTAACTTTCAAACAGTATATTTAGTTTATATTTCATTATTATTAAACAAAACAAAGTATTTCTTCTTATACTTTACAAATGAAGTCAATTTAGTTTTTAAGGAAAAAATGATGTCAGTTCTTTTTATGAAATCAGCATTTAAGCATTTATCAAAATATTTCTGTTGACAATTACATTCTTGAGGATAAGTTTATCTACCTTTTCTTTCTGATACGAGAAATTTTGGAGAGTTTTCCTATAGTCTAGATCTGTATTTCTCCAGATAAATACTCTATTCTTTTAATGTTCCCTCAAAGAAAAGTGTTCAAATCCCTGAGTGGCTTTAGTCAGTTCTCTTGTAAGTTCCTTGAATTCAAGGAAACTATTTTTTGATGACCTCAACTTAAATAACTCTTGAGATGATATCTCAATATCTTAGAGAATTTTGAAAATCTATTTGGAATATGTTATATATGTGGTCATCTATATACCATTAATTATGGGTAATTTGACTATGAATAAATCCACAATTTCCATGCAAGTAAACACATTAAGGTATTGTCCTATCAATGTTTAGTACATAATGGGTGCACAATAAATAGTTATAAAATAAATTAATAAATCATTAAATATATCATTTTTAAAGTTAATCCTTTTTCAGATTCATCTCCTTTGAAATTTTACTGTTATAGTTCAGAATAAATGTTCAACTATTTACATGCTTTGCTTTTAAATTAAATCATATAAATTTATCCCATTACACAGACTAAATAAATTGATGCTTATTTTGTCATCAGTTCTCATTACTAACACCTTTTAAAAGCATATCAAATATGTTCTTATTCAAGTAATTAATTAAAAACTCGAATAGATTAAGGCAGAGAAGAAACCCTTTGCACATAATACCCTTTCTAGAAGGTGGCATTCATTCTTTAATCAACTTCCGCTAGTGATGGATGTTTGATATGATAGTAATTTGCCTAACAGAATCGGCATCAAACTCATAATTCTTCATTTTAGCTATAAAAATGTGAGAGACTTAACATTACATTTTCTGTGGATTTTCCAATCATATAATATTGTGATATTTAAGGTTTAACTTTGAATAAACTAGAAATACTGGAAAATATTTAGTGTTAACATCACAAATAATATGAAATTTGTGGTTAGTTTCACATTTTGTTTGACCTATGTTTATTTTCTTCCACATAAAAACTGAATTTTTCTTGTCATCATTATTGACTTCTAGTGAATAATTAACCCATATATAACCATTAATAATTTTTCAGTATATGAAAACATTGCTTCTCTCAAGTAACTTAATAACACTTAATCTTCAATGAAACTTTTCTGAAAATATTGTCTTATGTCAAAGAGTCAAAAGTGTGGAAAAAATATTGAATAGGTTATTTCTTGGGGGTGGGATTACTGAAAGAGTTGATTTATGCTTTATAAGTTGAATCATTTTTAATTTTTAACAGCAAGCACATTCCATTGTATTAAAATTATCTCTGAATTTATATACTTTCATAAGTTTGATTCAAATGGAATTCTAAGATGTCCAATGCCATCTTATTTCAGATAATAAAAAACAATTTAAGTGCTTAAGGACAAAAGAAGTTAGATGCATTTTGTTAAACTCATACAAATCAAAATGTGTAACTAGTTTTAAGCATGATATATTTACATGCATTTTGACTCAATGACTCCACTAAAAGCTTCATAATCAAATAGAAATATAGGTAGATAGCCAGATTACAGGTAAAGAGATATGAAGACAAATATACAAAGAGTTAATAGACAAATAGAGGATAGATAGATAGATAGATAGATAGATAGATAGACACAAAAGATAGATAGCTACATGATAGATACACAGACATATATTAAGAAGTAGGTATATATATGGACATATAGACAGAACTAGAAAATAGAAAGTCTTACAGATAAATAGAAAAATGGACTTTTGGACAGATATGCAGAGGTCTATAGATAACATCCAAAGAGAGAGAGAGAGAGAGAGAGAGAGAGAGAGAGGGGCATGGATAGATAGAAAAATAGGCAGATAAATAAAATGACATACATATATTCATTCATATAGTCTGATAAATAGAGGAATAAGACCCACATACAGAAAGAGAGAAAGAGAAAGAGAGAGACAGAGAAAAAGGATAACTGTATATTATCCTAAGACCTGGGGACAAGCATTTTTTTAGGAAGTCACAGTTACTTTTTAGGAGAAAATTCATTAACACTTGAGGTAGAAGTGAAAAATCTCAAAATGTATTTCCCTGGGAAGCATGACAAAATAATCATGGAGATAACTAAATTGCTCACAGTCGAAGAATGAAAATTATTTTCACCTAAAAAATTAAAAATAGATGAGGACCTTAAGCAGGAAATAAGATGGATGTGTAAGTTGATTTATATCACTGGTGAAAAGTTTCTGCTGACCAAAATGGTTAAGAAAAGGGAAGTCTAGTGTTAATATTGAAGTTATTTTCTATTTCTATGATTAAAATTCCTTCTTCACCAATCAAGTCACAGTGAAATCAATCAAACTCAAAAGTCTTGGGAACAATTTGTATTTTACTTGGTAATATTTTATAAGGGCATAAAATCGGATTAAATATAATTAGATCTTCTGGAGCCAGCTGACTTCCAATAGAGTGCTGAGTCCTCTTTATAGAGGACCACATACTGCCAGGACTGATACAGAATATTTGGGTATATTAATAAAAAAATTAAATCCTTGCCTCCATTGAACTTATTTTCTAATGTAAGTGTATAGATCATAAACAAATAGAAAAGTTAATAAATAATCTATGATGAGTGTTAAGTGCTATGGGGAAAAAATAAAAGTTGGATAAGAAATACTGACATGGAAATGATTGATGTATAGGGTGATTGAAAATGTTTCACTTAAGGAGAGACCTGAAGAGGGATTTAGTTTGTTCACTTGGGAAAAAAAAAAAAAAAAAGAAGAAGAAGAAATTTCTAGCAGAAAGAAGCATACAATGACTCTGAGTCACATAGTTCCTGGAATGGTAGAGGAATATCCAAGAAGCTTATATTACAGAACAATCTTCAAAAGCAGTAGGAGGAGGGGGAAGAAGCGTAGGGGTTGCAGGAGGTGAAGTAAAGAGGTAGCAGGAGGCTGTATCATGAATATCTGTTAGGCTGTTGGGAGGATCTCAGGAGATAACTTAATCAAGGCTGGCTATGCTATGCTTCTGTAACATATGTAACCAAATCATCAGTGACCTAACTCACACAATATTTACTTGTTTGCTCACAGAAAAACCTTATAGGTCAGGTAATCATCATACAGGAAAGGAAAACATCATTCTTGGTGCAATATTGTATCATCGATGAGAGCAAGCAGGATCTAAGACACAAGTGGAGTGTTGGCTTTATATTCCACTGGGACAGTTCATGTGGGTTGGCAGGAGGTATGGCACTCAGAGTATACAGAAGTTCTGATTGTTTCTGCCTTCCCAGTGACTTTGGAAATAGTCATTGGCTGAGAGTGTGAATCTGGAGAAGTGTTGGTGGTTTGAGGAGAGAGAAACTGAGAAAGTGCCATCCGGAAAAGACAGCAAGTAACTGGATTAGGGATACACAACAGATTCCTATGCAAGTTAAAGTGCCCATTTGAAGATTATAGTCCAGAATTTGAAGGCAAGACCTGGCAGCAAACTTGTGTGATTTTCTTCAGCCACATTCATTTGCATGTGGAAGCTGATAAATACAGAATTGGGTTTTTCCCCAGGCGAGTAAAATGGGAAGCAGACTGAGCATGTAAATTGAGAGTTAAGGCAAGTGAGTGGTGACAATAATGGTCCTTTGAATCTCAGCTACATTAAAAGGGAAGTGAGCATACAAGGGGGTGGAGAATTGTTTAACAAAGATAAATTCCATTGTGTTATAGTTTGACCTGAACGGGAGGACTCTCTTGGCAGGGTAATAGAAAGAGTGAGCTATAAAGATCATGGGTGACACAATGCTGATTCTCAAAATTGAAGGAATAGATTAGTTGTATTTACTGATCCAAGTGGAATGTGGGTACGTGATTTTATCAGTGAGAGGGCCAATAACAAACAGGGAGCACAATGGAACTGAAGTAGTTTGAGGTTTTGTTTGTAAAAGTATGGGTATAAGGAAAACATGAGGGATTGTGTATTAGCATGGATTAGTAATAGCCCATTTGGAGATCCAGAAAGGAAGGGTTTCTAAGAACCTGGAGGGAAAGACTCAGAGTGAGCATATCTAATGTTTGCTTGTTTGTTTGTTTGTTTAGAGAGAATCTTGAGCAGGCTCCATGCCCAATGTGGAGCCCAATGTGGGACTTGACCTCATGACCCTGAGATCATGACTGGAGACAAAATCAGGAGTTGATCACTTAACTGATTGAGCCATCCAAGGGCCCCCAAGAGTGAACATATTTAAGTTTGTACAGCAAACAACAGATATATAACATTGAGGTGTAGAGAATAAGTTTATTTTTAAAATGGTGCACAAGGTACTGAGGGCACTCTGACTGAATATTGGAAGGGTTATCTGTTTGGATATTGGGGATTACCTAAAAATATGACCTGAGTAAATTTGAAGAGTGCAACAGTTTTAGGAGAAGAAAATGGCTGTTACAGGAATAAGAAAAAGGGAAGTGAACCCCTTTAGGGGTTTAATGTATGTACCTTAGCTAGAGAAGGAGGATTTTGCATAGTTGGACAGAGAAAACCCAAAGGACTTGTTTGGGTATAAAACTGGATATATATATATATTGTTGATGGATTGATTATTTTGTCATTATGTAATGTCCATCTAACTCTAGTAATTTCTTTGTTCTGAAGTCTACCTTATCTGATATAAATACCCACTCCTGTTTTTCATTTTATTATGATTTGTATGATATATCTTTTTCCATTGTTTTAGGTATTTTTTAAGAGATTTTATTTAGGGCACCTGGGTAGCTTAGTTGGTTAAACGACTGCCTTTGGCTCAGGTCATGATCCTAGAGGGCCGGGATCAAGTCCCACAACGGGCTCCCTTCTCAGCAGGAAGTCTGCTTCTCCCTCTGACCCTCCCCTTCTCATGCTTTCTCTCTCTCCCACATTCTCTCTCTCTCTCAAATAAATAAATAAAATCTTTTTATTATTTATCTTTTTGAAAGAGAGAACAGGAGGGGGGATGGGCAGGGGAAGAGGCAGATGGAGGGGGAAAAGCAGACTCCGCATTGAGTAGGGAGCCCAGATGGGGGCTGGATCCCAGGACCCTGAGATCATGACCTGAGCCAAAGGCAGACTGTTAACTGACTGAGCCACACAGGCATCTCTACATATTTATTTTTTTTAAGTTTTTATTTAAATTCCAGTTAGTTAACATGCAGTGTAATATTAGTTTCATGTAACTACATTGTGTTTTTGTTTTTAAGAGTTTTTTATTTGTTTATTTGACAGAGAGAAACAGAGCAAGACAGGGAACGCAATCAGGAGGAGTAAGAGAGGGAGAAGCAGGCTTCCTGCTGAGCAAGGAACCCGATGCAGGGCTTGATTCCAGGACCCTGGCATTATGACCTGAGCCGAAGGCAGATACTTAACGACTGAACCACCTAGGTGCCCCAACTACATGAGTTTTAAATCAATCTCTTAACCATAGCATAGTGTTAGATTGTACTTCCTTTCAATTGGTTTTAGAATAGTTTTAGATTTATAGAAGAAATGTTAATAGTATAAAGTTCCTATAAACCTCAAATCCAGTTTCCCCTATTAATATCTTACATTTCTATGGTACATTTGTCACAATTAAAGAACTAATATTAATACGTAATTATTAACTGAAGTCTGGACTTTATTTAGATTGTTTCAGTTTTTGCTTAAAATTTTTTTTCTGTTCCAGATACCTCTTCAAGGATACTACATTACATTTAGTTGTTATGTATCCTTAGGCTCCTTCAGGTATAACAGTTGCTCATAATTTTCTTGGTTTTGAAGTCTTGACAGTTTTGAGGTGTAATCATTAGATATTTTGTAGTCTAGTCTACGGCCATACCACCCTGAATGCGCCCGATCTCGTCTGATCTCGGAAGCTAAGCAGGGTCAGGCCTGGTTAGTACTTGGATGGGAGATATTTTGTAGTCTATCTTTAAATTGAGACTTATCTATTTTTTCTATCAGGATGGAATTATGTGTATTTAGGAGGAAGAACACAGAGATAAAGTGCTATTTAAAGCACAGTATTTCAACAATACATATTATAACATGACTTTCCAATGTTGTTAACCTTGATCACCTGGCTGAGATAGTGTTTGTCTGGTGTCTCTGTAGCAGACTTACCCTCTTTTTTCTTTTCACTCTTCCCTCTTTGGAGGAAGTCATTGTCCGCAACCCACATTTAAATATTGGGGAATTAGACATTATATTATTTCATTTATGTGAAATGCTCAGAATAGACCAGTTTCAACAGAACTCAACTGTGATAACCTGGGACTGAGTGTAGGAGTGGGAACTGGCTCCCAACAGGTTCACTGAAATTGTTTAAGGATGATGAAAATATTTTAAGTGTAGACCACGGTAATTATACAACTCTATAAATTAATCATATTATTATAAATAACTAAAATGGAATTGAGAATAATTATGTGTGAATATTATGATGTATAGATTATACCTCACTAAATCTATTGAAATTATCATCAGAAAGTAAAAGTTGAAGAAAATTGGAGAAAAACGTTTACTCAGATAAGTGTACTTTTCAGGTATTTCACAGTAGAATGCAGCTACAGTATAGCTCATTCTCTGTCCTTCTGGACAAATATTGTAACCTGATAGAATTAGTGCATAGAAAAATAATTGCGATACTTAGCTTTGTATGGCAGCTACTATTTATTTTTGCATTATAAAAATTCAACTATGAGTTTTCCAGTCATTTCCTTTTACATATGGCACATTTAAAACAGAAAAAATTATTGTATATGATAACATATTTATTGAAGTGATTACTTTCTAGGGCTATAACTTGCCAGAACTCTTAAAAAATATATAAAATGAATGACAGCTGCTAGCAGATTTTCTGGAACTGCTAACTTATTTCCGGAATTATAATATATAAATGTTAGTTCCAAGAACAAAATTTCACAAGTCCTCATTACTGGTGATACTACTAATGTCAGTTATGATAATAAACAGTTTATCATTAATGTAATTTAGGGATTCATGATTTGCATTAACCCGTTCATTATGATCCAGGTTTTATATTGTTTTCATGTAGTTGTCCTTACATGCTTCGGTAGTATTAGATGGTAAGAATGGATTGAAGAAAAACTGATAGGAAGTTTGAAATTAAGGCTTAATGTTTAAAACAAGAAATGGGATGAATACATGGCACTCATTTTCTTTTCCTCCCGAAGACAGGGAATAACCCATTTTTTAGTATCTAGTTTTGGCCAATATAATGTAACCAAAAGTGATATATGATCCACCTCCAGGCTGGGCCTATAAATACATCCCACACAGCATCCTGCCCGGTTATTTCCTTTTCTAATGTAATCTTGGATGGGAATGTAAAGGATGGTGATAATCCAAGAGCAAATTAATTAAATCTCTTAATATAAATTTCATGGAGAAGACTCCTTACCATAACTTCCAATATCATCAAGGTGTGAGGCAATTAGCAAGAAATTATGTTAAGTCACTGAGATTGGTGAGGCAGGTTTTTTCTTATCTTGTTTACAGAATTCTAATTTATGTCATTAGTTCCCATCTAAAATAAAATATTACATTGGAAATACCTGCACATAGCCATATTTTTATCATACTTCTTTTGCACTCTTAAAATGCATATGGGGATGTTGTTAAATAATGTATAAATGGACATTCACATTAGAAATTGATTTTTGTGTGTTGAGCACTTGCTGTGTGTTCTACAGTGTTCTAAATATTTTATATGTATTCATTTATAAGATCCCATCAGCAACCTGTGAGATTGGTGCTATTATTATCATCATTTAACTGATGAGGAAACTCTGGGGGAGTGAACTTCTGTGCTAATATTAGAATATATTTCTAGGAAGTGGATGGTCTGGGCTGGAATTTGCAAGCATGAGCTTTTCACTATTAGGAAAAACTGGGGGATATAAATGTATACATGAAACTGGTTCTGCCCATTTTATCCTCTTGTAATTTTAGTATATGTCTCATTATCTTACAACCCTTTAAATATATATAGATTTATATATAATTCTTTTAGTATTAATGAATAGCAATAGCAATGTCAATAATAATCATAATCATGGAAATGAGAGCAGAAAACACTTGAATATTGTATGTCATTATATTAAAAAGGTCCTCAGGGCTAATACTGATGCAGTAGCTTCTCTGAGGTTAGTGCTAAAATAAAACCAAATCTGCAGATCAGGAAACCCAGAAGATGTGACCCCATATTTTGTGCTCTTAACTACGACAATATCTCTTTTCCTGGTTAATTCAGTATCCGCCATCATCCAATAGGAAACAAAACCATGAATAAAATGGCAATCGTGCCAACAAATCTTTTGTGAGGGAATTATATTTAGTGTAATAGATACAAATCTGAGTCTATGTTTTACAATTACAGCATTTTAACTGCAAGCCAAAATGAGCAATAAGGGGCTTTGCTAAATGGTAGTCACAGTTCCTGTATTAATCAGCTATATTCAGCATGGTGAAAACAGGTTCTAAAGCCCTAAAATATGAAGCAATGTAACACTTTAAGATTTTATATGCTGCTCACCTTAAAACACTCTGTTTTAAATTGGAAACTCAAGCTGCAGATTTTACTAGCAAACTTGCTGACTAGGTAGGAATTTCCTGACATGTAGATCAGACCACTTGATACGCATTGCCATTTGAGACCTGCCAGGACTTTTCAGTCTCCAAACACTTTCTCACTCACTTAATGCATAAATGCTGGCCTTAAGTTTGAAAGATGACAGTTAAAATTTAAATATGTTTTCTGGAAATGGTACCACTATAAGCCATTGTCAGTGACTTATCAATTCAATTATTAATAAACGTATTATATTATTCATAAAATGAAGCCAGATCATTACAATATAATGGATAGAATCTCTGTTTTATCATAGCCTCTTCTGCATTTTTCTTTCACAATATTTACCAAAATAGATACTCTTCACAACAGTAATAAAGATTTGCTTACATGGATCTTATTTAGATCAAGCCCCTTTTAATAGAGCCAAAACATAGCTAAAGCCAGAACAGTTGTACGAAAGGCAGATTCAGGTTAAATATTGCAGTAGGCTCCAAGCAGGTGGAATGACAGCAGGAGGATACTGATCAGAACACAGATCTCGGAGTCAGGAATAAGGTCAAAGCTGAAAATTAAGCTAACTCAAGAATAAACCTATATATGGTAAGAAACTATTTCTATCCACATTTTGTGTAGAAATTATTTTTATGAGGTCATTCTAATGAATTTTGGAAATGTAAATATTATATGAATCATCAAAAAAGTTGACCCAGATATTTTTTATCTGGTCTTTTTACCAAATATTCGAAGAACAGATATATCTAATGAAGCACATTTTTTTCCTCAAAAGACGACAAAAACAACAAAAACTCCATAATTCATGGAGTTTGCCAGGCGACTGAAACATTGGTAACAGCCTGACAGGCTAGGTTAAAGAAGAATATTGTAGGTCAATCTCAATATTGAACATATACATTTCTGATGCAGAAGAATTCACCCCTATTTTCTTTTTTTAAAATCTAGCACACCAGAAATAAAATGCAACTTGCTTAACCTGGCAAAGACAACTAAAATAAAATACTAGGAGTCTCCATGCATTAAAATACTAAAAAGTAGTCCTTTAGTCAGTAACAAGCAACTTACTTGCTACCACTTTTTCTATTTCATGTTTCAGTTTTAGGCACCAGCTATAGACACACAGTTTGAAGCACCTGCAGATAAAATAAGAAACCAGGAAAATGAAACAAAAATTTAAAAGACCTCAAATTAATACAAAATATCTTCATGATCTTATGAAGAAAATTTTAGAAGTATCTTGAAAGGTATTTTTAAAAGATGTAAATAAATGAAGTGGCACACTATATTCATACTAAAGGAAAATGTAATATCATTATAATGTTAATATCCCCCAAATCTATCTACGATACAATGCAATTCCAGACTTAGAAATAAGATTTTCATGAAATCTTATGTTGAAGACCCAACAATCAAAAATAGCCAACGATCAAAAATAACCAAATTCTGGAGGGAACAAGGAAGGGGAATTTTCATTGCTTATGCTAATTATGAACCTATTATATTTAAGATAATAGTGCTATTGTGAAGGAATAGAAAATTAAATGAATGAATAGAACAGAGGAAATGACCAAAAGTCTTTGTAAACTTAAAATAGGTGGCATTTCAGATCAGTTGGGAGAAGTTAGAGTATAAAGATAGGGTACTGGGAAAATTGATTCCCCACATGCTTACAAAAGGAAATTTGATCTCTTCCTGGCACTTCACCTAAATTTAAGTTCAGACTAATTATAGATTTATATTACTTAATTGTGGTTGGAGGATAATTTCTAAATAAGACATAAAATAAAACCACAAACCATAAAGCAAAGAATTGATATCTGCCACTACATTATACTGAAGGTAGTAAGTATGAATACCATGAACAGATATTTTTACAATTCCCAACCGAATAGATTTTATTTTTAATATAAAATAATTAGTATAAACTAATAAAAAATGTATTCAATAAAAAATGGGAAAAATGGTAAGAACTGTCATTCCATAGAAGCACAATGTTAAAAGACATATGACAAAAATATTCTACCTCACTAGAAATTGAGGTGTGTAAAATAACATCATGAGATAACTTTTCATACCCACTAGGCTGGCAAAAAAGAAAAAAAAGATACTACTAAAAGGTAATGAAAAAATAGTGAAATTCTTTCATTGCTAGCCAAATAGGTAATAGCACATAAAGAAACAATTTTTCTTTACTACATATACTTAAAAATGCACATATTAAATGACCTAAGAATTCCAAGAATAGAATATACTAGACAATCTTTCACAAGTGGTGTAGTAGATATATGCAAGATTACACATAGCAGTATTACAAGTAGTACAAATAAATCTGGACATGACCCAAATCTCCATCAGCAGTGAAGTGGGTAAGTAAATTGCTGTTTATATATTCAAGAGAATAAGGACCTAAATGAATCTCAAAATATCAGTATGAGGTAAGCAAACCACAAAAATCTCTTTATAATATAATTCCATTTATATATCTATGTAAACCCCTGGGTGAAGAAGAATATTTTATGCATAAATATAAATGTCAGCTAGGAATTATGTTGAGTCCCTACTAGTAGAGACCTTACTATAGTAGCTCAAATAATTTCAATTGTTTTTCAACTACAAAAAGCCTGGGAAGTGGGTATCCAGGGTCTGCCTAGAGATTCCACTTGTTTTTTCTGCTGCTCCTTACTTAGCATTGCCTCTGTGTTCAGGTTCAAAAGGTGACTGTTGAAGCTCAGACATTGAGAACACATTATAGATAGAAATAAGAAGAGGAAGAAGAGACAAATAGAACAAAGTTCTCTTGAGAGCCCCATTTATAGCTTTTCACTTAGATCTTTCATCTCAGCGGTCTCAGAAACTAGAAAATGCAGTAGTTTAGCGAAGTAGGTTGCCACCTTCAATAAAATTAGGGCTCTGTATGAAAAGGGGGAAGGGGAAGTATATGGGATAAATAACCGGCAGTTTCTCGCTCATACAGTGTAATGGCGGGGAAAGGCAAGGAGTAGATTAACACAGAAAGAGAAGGTATCTCTGGAGACTGGGAAAATGGATGCTTTGCACTTGGAGTGCAAATGGTTTCACAAATACATTGGTTATCATTTTATATCTAAAACTTGATGGTAAGTGCATGAATGTTCGTTTTTAAACTATACATTATATGTTACCTACATTCTTCTCTACTCTTATAAAGAGCTAAAAATAAAATGAAACAAAAGAAAAAAACAACATTTCCAGTTAATCTGTCAATTCCAAAGTGAGAAAGGCAAAATTATGAGATTCTTTTAATGATTGCTGAAAAACATCCTATCCTTTAACTGTGATTTTTGACTTTGGCTATCTTTTAGCAACGGAGCCTAGCATGTGTACATGCCGTAGCCCTCTTAGTTGGCTTAGATGGAACAGTGACAGGTTTTAGGTGTATACATTATATTCCTTGTGTGAAAAAAATTCATTTGTCTTTTATTAGCAATAGATAATCTCCATTTTTAGAAGAACACAGGAAGGCAGTTTGCGCATCTCGAGTTAATAGGAAACTGTTCTGTGTGGTTTTTGCAAAAAGAAAACAAATTTAGCTTCAAAGTATCCACTGTAATTTCTCTGCATTTGCTCAAAAGGTAGAGAAGGAAATGAAGGTGACAAAGCATTTATTGTGTGCTAGGCACCATGTTCCGTATTTAGCATTCAGAGTGCATCCTTTCTGGGTTACCTCATCTCTTGCAACAAGTCTCAAGACAAATTCCATGATACCCCACAGTATGGTTTAAAAGAATGGCCTGCAAAGGAGTAACAAGAATAAGACTTTGGGGTCTCCATCAGGACAACTTATTGATATGTGGTCTGTTTCTGCCTTCCCTGGGGGACCTTGTGTCTCCTTATTGCTCTGTTTTTCTACAGGGAAAACATGATAAAGCATATTGTCAGAGGAGGGAAAAGTAGACTTCTGAGACCTAGGCAATCTGGATTCCAGTGTCTTAGGTTTAGAGGGATTATATGGGAAAATAAATGCCCCAGGACATGGAGGTCACAGCAATTGTATTATTATACTGAAAATGTAACAGTATACCTGAGAAACCTGAGCTCAGAGATATAAAATAACATGTCTGAAGTCATACAGGCAGTGAGCTTCACAATTAGATCTGTGATTGGAAAGCTCATAGTGCTAACCTACCCTTGCTATTTTGTTTCTTAAGGTGACTATGATTGGAACAACCACAGAGCTTTATAAAATTCTATCTACCCTGGGGGCAGTTGGGTAGCGCAGTTGATTGAGCGCCTGACTCTCGGTTTCAGGGTTTCAGCTCCGGTCATATCTCAGCCTTGTGAGATAGAGCCCCATTGGAGCCCCCACATGGAGCTCTGCCTAGGGCAAATGCTCAGCGGGGAATCTGCTTGAGATATGCTCTCTCCCTCTCTCTCTGCCCCTCTTCTCACCGATGCACACTCTCCAATAAATAGATAAATAAAAATTCAATCTGCCCTGAATCACTTTTATTTTTTTTCAGAACTCAAGTATTTATTATTAGACAAAGCTTTAATCAGATATACACATAAACACACACATGTATATCTCTACATGTAGACATATGTCTGAATTGTTCATGTATATATACATATATATATATATCTATAATTGGAAGACTCATTGTTGTCCAAAATTTTACTAGAAAATGTGTGAAACAAAATACAGTCAGCAATTCAAACAACTCAGGAAATAAGCAGAAAGGGAGTATGACTTTAAAATCAGAATATTACAGAATCAATGAAAGTTATATTACAAATTATTTCTATTTTCTAAATTTCTGTTTATTGTCTTTCATAATAAGATATCATGAGAGTCAAGAAATACAAAGTTTAGTTATGTAAAAATCAAGTATGGGGAGCAAATTCAGAAAATTATCTTAAGGATTGGTTTTATTATTCCAAGAAGATTCAGTAAAACTGATTTTAAAAATATAATGATTTGCTAAGTTTAGCAATGGTTTAGAGCATTAGTCTGAAACTATTTGGCCATGTTGGTTTAACTGTTAATCAGTCCAGGTCAAAGGTTAATATACTCTTTTTTTTTTTTTTTTGTTTTTTTTTTAGATTTTACTTATTTATTTGTCAAAGAGAGATAGTGAGAACAGGAACACAAGCAGAGGGAGTGGGAGAGGGAGAATCAGGCTTCCCGCTGAGCAGGGAGCCTGATGTGGGGCTTGATCCCAGGACCATGGGATCATAACCTGAGCTGAAGGCAGACGCTTACCAACTGAGCCACCCAGGCACCTCAAAGGTTAATTTACTCTTTTTTTTTTTTTTTTTTTTTTATATTTCTTTTTCGCTTTTTTTTTTTTTTTTCCCTGGCATTTTTTTCTCTTTTTCTCTTTTTTTTTTTTTTTTTTTTAGGTTAATTTACTCTTGAGAACTGTTAGCTTCACTCTGTTTCACCATAATGTAGTGTATGTACTGGTAGATCTCATCAGTCTTTTTGCAAATTTAGAAAGAAACTGTCATGACAAAATGCACATGAATGATAACTGGATTTTGCTATTATTAAATAACATTTAAATAATATATCTTGTGTATTATTAGTATTATCTTCATATATAAAAGAATATGTTAATCACAAAAATAGATGTAAAGGAGAAAAATATTTCTGTCCCATTATTAGTTTATGTCACAGAAATGTGAAAATAAATGTCAAATGGACATCATTTGATTATTCTGATATATGCTTAGGGACGATTTAGAATCCACGCTTTCCCTTATTAAACCTATCTTAATATTCAAAATGGATGACAGGGAAGATGGAAATATTAAGGTAATCTTAAACCAACATACAGCTATTAATTTTAAGCTTCTTACTTTTGTTGCAGTATTTTAATAAAGGGATATCGATTCATCATTATGCATCTCTGTCCAAGTCTGCATTTCAGTGGAATTGTCAATGATGGAAATAAATTTCATTTTAGGCAATAGGAAAATATATGTAGAGTTGGAATGCAATCAGATACTCAAGGTTATAACTTTATAGATTATTGTGTTAAGTGTTAGGCTTTAATTTCTTTAAAGCTATGAGGAATTCAACAAAAGTTTGTCTGTAGGAGGGCCAAAATTAACTAACCAAAAGTTTTGTCTGCAATATTCTGTCCACACTAGACAAGTACATATGAAATAGGTCCAAAATCATAGTTAAGGACCTATAGCTTACATCTTCTCATAAAGCTTGTTGACGTGTGCTTGGGATAATACATTTCTATTACCAAAAAAAAAAAAAAAAAAAAAATCTTACTTTATAAAGGTTTTATAGGTTACTTGACATTTTTGAACCCCATCTTTCTTTGCCTTTACTCCAAACGATAATACATTTTTTCTTGTCAAAACTGTCCTCGTCTCCTGGAAGAAGCCTTTTGTTTCTCTGGCCTAGACTTCTATCTGTCAAGGTCCCAAAACTTATAAAGGTAATAGTGATCCTTGGAGAGATAAGCTGACAAGTAAACCTGTGTGGACCTTCTGTATGGTAATTTATCCTGGAAACTACTCAATATATTCATTCCATCAAAACTGCAGTTGCAGACTTCACTGAAATATCAGTGTGGTTTTTTCCACCTCTGTTAGGAGAGTAAAAGTATACAGAAGTATTTATTCCCTCTCCCCTTATAAGAATTCTGTACAATTTACCTCTAAGTGGTTCCTTAAAAGCCTGTATATTTCCCAATTTATTCTCCCACATTCATAGGAACTTCTCTGTCTTCACATGGAAAAATCCTTTCCCCATCACCAGCCACAGATGAACCAGCTCCTTATATTACTGTGAATACTAGATACAATCAAAAGTAACTTGAATGTGGTCCATATATACAATGGAGTATTATGCCTCCATCAGAAAAAATGAATACCCAACTTTTGTGACAACATGGTTGGGACTGGAAGAGATTATGCTGAGTGAAATAAGTCAAGCAGAAAGAGTCAAGTATCATATGGTTTCACTTACTTGTGGAGCATAAGGGATAACATGAAGGACATTGGGAGATGGAGAGGAGAGCTGAGTTGGGGAAAATCAGAGGGGGAGACAAGCCATGAAAGACTCTGGACTCTGAGAAACAAACTGAGGGTTTTGGAGGGAAGGGGAGTGGGGGGTTGGGTGAGCCTGGTGGTCGGTATTATGGAGGGCACATATTGCATGGAGCACTGGACGTGGTGCATAAACAACGAATTTTGGAACACTGAAAAAAAAATAAAACAAAATTAAAAAAAAAATTAACTTGAAATTTCCTCTCCTTTCCCCCCATATACCTGCCACTTGGCTCTGCTCCCACATATTCTGGCCTTTTTTTCTGTTACCAGGGCTCTAACCTCTCTGCTTTGTTCTAAAATCAATTTCTCCCAGGGTGCCTGGGTGGCTCAGTGGGTTAAAGCCTCTGCCTTCTGCTCAGGTCCCAGGGTCCTGGAATCGAGCCCTGCATCAGACTCTCTTCTTGGCAGGGAGCCTGCTTCCCCCACTCTCTCTGCCTACCTCTCAGCCTCTTTGTGATGTCTGTCTGTCAAATAAATAAAATCTTTAAAAAAAAATTTAAAGTCAGTTTCTCCCCTTTCTCATGACATTTCATTCCCTTTCTTCTACTCAAAGGCATAGTGTCAGTAATTCTTTTTCACCTACATTATGAGTTCTTGCCTGTATCCTGGATAATACCTTCCAGCCCACACATAAGTTGTATTTTTTCACATCTAGAAATTTTGGATCTTCCCCTGGGATCACTCTCTTCAGCTGTACACATATATATATATATATTTTTTTTATTTTTTATAAACATATATTTTTATCCCCAGGGGTACAGGTCTGTGAATCACCAGGTTTACACACTTCACAACACTCACCAAAGCACATACCCTCCCCAAT
>NC_081569.1:88711090-88765622 GCF_022355385.1 Mustela nigripes
CCTCTTTCATTCATGATTTTATTTATTTGGGTCCTTTCTCTTTTCTTTTTGATAAGTCGGGCCAGGGGTTTATCAATTTTATTAATTCTTTCAAAGAACCAGCTCCTAGTTTCATTGATTTGTTCTATTATTTTTTTGTTCTATTTCATTGATTTCTGCTTTGATCTTTATGATTTCTCTTCTCCTGCTGGGCTTAGGGTTTCTTTCTTGTTCTTTCTCCAGCTCCTTTAGGTGTAGGGTTAGGTTGTGTACCTGAGACCTTTCTTGTTTCTTGAGAAAGGCTTGTACCGCTATACATTTTCCTCTCAGGACTGCCTTTGTAGTACACATATATATTTAATTGCTTACTATTTATTCAAATGTGCACTTCAAACTTGACATGTTCAAAACCTAAACCCTGTTGCTTTTTTTTAAACCACATGCATAGCACCACCATTTTTTTCTTGCCTGTTTGATTGCACTAGCTTCTAGCAGGCCCCCTTGTTTCTGCTTTTGCACCCTAAAATCCATTTTCAACCCAATAGAGAAATCCTTTAACACAGTGTCACAGAGACTATGTCACTCCTTAATGTCTCTGATGGCCTCCTCTTCAGCTTATAATACAAGACAAAGTCTTTGCCGTGGTCAGTTCTGGTCCCACCATCCCTCTATGTTTTCCACCAGACTCCTCCCTTGTTTTCTTTACTTCATTGGTTCTAGCTATTTTGCTGTTCTTAGAAAATGTCAAACATGCTCCCATTTTAGTATTTTTTACCATTATTATTCTCTGTACTTCTAACACTTTTCTTCCATATAATATACATTCTACTTCATGTTTTTCAGGTCTATTCTCACATGTCTATCTGAGTCTTCGCTGAGTGCTACATATAACAGGACATGCACATTCAGAACTCTTTACCCTCTTTATATCATTTATATTTCTTCAAATAATTTATTTTCTATTTACCCTTACAGAAATACATCTCCATGAGGGCAGGTTCTTTTCCTGTTTTGGTTCCTCATATATTTCGAGGGCCTTACTGGTGCTTGGCACCTAATACATTCTCAGTGTGTATTGTTAAATGATGGATGGAATAATGTTGGTCTATTTCAGATTTTGCTATTCTTTACTTATCAGGTTCTAAGGCTTTAAATAATCATGTCTTTCTAAGCTAGTTTTTTTTTCTAAGTTTTAAACTCTGAAATTAAGGAAAATCATTTAACCCCAGTCAAACTAGCTAATGCAACATGTACAATCTTTTTAGGCACTATATATATGTGTATGTATAATATATATATATATATATATATATATATATATATACCGTATATACATATATAGTATATACATATACACACTCATATATACAACATAATATTATAATATTATGTATTACTTATATATAAAATATATATTATATTATTTACACATAAATAGGTATATATATGTAGTACTTATTATCTTCTCTTTTATAACATTTATAAACTACAAGGACTAATAGCAGAAATTATGCACAATACTCAGAACACTCAAAAGAGAAAGAAAAACGGGAGCGGTGAAAACAGGCTTGTTAGAGGTTAAATTATGATGGAGAATAGAAGTGACCACAATGAGAACATCCAAACAAACAAAACTCCCAGAAGTCTGTGGGTTTTTTGGTTAAGGAATCTTTTGAGAGTTATTACCTTAACACAAAATACCTATTTAAGAAGACATCTATGGTATTATCTTAATAAAATGTAAGAAATAATGTTATAAGAATCCCTTATATTGAGTCATTCATTGAAAATTAGATTATATCGTTTCTTAGAATTGTTTTAATGCGGCAAGAAGTGCACACTGTATTTTAAAAGGTGTTTTAATGTAAAAAGTTATTTAGGTAATTTTTATGGGTATGTTTTTTATGTACTTATTTTCTGTTATAACTGGGTGAGTGAGACATTGGATTTTACTTTATGCAAAGTTGTATTTATCGTTGTCTCAACAAAATGGAAATTATACATTTGTACCTGAGTGTTTCTACCTATTTTTTTCTTAATTGTGTTCCCACAGACTCTTGAGAAATCTGAGCTGTGAAGACCTTGATGTAAGAGATGTGTAAGTAAACTGGATTAAACAGTTTATCAGTAATATAACAATTTCTTTAAAATCACCAAAATATTATTCAGTTACAAATTAAAAATAAGGAAGGATTAAAAACTCTGGAAACACCAGAAGAGGCTAATTTAAGAAAAAGAAACAAGCAGGAGAAACTCGCAACTTTCGTCTTGTGTATGTACTTTGGACTCTCCTTGAACCAAAGTATGTAGCTAAGGTATAAATTTAACTGAACCTTTCCTTATATATCATAAAATCACTACCAATTTTCTTGCTCAGTTGGCTACCTTTATCTATAGAGCAATTCCGCCTATGAGTTATATGTGGTATTAGAAAATCAGAGTATCAGTATTTTCCCCATTTGTAGTGGAAGCAAATGGAGGCTTAGGTATCAGAAGCTAATGAATTATCTTCAAATAAAGTACCTCTATTTATTACATATCCATCATTTAAGTCTTTTTTTTTTTTTTAGGTTTTATTTATTTATTTGTCAGAGAGAGAGCACAAGCAGGGGGAGTTAGGGCAGAGAGAGAAGCAAGCTCCCCGCTGATCAAGGAGCCCAAAGTGTGGGGCTTGATCCCAGGAACCTGGGAGACAAAGACAGAGACTTAACCAACTGAACCACCCAGGTGTCCCCATTATTTAAGTTTTAAAACTCTTTTTTCTCATTCTTTCTCTGGAATCAGAAGCATCTAGAGAAAATATTCTGAAGGTTTTATTTATTAAAACTTTCCTCTTGTTAATAACAATATGATTATTTCACTTTCCAATCATTTATTTGTTTAATAAATATTTATTAACTGTAAATATATATGCCTGATACTGAGCTTGTTGTTTGAGATAAAGCAGTGAACCAGAGGGAATATGTCCTTGGGCCCATAGTGGTTAAATCCCAATGAGAAATATTGTTTGCTGAAGCACTAAGACTAAGATGATAGTATTTAATATATTGAGATAATAGCCACAGATAACAAAGTAATTAAATGAGCAGTTATATACAGAGAGTATAAAATAAGTAAAAAATTGAAGTAAATGGATAGATATTTATTGTCCCAAAATTTCATTTTGCAAAATTCAAATAATTCAGGCTTACATTATCCTAATTTCACTTTATACAGACTGAAGTAATCAAAGAGGCTGTGTTAATTCTGTTTCCCCTTAGAGTCCTTACATGCTTCCTAGAATGTTTGAGGAAATGCAAACTTGGTAATACCTATAACTGATGTATTAGTTATCCATTGCTGTGAAACAAATTATCCAAAACATAGTAGCATAAAACATTAGATATTCATCATTTTAAAGTTTCTAAGTTTCTGTGGGAAACATAGCAGCATAAATAACAATAAATGTTTATTATTTTATAGTTTCTGTGAGCAAAGAATTCTGAAATGGTTTGGTTGGATGGTTCTGGCCTTAGGTCTCCCATGAAGTTACATCAAGATGGCTGCCAAGATTACAGTAATCTAAAAGCTTGACTGTGGCTGGAAGATCTACTTCTAAGGGATTCTTATTGAGAGGTCTGAGTTCCTTTCCAGAGGGCTGCTTGAATGCCATAATGATGTGGCTGCTGGGTAAGTGATTCGTGAGACAAAGCAAGGCAGAGGCCATAATATCTTTTACAACCTTGCTCAGAAGTCATGCAGCATCACTTCTGCAATATACTATTGATTATACAGCCCTACTTAATGTGAAAGGGGAGTGGATAAAGGGGTGGATTCCATGATGTGAAAATCCCTGGGGACCATCTTGGAGGCTGGCTACTATATCTGAGATCAATTCATTTCCTTTTCCTTTCAATTTTTTTTTCCATTTAAAATCAGTTTTACTTGGAATGAGTCGAGATCAGCCTCAGCATATTTTCAAATCTGTGCGACAGATGCTATCTTGTCTGTAATTAGATAAGTTCTTCCAAAGCCCAAAGGCAAGGCCCTCAGAATGAAACACTCGTTGTACTTCCTTTATTTATTAGGTGAGCTAAATTATGAAAAGTGTTTTTCTGTTTGGGAAATTCATGGGATGTCTTTTGTCCCTGATGTTAACATATTTTCATGCAATGCTCTTTAAGCTGAAAATAATGTTTGTTATTTAGAGATTGCTTTCCCTGCCATTTTATTTTACATGTCAGTTTATGAATGTCCAGAGAAGTCCAGTAACTGAGGTTGTAAAATTTGGAATAGAATCCAGGTATTGTGACTCTTGATCCTTTGTCTTTCCTTTACAGCTTGCTAGCAGCTGAATAGTTTTCAATAATTTCATTCTAGTATGAGAAAGCATCCATAAATTTAGCAGTAGAAATTTGAAGGCTAGTTATAATGGAACACTTCAACAATGCCAGCAGCCATAAACTTTTTCCTGTATGATTTCCTTCTTTTCATTATGCTGGCGTTTCTGCTCAGAATTTCAAAGATGTAAAACAACAAAATGGGACTTCCCTCAAAAAGAAAACAAAAACAGTGAAAATGTATAGGAAAATTGCAATTTTAGAAATGTGTTGATTTCAAAGTTCTGACTACAAAATACAACTTTCAGAAATATATCTGTATAATTATGTGTTCCTTGACATGCCTTACTGAACAAATAACAAGACTATGGATTCATTAAATTTAAACACACACATATATGGTTCCCTCAACCCTTAATATCTACATAGTACATCTGTGTTTGCAAATATATTTCATTCCCTTTAAAATAAAAATGACTTTCCCCTTCCCAAACTAGTTTATTGGTGCTAGAAGCACTATAGCTAAGGGTTGAATCACTTCAGGAGTTGTGAATCAACTGTAAAATGAAAATTAATTTATCAGTGAGCAAAAGTAATACAGATAGAATATAGATTATCAACTATTAAACTCTATTATTTGCTTGGTTACGTTGATATATGACATGACCTTTCGCAATTCTTTACCACTTCCTTTGTTCTTGACATTCTGTTACTTTTTTTTTTTTAAAGATTTTATTTATTTATTTGGCAGAGAGAGAGAGATCACAAGTAGACAGAGAGGCAGGCGTGGGGTGGGGAAGCAGGCCCCCTGCTGAGCAGAGAGCCCAATGTGGGGCTTGATCCCAGGACCCTGAGATCATGACCTGAGCCGAATGCAGAGGCTTAACCCACTGAGCCACCCAGGCGCTCCGACATTCTGTTCCTTATAATAAGTTAAAAAAACAAAAACAAAAAACAGAAGAAAATGCCACAAAGTTAAATAAAACAAAATTATGTGCTAGGGTATTTTAGGTTTGTTTTTAATTGATTGTCTCATCAAAGTAAGTGCCCTAAAGTAGTCTGTAAAATGATCAAAATGGAGGTAAGAAAAAAGGAATGCCTTATAACTCCCAAACGTTTTGCAAAGAGGAAACTTGTCTTATACTCAGAATTTAGTATTTAACATTTACTATTTTATACCAAACATAATATTTCATAATGCCGCTCTATTTTAAAATAAACTTTTATATAATACTAGTTTTAGTTTTAGAAAAAATAACTGAGTAGTTGAAAGAGTTCCCATACACCACACACCCACTCTGCCGTATTATTAATATAGCATATATCTTTTTTTTTTTAAGATTTTATTTTATGTGTTTGACAGAGATCACAAGTAGGCAGAGAGTCAGGCAGAGAGAAGTGGGGGGAAGCAGGCTTCCCGCTGAGCAGAGGGCCCAATTAGGGCTCGATCCCAGATCTTGAGATCATGACCTGAGCCGAAGGCAGAGGCTTAACCCACTGAGCCACCCAGTTGCCCCAATATAGCACATTACTTATATTTACTAAACCAATATTGGTATATGTTGGGGTCCATTATCAAAGGAACAAGACTGAGACAAAGTGAAAGTTATGCAAAGCCTTATTCTATGCATTAGAATTTAGACTGACCAGCCAGGGGAACGAGACTGAGACAAAGTGAAAGTTATATGAAGCTTTATTCTATACCAAGCATTAGAAGTCAGACTGACCAGGCAGGGCCACCTCCAAAGAGAGCGACCCCCTCCCGATCTCACAGGCTGGTTTTATGGGCATAACCGCAGACCCAAGGTACCTGGCTTCTATTGTTAAGGCGTTTACTCCTGGAATCGATACCTGGAACCATACCAGGAACTATTGGAGTGTTTATTCCCGGAATGAAGTCCGTGGATGTAAACAACAATATGGCTACCTAGGCAATATGGAGTTGCTCTGGCTAAGCAGGCCCTAATAGTTAAACAGGTTTTAACATTAAATTGACCCTAACAGTATATTATTATTAACCAAACTGCATATTATATTTGGATTTCTTTAATTTAATCTCCTCCATTTCTGAAATAGAATTTTCCCATATTATATCTACTTACCAAATATCTGCTTCTGACAGTTGGCCATGACCGTTTCTCTGACTTTTCTTGTTTGAATAACTTTTAGAGTTTTGATGAGTATTGGCTAGATATTTGTAAAATGTGCCTATATAAGAGTTGGCTTGGGTTTTTCTTATGGTCAGATTGGGTTATGCATTTGAGGGGAGGAAGACCACAGAAGTAAAGAGTGACACTGTTTTTTAAGCACATATGTAACTGACTAATCAATACTATTATAATCTCTCATTCTATCCATTTCAATTTAATGTTGTTAAGAGCCTTTGGACCTGAATCCAGATAGTATTATTTCTCAAGTGTGTGGGATTAACTTTATGCTCTTGGAGTATTGATGCCTACAAACAAGTTTGATAAAGTCTGTAGGCTTTTGTAATTATATTAGTAAAAATGTAAGAATTAAATACCTAGCTTTCTTCATAAACATTGGAACCTGAACCTCTGAAAGTTATACTCCACTTGATGACTGTAATATAAATGTCATCTCCACCTGTATTACAAATCTATAGATATTTTATGTTATTTTTCATTGAGAATAAATTTCCAAAGGTGGGTTTTCTATGAATTAGCTGAACGAACCCTTATGAATGGTATTCATTCAAATTTTATCACTCCACCCATAAATTTTTTTCTCTCATAACTAGTAAAGTTCAATTTTGATTAAGTAGGTCCCGAATATATTAACTATATTGTCTATTAATTTTACATAATTATTTCCTGACAGTGGAATTTCAGAGGGGATGTATATCAAATATAGTATGTGTGTATAAGTCAACTACTATGGAAGTGCTAACTAGATATATGGAACATAAGCACCTTTATGAAGTGTAATAAAATTCTGAATTATACTTAACATTATATTTCAGCTGTCATGTGAGTTAATAATAGGAAAGGTAGGAAATCAAGTTAAAATAGTTTTTGGTTGAAGCTTTTATCAGAGTATTATTGATAAGGCTGAGATAAACTGTAAAGTTCTGTATCGAGGCCCTCTGTATACATAGTGGATATGACAATAATCACAATGGCTGAGTCACTCCTTTTAAAAAGGTATCCAATGCCTCTCATCTTTCTTTGGAAAAGAATTTTTAAGAGTGCATAAATTAGTCACTCTTGGCAGTACTGCTAAATTGAAACTCTTGACTTGGCTTAAGCATAGTTGGGACAGTGCTTCTTAGTCACCTGGAGATGTTAAAACACAGACTTCTGGGCCCTCTCCTTAGAAATCCTGATTCAGTTGTCCGACAAGGGGCCTGAAAATTTGCATTTTTAGCAAGTCTCAGTTGATGTTGACACTGCTCTCTCCCATCTACTGCATACTTTAGGAAAGAAAAAAACAGTGTATGAGATATTATACTCATTTATAAGAGTGGTCACTTGCTTTTAAAGACAGTATTCGAGGGAGGAAGTCAGAGAAGTCAATTAAAGAACAAATTTCAAAGAGGAAAAAAAATTGAGTTAGTTCTTCCAAAATGCAACTGATTTTTTAATATAAAAATCAGCTGTCTTTCTTCACCTGTATATAATGTATTCTAAAACACCACATCCCAAAAGGGATTGTGGCTTTTATATCATTATGGTTCTGGAAGGATTTTGTGAACAATTTTAAAAAACGTTCACATGCCCAGTGTTCATTTGTTATTTGTATACGTTGGTGTCCTGAGCATAAAAAAGATAAAATGTGTTTAAGTAGACAAAGGAATTAGATTTAAATAATATAGAAAAACAATTTAAAACTCATTATTCTTTTAAAAATTTTATTTTCATACTGGTTTTGTGTTATTAAAGCAGTGTGACTTTATTTTCCAATCTTTGTTTTATTAAACAGAAATTGAACTGAGTAAATTAAAAGATCAAATTGGCTTTCCCAAATAATTTGTGAGTCAGGATACATCCCATCTAGTAAATAGGAAGGAGCTGCATCTGTAGGAAAGGAAAGGGGTTTTTTTTGTTGTTATTGTTGTTGTTGTTTTTAGTTTTATTTATTTATTTATTTATTTATTTATTTTTAATTTATTTTTTACTTTCAGCATAACAGTATGCATTATTTTTGCACCACACCCAGTGCTCCATGCAATCCGTGCCCTCTATAATACCCACCACCTGGTACCCCAACCTCCCACCCCCCCCCCGCCCCTTCAAAACCCTCAGATTGTTTTTCAGAGTCCATAGTCTCTCATGGAAAGGAAAGGTTTTTAAAGGCAGTGTGTGTGGGGGTGGGGGAGGGGGTTATTATTAGCAAGGAATGCCCTATTTGAGGCAAAGACCCCTTCCTAAGGGGAAGAAAAACAGTCTGTCAATAAATTTCTCAATACTGATCAGGAAATTCCGTGTTGACTCATTAAAGGTTACACTGGGATGGGGGTTAGAGCTATTATTAGGCTAGGTACTGAATTTTGGTTCACTGATGTGGGGTCCTAAGATAAATGACCTTATTTGTGGCCTGTGGTTTTCTTTTTAATAGCTTTTAAAGATTTCAATTATTTTCAGTGGGACTGATGATTCTGTTAAAGTTGGTATTTCTGATGTGGTTTTCACATAATTTAAACAATCAAAATTATCACGTCTAAAGAATTGAATAAGACAATTGTATATATAACATTTGAAAAATAAAATAGTCTAAGCCATTACCAAGCTATTATTTCATTTGAAGCTGACATATGAAAGAGTTAATAAGGAAAATAAGTATCATTGTTTAGTAGAAATATCCATATGCGCTTTATATTTCACATATATTGAAATTACCTTTGGAATATTTAAATCACAATAGCAGTCAAATAATGTCTGCTGTTTGAGCTAATATTTTTAATATTATTCTAGCCTATCTTGCCAATAATGAATATCCAATTTTAAGTATGACTAGTTTAGAAATAATATGTCATATCAAACCCATATACCTATATAAAGTACTGGCTTTCTCTGCAATCAGGTTTTAGATCTCTACAATAAACTCTATTGTTTCCACAAAGATACATACATTTGCAAGCTTATTTATAGTAAATTTTTCCTCACATCATAGTTATAATTCTATTCCAAAGCATGTTTCATCAAAAAGGAGAGGGTTTACCAGAATAAATAAAAGTCCTTTGAATTTCAGCTTTGTTGTTTCCATACCACAATTTCTTAAAAAAAAAAAAATACCTTTGGGTATTTAGTAATTCCCTGATAGTTTCATCATGTATTCATCTCAGTTAAAGAATAATTACAAAGTAAATCAGACTGTGGTGGGACAATAACCAAGATGAATGCTAAAATGCGATTTCCTGAGCTTTATGTCAATTCTCATTAGAATAACACACACTACAGACATGAAATTCTATGTAGAAATTGTTTAGCAAGGCATTAATGAAATTTCTGTTCTAGAATATATGTTGGTGTAATTGCAAATCAGCTTTAGCGTAAGATATAAACCATATTTTTCATTAGTGAGTTGCATGTATTGAAATGGTTGGCCCTTATGTAAACCATTTTTTCTTCAATAAACTGATTTGTTTAAAAAATAATTATAAGTTTAGTATAATGTTAATTCCAATTGGTTTGGAATACTAGGGAAAATGAAATGTCAATTTAAAAAAATCATAATTAAGGGTGCATGGGTGGCTTTGAGTGCCCAACTCTTGGTTTTGGCTCTGGTCATGATCTCAGGGTCCTGAGACTAAGCCCCACATTTATCTCCAAGCTCAGTGCAGAGTCTGCTTGAGATTCTTTCCCCCTCCCTCTCCCTCCTCCTTCTGCTCTCTCTTTTTCTCTTTCTCTCTCAAATAAATAAATAAAATCTTTAAAAAAAATTCTTAACCCAAATTGTACTTTAATACTATTTAAAACCTTTTTTCAGAGCTATTTCTGAAGAAATATAAAAAAATTCTTGATCCGTCTTGACAATTTAAAAAACTTACTGCACACTTTTTATTGGATTTCACCTGAAATCAGAAGAAATTCCAAATTATAAAAATTATGAACGAGGAACATACTGATTCTTTCGTGAAATGGAATAAGAAATAAAAAAACAATTGAAAATGGTATAGCTCAAAATAGATGCATCAAAACTAGGCTAATTTATATCTCTCTTTTTTTTTATTACTTGGTTTTCTTAATTCAATATTTATTTATTTATTTATTTTTAAATTTTTTATTTTTTATAAACATATATTTTTATCCCCAGAGGTACAGGTCTGTGAATCACCAGGTTTACACACTTCACAGCACTCACCAAAGCACACACCCTCCCCAATGTCCATAATCCTGCCCCCTTCTCCCAACCCCCCTCCCCCCAGCAACCCTCAGTTTGTTTTGTGAGATTAAGAGTCACTTGTGATTTGTCTCCCTCCCAATTTATATCTCTTTTATCTAACTTTTTTTCTTTGATTGGAGAGGAGTGACGGAAGAAAAATAGTAGTGCAGAGTTTGAGAATTAGATTTTTTTCTGTTGATGCCAGCACAAGGATTTAGTCAACAGTGGGGAAAGAGGTACCCATTTTGCTGAAACTCTCCTGCAGAGATTATGCACCAAATATCCCATAAATTCCCACTGTAGCAACAGCGGTGGCAGCTCCTTTTAATCATCTCTTCACTTGCTATATTAACAGTTCTGATGCACCCCCAGGTGCTTTTGTATCTTTTCTGAGTCTGCCCTTAAATGTTGTTTAAACTGATTTATTCTACATAATGTTATTGATGGACAGGGGCCCATAAAGATTTCATTGAACTTAAAATTGGACCTGAGTGTTTCCCAATGGGGATAATCCTTTATGCCTGTGAAATTTTAATAACCTAATAAAAATTGCTTGTCATTTTTTCCAGTGAAATTTCTTTCTAGTTTTAAATATTAAATATTTCTTCCTAGTTTCTGCTAGTAAATAATACCAGTCACTGATACTTTGTTGCATTTGGATCTCCTGATTCCAGAATACAAGACAATAGTACTGTATATTTATTTTGGTAAAAATTAAACAGTAGAACTATTTGAGCTCTTAAGTAGAAATTAGCTAATTTCCCTATGGATTTCCAGTTTAGAACATTTACATATTGTATTAATGAGAGAAACCACTCTGAAATCATGTATGCAATACGAAATCACTACAGATTCATGAACAACAGTCAGCTAGGTCTTCAGTGTGGTCTATTAAATATTCTAATTAATTAATTTTGTTAAGAAATGTCACCAGTCACAAATAACAATATGTCAGTCAGGTGTCCTGGCAAGAAAAATAATTTAACCCCATTGGTTCAAATGAACTGATTTTTTGAAAGTTGTTATTTAAATTGCAATTAGTTAACATACAGTGTAATATTAGTTTCAGGTGTAGAATTTAGTGATTCAGTGCTTATGTACAACATCCGTTGCTCATCACAAGTGCCCTCCTTAATTCTTATCAACTTTAACCCATCTTCCTACCTACCTCCCCTCTGCTTATCATCGGTTTGTTCTCTATAGTTAGGATCTGTTTTATGGTTTCCTATCTTTTACCCTATGATCATTTTTTTTTCTTAAATTCTGCCTATGAGTGAAATCATATAGTATTTGTCTTTCTCTGACTGACTTATTTTGCTTAGCATGCTACTCTATCCATGTCACTGCAAGTGGCAGGACTTCATTCTTTTGGATGGCTCTTCCTTATTCATTCAGCTGTCGATAGACATTTGGGCTCTTTCCTTAATTTGGTTATTGTTGATAATGCTGCTTATAGCATCGGGGTGCATGTGTCTCTTTGAATCAGTATTTTTGTGTCCTTTGGATAAATACCTAGTACTGTGATTGTTCGATCATAAGATAGTTCTATTTTTAACTTTTTGAGGAACCTCCATACTGTTTTCCAGAGTGGCCACACCGGTTTGCATTCCCACCAACAGTGTAGGAGGGTTCCCCTTTCTCCACATCCTCACCAACACCCGTTGTTTCTTGAGTTGTTAATTTTAGCCAGTCTGACTGGTGTAAGGTGATATCTCATCTTAGCTCGAATGAAATAATTTTTTTATAAAGGGACTACTTAGACACAATGATTAAAGAACAAACAAGGGATGCTAATGTACCCAGAGACCAGCAACAACAGGAAACTCTTACTTTCACAGCTGAAGGGTCAAGGGAAGACCATTTATCTTGAGTGCCAGGTGAGAGCTGTAGCTTAGATAGGTTGGGGAGGAGGGGAATGGGGACTGTTTGTCTGGAGCTGTGATCTTGAGGGCCGCAGTGAAGATAATGACAAGAGGCACTGAAACAGGAAGTGAGAAAGAGACATCCTGCTTGATCTCTGCTTGTGTTTCTCTCCTGCCTAATCCAACCAAAGCCAGCAAGAGAGAGGATCTGGGTGATACCTGCAAGAGGCTTAGCCTTTAGGGACACAGCAGAGGAAGAGAAAGCAGAGAGGGAGAGGAGGCAAACAAAACAGAACGGGAACATCCCATGACAAGGTTAGGGGAAAACAAAAAGAACTCCCACAGCCCACTGGGCTGTGCTGTCAAATGTTAGCTCTTTGCCCTATTTCCTTCAGGGTTTACCATGAGCATTTTTGTATTTTCTTATGCTCCCCGGGGGCTTTCCTTTCAGCACTTCCCTCAAGTGCCATATCTTGTTTTTCCACCTTCAATCACTCTTAGAAGGCAAATGTAGACTTGTGGAGAGAAGAAGGAGGAGCAGGAGTGAGAGTGAGCGGAGGAGGGGGAAGGGGATGATGAGGTGGAGGAGGGGAGGGAAAAGACAGAAAGAACAAATTATGTGAATCCCTTCCTAATGCGGCTCAGGCTTACTATTCCTGTTTTTAAATATACTATTGATTCCACATTTGTGAGCAGAGAAGAATGAAATATCCAAGTAGATTTTCAGAAAGGCTTCAATTATTTTTTCTTTTTCTCACTTTTCAAACTCCTTTTTTTTTACCTTTACTGCTGAACACTAACCTGAGTAAAGATTAAAAGTTTCATAGGCTTTCCTGTAACATTCCTTAGATCTTGTAATGTCTATGGGCATCTAATCTCAAGGGAGAAGTCTGAAGCAAGCTTTATTTCTTTGGAGAATAACCTGTTATATTTTTAGATAAATTTTAAGATTTTTCCTTTCTTTGAATTTAATAATTTCATCAAGGCTAAATTCAATCTTTTCAACTCTTTCTTTGTTACTTTTTTATTTTTTCCACAGTGTATCTTTTCAGTTTCAGATGTTCTGGTGGCTGTGTGTGTGTGTGTGTGTGTGTGTATGATGTTTTTCTAACAGATAATAAATATATTTTGTTTCTTTTTTCTTCCTTCAAAAATAGTAAACATACATATTTGATCTTTGTTGATATTTTTCCATATGTGTCTTCTTCTCTAAATCATGCTTATATTTCATCTCTTTTTGCATTCTGTTACTTGTTTGATACATCACTGTTGCTCACAATGGTGAGAGGTTACCTAAAATGAGCTATTACTGAGTAAGAAGGTTTGAGTTTGTGAAAAACTGCGTTCTGGGATCTGTCAGGATAAAGGATTTACGAAAATGTCCTCCCCAAACCAAAACAAACTAACAAGCGTAAAAAACCTTGCAGATGTGAAGTCCTCACAGACAATCTTAAAAGGATGAGAAAGTGACTCAAAATAACCCATGAAAATACCCAGGAAAGAAAGATCAGGCTTTAACCTGTGCCAAAGTCAAAAAGGAGCAAAGCCAAATTCATCAAGTAAGAAATTTTAGGTCTCTCCTACCTCTTTGTTCTAACCTATATATTTTTTGCTCCAAGCCTGAAGGTCTCAGACAATTTAATATGAATGACACCATTCTGATCACTTGAAGAGCCCTTGCACTGTTCTGCTTTTAGGTCATTTAAATTTTCACTATAGTGAGTACTTAAAATATCCTTTCTCATGAAATCATTAAGACTCCAAACAATTTAAAATTAAGTCCTCTCCTTAATATCACAATTAAACATGTATTCTGAATTTTACATCAAGGTTGCTTACATCAAAATTGCTAGATTTTCCCTATTTTTCATTATTCACAAAAGCTAGCCTATAGTACTGCGAATTAGGCTAATTATTGTGTCTAGTGCTCTGAACAGTTCTTCCTGGACTCTTAAAAACACAAATTTCTTTCTATAAACCAGATCTACCTACTCAACTCTTATCTATCTTCAATTAATAATAGATCTGACTGCTTTATAATTATAGTTGATATTTACATAATGTTTACTCTATGCCAGGGACTCTTGTGTGTTCCTTATATTTAATTTTTATAACAGTCTTATGGGACAGGATCTAGCTGTAGTTGCATTTTATATATGATAATTCGAGGCACAGACATTTTTATGATTAAATCCTGACAATACACCTCATAAGAAATACTCCCAGGATTCAGGCTCAGATAGTCTGACCCCAAAATTGTCCTTCAACTAATATATTATTCCTCTTTATAGCACAGGAGTAATAGAAAGTGAGGTCGATGAACAATACACATTAAAATCACCTGTAGTCCTTCCTAAAATGTTTATTCCTGGGTTCCTTTGCTTCCCTATATGTGTAATAACCATTTAAAAAGAAAGCACAGGTGATTCTAAGAGACCTTACCATTTCAAAACCATTGAAATTATAGCTATTATTTTGTGTATTTTCTTTGGGCATAAATTCAAAACAGAGTAGATGATATCCTTGATTTTCAAACTATTTGTAACACTCTAATTTGCTTTGCTTTGTGATAATTTTTATGCTAATTGAGATGATTTCTGTTTTCACTAATCCTATTGAGTATTCTTCTATTTTATCTACATATTCCACAAGTAGTCAATTAACATATTATCTGAGGAAACTAAATATGTCTTCGAGGGAATGAAAACTGGTACAGCCACTGTGGGAAACAGTATGAAGTTTCCTCAAAAAATTAAAAGTAGAGCTACCCTATGATCTGAGAATTGCACTACTGGGTGTTTACCCCCGAAATACAAAAACATTAATTCAAAGATATATATACATCCCTGTGTTTATTGCAGCATTACTTAACAATAGCCAAACTATGGAAGCAGCCCAAGTGTCCATCCATAGATGAATAGATAAAGAAAAGGTGGCATATTTATACAATGGAATATTATTATAAAAAAGAACGAAATCTTGCCATTTGTAACAACATAGATAGAACTAGAGAGTGTAACCCGAGGTGAAATAAGTCTGAGAAAGACAAATATCATTGTGATCTCATTCATATGTAGAATTCAAGCAACAAAACAAAAGAGCAAAGGAAAATAAGAGAGAGGATAAGACAAAACAAGAAACAGACTCTTAACAAAATGATGGCTACCAGGGAAGTGGGTGAGGGGATGGGGGAGATAGGGGATGGAGATTAAAGAAACACTTATCATGATGAAAAAAATAAAATGAAATGAAATGAAAAAAATAAAAAGTAAGTAATAAGAAACAAAATAAAACAAAAAAAAAATCTTTGACTACAACTTAAAAGACAACAACAACAACCTATCAATGGCTGAGAGTAACAAAGTTTTATTTATTTAAAATCAAATTATTTCTTTCCGCTATGCCTTTCTTAACATGTTAACTTTGATGTTCATAGTTTTCATTTCATGTATTTGAGATGGCAACTGGACCTTAAGACTCATAACTGTATTCCATGCAGGAGAAATGGAAAGAAATGTATTTCATTAAAAATTTTTAAATAAAAAATTTTAAATAAAAAATTAAAAGTGGACTCTTCTCCCAAGGACTCCCAACTGCTTCATACTGTCCTAAACTCTCTTATATGGACATCTTTTGTTGGTTGGCAGCTGGTAGAGGAATTGTGTTTAGGTGTTTACCCAACCAACAAACAGTGAAGGCCAAAGTCAACCCCTATACCTATGCATTGACTATATTAATTTTTCCCCTGTACACACAACATACCATCTCCTTGATTCTATCATTCAGTTACTGTACCTGGCTTAAAACTGAATCTCTCCATCATATGAGGATGTTATTTCTTATGCTCTGGTAACCTGCTACCTGAAATGCAATTTGTCTTCAACTCACTCACTCACTCTTCCAAAAGAAGAGGAAACAAGCACTTTTTTTCCCCCAAGGAGCCAAGGGGAGACCCTGAAGTAATCACTCATCTGTGAGGAAACCTTGCTCTTTTAGTCAATATGAAAGTCCTGGTTTTGTTTTTGGAAGAATCTTACTATGCTTTTTTATACCTCATTATCACTTCTGAGCAGAGCCCATGGGGAAGGATGTTTTTCTTGCAGGCTAAATAGATTTAACAGCTAATTTTAAGACAGTGGAATTTGGGGTCTTATAAATTGCTGTAGGGATTGAGTAATTAGAGGTTGTTGTAGGCCATATTTCAGGTTTTATATTGGCAAGAGTTCCCTCAAAACTTGTAAAGATAACCAATTAGCTTCCAGTCTCTAAACACAGGATCATACATCAACACAATATCTAAGTCTGAAGATCATAATATTTCATTTCCTGGGCTCTGTGTTCTGCCTGTCTGTTACCCTGTAGTTTACTGGCTACTGCCTTGACCTCACCATTCCATTTTTCCACTACAAACAATAGTTTTGTGGTTTCTTTCCATCATTTCATTTGGAAGAACAACCTTAGTGGAAGGTACTTTAAAATGTGTGGGATTCCTTGGGACGCCTGGGTGGCTGAGTGGGTTAAAGCCTCTGCCGTTGGCTCAGGTTATGGTCCCCGGGGTTCTGGGATCGAGCCCCTCGTTGGGCTCTCTGTGAAGCAGGGAGCCTGCTTCCCTTCCTCCCTCTGCCTACTTGTGATGTCTGTCTGTCAAATAAATAAAATCTAAAAAAAAAAAAATTGTGGGGTTCCAGTTGTATATACTTTAAAGCTGCTGCTTGACATTTTCAACTTCTGATAGAATCAATAAGTACAGAGATGTGTGGTTTTTTTCAACCTAGAAGCTCTGTGCTAGGGCACTCTCCGAAAAGTTTGATATCAGGCTGTTAAGAAGAAAGTGACTCTCTTAACAAAACTGATTTTATTCCCTGCCATCTTCCCTGGAAGACAGGTTAATTCTGATTTCAGTTTCATTCATCTCTTCTCACTTTACTGACAGCTGCACAAAATTATCAAAAGCCTAGTAATACCATAAATTTTTGCTCAGTTTCTTGTTGTTTTTATACTACTTCCTCTAAATTGTGGTGTCACTGAGTATATGGTCTGCGCCCCCATGAACAGAGCAAGTGATCCTTGACCAACTATTTTGCTATCACGTAACAGGGAGCTGAGTAACTTTCCAACCTGCAATGGGTAGGTACTCATCTCCCAGTGATTATCTACAGAGAAAACCAGTATCATTCATTTGCCTTATTGTCCAGTACTTATTGAACACTTTCTATAGTTTGGGAACATTTCCACCTTATCTCCCCAGGGTAGAAATTAGAGTATTTGTTTCCTCATGCTTCTTTACGGTGTGGGCACTAGCAGGTGATGGAGACTGTAGGTATGAAAAGGCAAAAATAGTGCTGAAACAGGGCGCCTGGGTGACTCAGTCAGTTAAGTATCTACCTTTGGCTCAGTCATGATCCCAGAGTCCTGGGATCCAGCCCTACATCATTGGGCTCCCTGATCAGCGGGGAGCCAGCTTTTCCTTCTCCCCCTGCTCATGCTCTCTCTTTTTCTTTCTCTCTGTCTCTCTCTCAAATAAATAAAATCTTTAAAAAATGGTGCTGAAGGAAGGTGGAAACAGAATTCTGTAACTATGAATGGTTGCGAGATTGCATCCATGATGCGTGGTGGCTTTGTTGCTTCCAGCAACAGCAGCTGCTGAAGATTATGTTCATGGCAGGAATATAGACACTTCCTGGCTGCTGCATTCACAGTGGCAAAGGTGTTGGTATCTTGTGCCAATTATGCAAAATAGATTAAGGCATGATTTCTAGAAACCTAGTGTCAAGCATGTTTCTCCAGCCCTCCCAATATTCCAGTATGCTAACTCCCCTTCCTCTTATTGTACTCCCTTTCTACTTTTTTTTTTCTGTTTGCTTCAAATTTAGGACACTAACAGATAGAAGGACATTACATTCTAATGAGATACCTACTTGGAAGCACCAAACGTAACTAAATAAGAATATAAATGTGAGTGTGTATAAGATGATTTAAGAAAGTGTATGAGTGTGTGTTTGTATATACGCTGTGTGTTTATCCCATTCAAGTTATGTTGTAAATGCCACTTAATTTGTTTCATAATATCCATACAGAGATATACCTGTGTATACACATTCTATGCACAAACACACACACACACACAACATAAAGAAGTAATTTTGAACTTGAAACTAAATACTCCTAGGCAAATTGATTAAAGGAATGGAGACACTTTTTCTTCATTCAGATGGAGCATCTTCTTCAGGACACCTAAGTGGCTCAGTCACTTAGTGGCTGGCTTTTGATTTTGGCTCAGGTCATGATCTCAGGGTCCTGGAATGAAGCCCATACCTCAGACTCTGTGCTCAGTGGGGAACCTGCTTCTGCCTCTCCCTTATCCCCTCTCCCTCCTTGTGCTTTCTCTCTCTCTCTCTCAAGTAAATAAAATCTTAAAATATAAAAGATGGACACCTTGTTCAAAATAAAGGTAAATTTTTGCCCAATCAAAATGACCCTTATTTTCATGCCCTTTTATGCTTGAAATATACTTTATAAGCCATAAAACTTCCCTATGACCTAGATTTATGTTGAAGCAAAACATAACTAATAATGAAAATTATTGATTAAAGGTGTTTTAAAAGAATTGATACAAATAAAATTCCCTTTTTTTTTAAAGATTTTATTTATTTATTTTACAGACAGAGGTCACAATTAAGCAGAGAGGCAGGCAGAGGGAGAGGAAGGGAAGCAGGCTCCCTGCTCAGCAGAGAGCCCGATGCGGGGCTCGATCCCAGAATCCTGGATCATGACCTGAGCCGAAGGCAGAGGCTTTAACCCACTGAGCGACCCAGGCGCCCCCAAATAAAATTCTTTCACACACACACACACACAGACGCATACACAGACATGCTCATGAGTGGGGGAAGAGGCAGAGGGAGAGAAAGATTCCTCAAGTAGACTCCCCAACAATCGCAGAGCCCAATGCAAGGCTCACAGGACTCCATTCTAGGATCCCAAGATCATGACCTGAGACAAAATCTAGAGTCTGCCCCCCAACCAACTGAGCCACCCAGGTGCCCTAATACAAATAAAAATTCTTAGTAAATTGTTCATTTTAAATAGCTCAGCCTTGGGACGCCTGGGTGGCTTAGTCAGTTAAGCCGCTGCCTACAGCTCAGGTCATGATCCCAGAGTCCTGGGATCGACTTCCCCATCGGGCTCCTTATCCAGCAGGGAGCCTGCTTGTCTCTCTGCCTCTGCCTGCCACTCTGCCTATTTGTGCTCTCTCTCTGACAAATAAATAAATAAAATTAAAAAAAAATAGCTGAGCCCTATTCATCAGTGTTCTTATTTTTTTTAAAGAGAGCAGAGTAGTTAAATAAAGATATAGACACACATGTATGTATATGTTGAAAATATATTTTATATATATATATATACACGTGTGTGTATATATATATATTTAATCATAAAGCCTTGTGTGTGTATATATGAATTAACTAAAACACTCTATGTTTGTGTGTGTGTGTGTTTGTGTGTGTGTGTGTGTGTGTGTGTAAATTAGAGGAATATGGAGACTTCTGGGAAATCTTTCACATAATTATCATAAATTATATATTATGTAGCTGCTTGTCAGAATTGTTCTAATTCACTATTTACCCAGCTGATAAGAGAGCCAAGAAAAAAACACATGTATCTAAAGGTATTTCATAAAAATATACAGAAATTCTAAGATTATTTCTTTTTTCAAAATGAATTAAATAAATATTACAAATATATTATTTTTAAATATTAAGATCATACAATCTCTGTAATTATATATTCCTTTTTCTTTAATGAGATTTTTTCCTATTGTCTACAGATTTCCCTCATATAAATATTAAAAATTTCTACATATATGAACTTATTTTTTTTTTTAATTTTTTTTTTTTAATTTTTTATTTTTTATAAACATATATTTTTATCCCCAGGGGTACAGGTCTGTGAATCACCAGGTTTACACACTTCACAGCACTCACCAAATCACATACCCTCCCCAATGTCCATAATCCCACCCCCTTCTCCCAAACCCCCTCCCCCCGGCAACCCTCAGTTTGTTTTGTGAGATTAAGAGTCACTTATGGTTTGTCTCCCTCCCAATCCCATCTTGTTTCATTTATTCTTCTACCCACTTAAGCCTCGATGTTGCATCACCACTTCCTCATATCAGGGAGATCATATGATAGTTGTCTTTCTCTGCTTGACTTATTTCGCTAAGCATGATACGCTCTAGTTCCATCCATGTTGTTGCAAATGGCAAGATTTCATTTCTTTTGATGGCTGCATAGTATTCCATTGTGTATATATACCACATCTTCTTGAACTTATTAATATAACCAATTAAGAATATTTTAAAATGCTGTATTAGCTACTTTGTTAATGCTTTTCACTCTTGCAGGTGATAAATATCTCCACTTGGATGTTTCTGGCATCTAACCATCAGTAAGTTAAAAAATGACCTCAATATGTTTTCTATCCTGGCTTCCACTGATTTTCCATATTTTGGCTAATAAGTTTATCATTCATATTGTCATTTAAGCCAGATGCCTGGAGATTATCTCCTATTTCGTCCTTTTCCTGATATTTCATATTTTCTTGGTGAAGATTTAATGAGATTCAAGGGTGTTTAGGAAGATTCCATTTAATTTATTTCAATAGATACTGAACACTCGAGGGCAGCGTATCTGCATTGTTCTTCTTTGTACTCACCAATGGGATCTATACAACCAAGCAATAAATGTTAGTATTAAATTTCAATATTTTTCAGGAAAACTAAAATTTGCTTGTCTATATATATAGTGCACACAAAACATTTACCCATATAGACTTGTTATTTTGTTCATTGATGTATAATGCTCTTCATGTAGAGGTCCTAATCCAACTCATATACTTTTTTTTAGGTAGATATAAGTATGATATGCTCTCTTTATTAATTGAATCAGTAAGTTTGAGCTCCTTCAATTCAGTGGCTTAGAACATTGTTATGATGTCATGAATTAGGTCTTAAAGTACTGGAGTTTTCTAAAACAATGCTAGAGGAAAATTGAATAGCACTTGATTCTTTTTTATTTCATTGTTAAAAAAAATGTTTATGTTCATAATATACCAAACCTATGGCCAAATATAATTTGATCCTTTTGACGGTTTCTGTTTTTATATGTTTTAAATTCAACCAATGTAATTCATTAGATTATTTTTGCTTACATCTGAAAATAGTGGTAGTATATAGGCAATTTTCAAGTAAAGGTCATTTTGAACTGAAAGAGACAATGTGAAACAAAATTATACTTATCTAAAGCACATGACAGCTATTAAAACCATTCTACTGTCTAGGAAAAAAAAACATTGAATTTCTTATAAATATTAAATGGATTTGAAAAATACTCACCAGTAGGAGGAACAAATTATTTTTTAAAAAAGCTGTAACATTAAAGTAGCATTGTATTTATCATATTTTAGTTTATTGCAGGGCTAAAAAGAAGGGTAAAACAACTTAAGGACTGCCTTAGTGTTAATTAAGAAACATGAATATTGGGCGCCTGGGTGGCTCAGTGGGTTAAGCCGCTGCCTTCGGCTCAGGTCATGATCTCAGGGTCCTGGGATCGAGTCCCACATCGGGCTCTCTGCTCAGCGGGGAGCCTGCTTCCTCCTCTCTCTCTCTCTGCCTGCCTCTCAGTGTACTTGTAATTTCTCTCTGTCAAATAAATAAATAAAATCTTTAAAAAAAAAAAAGAAACGTGAATATTTATCATCTGTATAAAATAACTTCTAAGATGTTTGAAATGTGTTTAAAGCTATTATTTTTTAAAAAAATCTGAACTTTGCCTGTGTTTCCAGATTTGGGAATATCCAGAACAGAATTTGTCTTTGATACAGGCTTACTTTCTACCAGCTGAAAAATCATATTTAGGATATTTGATGTTCATACACATAGGAAATATCTTTTCAGGCACTCCTTCCCAAAGTGTCATTCTTGGCAAGGAATTGAATGGGATTTGAATTAGTCAACTAATTTAAAATGCAGTCATAAAAGAAGGAGAATATTAATAATAGCTTAGCAGATAGTTATCTTCTCTATTGTTCTCAAGAATATAAAAAGCTGCACTGGTTCTAGGATTGTTTGCCATTTAATGCATTACATATTCTGAAAGTATAATGTCAAATTTAGTCATAATGTTAAATCAGAATACTGTGTTAAGGATTTGTATGGGTTTTGGGCTGCTATTACATCTAATTTGGTTAGTTTACCCAGAAATGTTGAATTCCACTTTGCTAATCATCTCTCCTATCCTCCAGAATCTCAAGGGAGGACACTGCAGGGTCAGGGGAGCTAAGACGCCAGCATAGTAGGAGGACCCAAGTCTTGCTCCTCCCTTGAATACAGCTGGGTAACTATTGAATCATTCTGAACACTTAAGCAATCACCCTGACGACTGATAGAGCAAACTACACAAACACCCTGACAAGTGATATAGAAGCTGAGAAGAGGCTACTTCGAGAAGGTAGGAAATGTGAAGATGTAGTTTGGGGGAAAAACAGATCGTGGGTGCTGTGGTGGGAAAGTGAGCTCTGGTTGCAGAGAAAGGCAAAAGAGAGTGGAGAAAACGGAGACAAGCACACACTTCCCCAAAGCCATTAGCTGGGGAAATGAGAGGGGCTGATTTTTGTGGGGCTCAAAAACTAGAGTTTCAGGGGTCCCCAGGCTTGGCTAAAAAGAGACCCCGAGTAGAGGCAGACAAATAACCTCGAAGACTGTGTGATCTGAGGATCACATAAGTGACAGAGGGAGAGAATCTTTATTCTATTTGGAGCACACCTGTAAGAGGCAGCATTGTCCCTCTGGGGACAAAACAAAAGGTGGGCATCATTTCCCTCCTCCACCCCCTCAGCATAGGCACAGAGACCTCTGCTGAGGGCAGCTAACTGGGCACTGGCTATTTTGCCTGCTGGCTTCAGAACCCATGTCCTTGAACTCTGGTACTACTTTCCTTCTGGATCAAACCCTGAATCAGTCCCAGCATGGTGAGATGCTTTCCTAGAGGACCAGGACAGGTCTCCACCACCCCAGGTGTCAGAAGTTTGGGATTTTGAAAGTCAGCAGCCTAGCTAAGATAGAGCCCAGGTTGCTCTGCATTGCTTCAGGCAGGCAAGCAATCCAGAGATAGACGGTGTGAAATCTGTGATGTGAAAAGCGCCTGTGATGCATGAAGGGGAAATTGTTCTCTCTGCTGAGAATCCTTCCTTGAGAGGAGCAGGCACAGACTCCACTCTCCAGGGACAAAGGAGTCAGCTGGTGCCATTCCCTCCCCTCGTCCTCAGCATAAACCAACTTCAGGAAATAGCACAGTGCTAGCAGTGACTAAATGGCTTTCACCAAATCCTGTCCCACTGTGCTCTGCTGGTACTGTTTTTTCTAGGGCAAGTGTGCCTAACAACACCAAGCAGGCCTCACACACAGGAAATCAACACAAAGCCTGCATGTATCATGTGTACTTATCATAGAGTTCTGCAAAGCCTCAGTTCTAGTAGAAATAGCATCAGTTCTCTTAGTAAGCAGACTAGAGCATACCTAGGTAAACCTGTCACACTCTGGCCAAGGTCCAGACAGTCCCCACTGCAGGCAAGGAGAGACCGCAGAGGACTCACCTGAAGGATTGAGCAGTCATAACACAGCAGCAGAGTGCAGACAGCATATACCAGAAATGCTTCCTGAAGCACCAGGCCCTGAGCAGTAGATGACCTCTTCTTCATAAATCCATTACTCTCAGGAGCAGGAAACAACAGGGTTTCTTAACACAGGGAGGAAGATAGAAACCTAGACAAAATGCCGAGACAGAGAAATTCATCCTATAAGAGAAAAAAAAAAAAAGGTTACTGTCAGAGATCTAATCAAAACAGATATAAGTAATATGCCTTGATCCCAACTTTACAGCAATTATCATAAGATTACTAACTGGGCTTGAGAATAACACAGAAAACATAAGGAATATCCTTACCATAGACATTAAAGAGGTTAAAGCCAATCAAGCCAAAATTTAAAAAAAAAAAGAGTAAAAACAATTATTCAAAACTGACTAAATATAATGGCTATAAGGATGGAAGAGGTAGAGGAATGAATAAGTGATATAGAAGATAGAATTATGGAAAATAATGAAGCTCATCAAAAGAGAGAAAGAAAAACCCTGAAGCATGAAAGTGGACTAGGAAACTCAGTAACTACATCAAACATAATAACATTCCTATCCTAAGAGTTGCAGAAGAAGAGACCGAAAAGGGAGACAGAAGGTTTATTTGAGCAAATTATAACTGAAAACTTCCCTGATCTGGGGAATGAATCAGATATCCAAATCCAGGAGGCACAGAGAGCTTCACTGAGAAGTGTTTATCCACTCACTGTGGATCTCTGAAGTTGCAAATAAATTTTCCCAACTCTTTAGAAATTTTACATATAATTTAAAATTTTATTTCCTAACTCTTAACATTCATTTTTCCCTTTTGTAGTTTCTATTTTCTATACTGGTAAATAGAATTGAATGCAAAAATTGCTCTTATCAAAATATACTGAAAATTATTGGGTATAATGGAAGAAAGGCAGTTCTCAGTTCCTAAGAAGAAACTTGTGAGAGTTGAATTGGTTTCCATAAATAACTTGGAAGAATGATACACAACTAATGAATTGTTGAACACTACATCAATAACTAATGATGTACTACTATATGTGGGATAACTGAACATAATAAAAAAAAATCTGGAAAATGTTTTCATATTTTCTTGTTCTGTCTTTGTTGTACTTAGTGTTTGTTTTTCCAGTTGATGAGAGACTTGAAAGAGGAGGCCCAAAGAATACAGCTGAGTGGCTGACTGTAGTTTAATAACAGAGTGTATTATGTACAATATTAGATACTTTATCTGTGCAACAAAATAATATTTTTCTCCCCTTCAAAGCTTTGTAAAGGCAGCCATACACAAAGACAATTTAAAAAGAAAATTGAAACACATATTTTATTATGATTATGTGTCACTTTACAAGACAATGCTGGGTGGAAAAAGGGAGACCCTGATACCTTGACCACATCACTTGGATTTTACCCACTGCAACATGGAACTGGAGCTATGGTAGATAAGGAATGGTGATCATTTGTCTTTCCTAAGGAGATATCAGGTATCCCAAGGGACTGGGGACTGAGAAAAGAGGAACACCTGTTTTCTTGGACACATCTGTCTTGTAGGGCTTCTATCATATGGAGCGGGAGAATGAGAAAGAGGCCATGGGTTGTGGCTTAAGTACTATAGATGCTTGATATTCTTACTAAGATTAAGTATATTTTCTGAATAAATATTTCTTAATTTGCTCCAGGTCCTTTGGAAAATTTCCACAGGTTTTAACATTTTTAATAATTGAAAATTTCTTAAAACTTTTCACTAATTAGGATATATTCACTGAGGAATGTTTTGGCAGTGCTCCTTATATTGCAATTATAGAAGTCATCTTTGTCCTCTGCTTTATTTTGTTTCTATTTCTATTTTTTTTTGGATAATTTCTATTGAATGATATTCAGATTTACTAATTCTTTCCCTGGCTGGGTTGAAATCTTAGAAGATCCTGTTGGAACATTCTTCATTTTTATATTTGTATTTTTTTTATTTTTTTGGTATTTATGGTACATTATTTCTTAGAGTTTCCATTTCTCTGCTGAAATCATCCATATATTGCATGCATTTCACTTTTTCCATTAGCGGCAACTTAATTTTAGATACCTTAACTTCCCTTTGTCATATTTGAGTCTGATTTTTGCTTTGTCTTTGGGTCTCTTTTTTTTATATGCTTTATATGTATATATTTTTTAAATGTCAGACATCTAGTATAGAACAGTAGAGACTGAGACAAGTGTTTTTATGTGTGGATATGGCACACTTTTCTATTAGACCTTAAGGCAGGGGATTGAATTAAACTAGTTGAATCAGGGTTCTGCTATTGTTGTGATTTACCTCCGTAAACCACACACTTCAGGTTCCTCCAATGACATGTTAAAAAAAAAAAAAAAGTGAAGCCTAAAGCCAGCAGAATAGGGGAATAATAAAGTTTAGAGCAAAAATAAATGATATACAATTGTGAGTTGATTCGTAAGATTTTTTCCCCCTAAGAGTATACTCTGCTTTTAGCTTCTATCTTTGTACTGTGAAATGCACCTAATGTATATTGGATGTCTAATTAATATTTTATGAGAAGGAAAGAAGAAAGAGAGAGAGAAAAATTATTCTTCTATACATTGGGTTTGAAAAAATTGTCAATGTTATAACAACGGAAACTTAGGAAATAACTGTTTTTTTCTTCCCCCCTATCTTTTTCCCTTTTCTTCTTCTTCTTCTTTTTTTTTCCTTACCTCTGAGCTGGTAACAGGATAGACATCTCAGATTAAAAATTGGTAGATTCTTTTCCTATTTACATCTCTAAACGTAGGGGCTTTCTTGGTCTCCAGTATAATTCAATTGAAATATTCCCAAATTTGAAAAGTTATAAAATATAAAAAAATAGTGCAAATACGCATGCTCTCTCAGGTTTCCTACTTTTTAACATTCACCACATACATCTTATCATTCCTGTCAAAGTATTGGTATGCAAATATCTATCTATCTATCCATCTACTTATCTATATACATACATACAAAATATTTTTCTGAAAAACTTAAGCTGCAGGTATGGTGACAAATTACTGGGTACTGTTTAAGTGTGCCGTCCTAAAGACACCAATGTTTCCTTTTATCACAATAGTACAATCATCAAATCAGGACACTTTCATTGGTAAAATTCTATTATCGATTCCAGGGATGTTAAAATGTTGCTGAGAATTCTAATTGACTTTGTAGGTTCAGCATCCAATTCAAAATCATGCATTGCATTTAGTTGACATACCTCTTTAGTATTCTTCAGTCTGGAACACTTCCTAAGTTGTCCTTTGTCTTTTAGTACTATGGCATTTTTGACTCAAACAGGCACTTAATTTGTAGGACGTCCCTTGACCCAAAGGTTCATCTGACCATTATTTGATTCAGTATACAAATCATATTTTTTAATTTCTTATTTTTTATTAACATATAATGTATTATTAGACACAGGAGTACAAGTCTGTGAATCATCAGGCTTACACACTTCACAGCACTTACCACAGCACACATCCTGCCCAATGTCCCTAACTCCACCACCCTCTCCCTACCCCTACCCCCCAGCAACCCTCAGTTGGTTTTGTGAGATTAAGAGTCTTTTATGGTTTGTCTCCCTCCCAATCCCATCTTTTTTCATTTATTCCTTACCTACTCCCCAAGCCCCCCAATTTCAAATTCCTCAATTTCCTCATATCAGGGAGGTCATATGATAATTATCTTTCTCTTATTGACTTATCTTGCTCAACATAATACCCTCTAGTTATATCCCTGTCATTGCGAATGGCAAGATTTCATTTCTTTTGATGGCTGCATAGTATTCCATTGTATATGCATATATACCACATCTTCTTTATCCATTCATCTGTTGATGGACATCTAGGTTTTTCCATAGTTTGGCTGTTGTGGACATTGATGCTGCTATAACATTACAGCTATAAAAATTCGGGTGCACGTGCCCCTTTGGATTACTACATTTGTATCGTTAGGGTAAATACCCAGTAGTGCAATTGCTGGGTCATAGGGTAGCTCTAATTTCAACTTTTTGAGGAAACTCCATGCTGTTTTCCAGAGTGGTTGCATCAGCTTGCATGTTCACCAACAGTGTAGGAGGGTTCCCCTTTCTCTGCATCCTCTCCAACTTCTGTAGTTTCCTGACTTATTAATTTTAGCCATTCTGACTGCTGTGAGGTGGTATTTCATCGTGTTTTGATTTGTATTTCCTTGATGCCAAGTGATGTGGAGCATTTTTTCATGTTCTTGATGCCATCTGGATGTCTTCTTTGCAGAAATGTCTATTCATGTCCTCTGCCCATTTCTCGACTAGATTATTTGTTCTTTGGATGTTGAGCTTGATAAGTTCTTTATAGATTTTGGATACTAGCCATTTATCTGGTATGTCATTTGCAAATATCTTCTCCTGTTCCGTCAGTTGTCTTTTGGTTTTGCTGACTCTTTCCTTTGCTGTGCAAAAGCTTTTGATCTTGATGAAGTCCCAATTGTTTATTTTTGCCCTTGTTCCCTTGCCTTTGGAGATGATTCTAGGAAGAAGTTACTGCAGCTGAGGTCAAAGAGGTTGCTGCCTGTGTTCTCCTCAAAGATTTTGATGGATTTCTGTCTCATGTTGAGGTATTTCATCCATTTTGAGTCTATTTTTGTGTGTGTTGAAAGGAAATGGTCCAGTTTTATTCTTCTGCATGTGGCTGTCCAATTTCCCCAACACCATTTGTCGAAGAGACTGTCTTTTTTCCATTGAACATTCTTACCTGCTTTGTCAAAGTTGAGTTGACCATAGAGTTGAGGGTCCATTTCTGGGCTCTCTCTTCCATTCCATTGATCTATGTGACTGTTTTTGTGCCAGTACCACACTGTGTTGATGATGACAGCTTTGTAATAAAACTTGAAGTCTGGAATTGTGATGCCACCAACTTTGGCTTTCTTTTTCAACATTCCTCTGGCTATTTGAGGTCTTTTCTGGTTCCATATAAATTTTAGGATTATTTGTTCCATTTTTTTGGAAAAAATGGATGATATTTTGATAGGGATTGCATTAAATGTGTATATTGCTTTAGGTAGGATTGACATTTTCACCATATTTGTTCTTCCAATCCATGAGCATGGAACATTTTTCCGTTTCTTTGTGTCTTCAGTTTCTTTCATGTGTACTTTATAGTTTTCTGAGTACAGATTCTTTGCCTCTTTGGTTAGGTGTATTTGTAGGTATCTTAGGGTTTTGTGTGCAATTGTAAATGGGATTTACCCACTAATTTTTCTTTCTTCTGTCTTGTTGGTGTATAGAAATGCAACTGATTTATGTGCATTGATTTTATATCCTGATGCTCTACTGAAATCCTGTACAAGTTCTAGCAGATTTGGAGGGGAGTTTTTGGGTTTTCCACATAAAACATCTTATTATCTGCAAAGAGTGATAGTTTGATTTCTTCTTTGCCGATTTAGATACCTTTAATTTCGTTTTGTTCTCTGATTGCTGAGGCTAGGACTTCTAGTAATATGTTTAATAGCAGTGGTGATAATGGCCATCCCTGCTGTGTCCCTGACCTTAGCAGAAAAGCTCTCGGTTTTTCTCCATTGAGAATGATATTCACTTTGGGATTTTCATAGATGGCTTTGATGATATTGAGGATGTACCCTCTGTCCCTACACTTTGAAGAGTTTTGATCAAGAAAGGATGCTATACTTCGTTGAATGCTTTTTTAGCATCTATTGAGAGTACCATAGTTATTGTTCTTTTTTTTTTATTAATGTATTGTATCACATTGATCAATTCGCAGATGTTGAATCAATATTGCAGCCCTGGAATAAATCCCACTTTGTTGTGATGAATAATCCTTTTAATGTACTGTTGGATCCTATTGGCTAGTATTTTGGTGACAATTTTTGCATCTGTGTTCATCAAGGATATTGGTCTGTAATCCTCTTTTTTGATGAGGTCTTTATCTGGTTTTGGGATCAGGGTAATGTTGGCTTCATAAAATGAGTTTAGAAAATGAGTTTGGAAGTTTTCCTTACATTTTTATTTTTTGGAACAGTTTCAGGAGAATAGGAATAACTCTTCTTTATTTTTTTTTATTTTTTTTTAAAGATTTTATTTATTTATTTGACAGAGAGAGATCACAAGTAGGCAGAGAGGCAGGCAGAGAGAGAGAGGAGGAAGCAGGCTCCCTGCTGAGCAGAGAGCCCTACGCGGTACTCGATCCCAGGACCCTGAGATCATGACCCGAGCCGAAGGCAGCGGCGTAACCCACTGAGCCACCCAGGCGCCCAGGAATAACTCTTCTTTAAATGCTTGGTAGAATTCCCCTGGGAAGCTGTCTGGCCCTGGGCTCTTGTTCGTTGGGAGATTTTTGATGACTGCTTCAAAAATCCTTACTGGGTATGGGTTTGTTCATGTTTTCTATTTCTTCCTGGATCAGTTTTGGTAGTTTATACATCCTAGAAATGCATCCATTTCTTCCAGATTGTCAAATTTGCTGGCATGTAGTTGATCATAATATGTTCTTATAATTGTTTGTATTTCTTTAGAGTTGGTCGTGATTTCTCTTTTATTCATGATTTTACTAATTTGGGTCCTTTCTCTTTTCTTTTTGATAAGTCTGGACAGGGGGTTATCAATCTTATTAATTCTTCCAAAGAACCAGCTCCTAGTTTTGTTGATTTGTTCTACTGGGTGTTTTTTTTTTTTTCATTTCTATTTCATTGATTTCTGCTCTGTTCTTTATGATTTCTCTTCTCCTGCTGGGTTTAGGCTTTCTTTGCTGTTCTTTCTCCAGCTTCTTTAGCTATAGGGTTAGATTGTGTATTTGAGACCATTCTTTTTTCTTGAGAAAGGTTTGTATCACTATATACTTTCCTCTCAGGATTGCCTTCACTGTGTCCCACAGATTTTGAACTGTTGTTTTTTCATTGTCATTTGTTTCCATGAATTTTTTTCAATTCTTATTTAATTTCCTGGTTGACCCATTCATTCTTTAGTAGGATGCTCTTTAGCCTTCATGTATTGGCTTCCAACTTTCCTCTTGTGATTGAGTTCTAGCTTCAGAGCATTGTGGTCTGAAAATATGCAGGGATTGATCCCAATCTTTTGGTAGTGGTTCAGACCTGATTTGTGACCCAGGATGTGATCTATTTTCGAGAATGTTCCATGTTCACTAGAAAAGAATGTGTATTCTATTGCTTTGGGATGGAATGTTCTGAATATATCTGTGATGTCCATCTGGTCCAGTGTGTCCTTTAAGGCCTTTATTTCCTTGTTCATCTTTTGCTTGGGTGATCTGTCCATTTCAGCGAGGGGGTGTTAAAGTCCCCTACTATTACTGTATTATTGTTGATGTGTTTCTTTGATTTTGTTGTTAATTGGTTAATATAGTTGGCTGCTCCTATGTTAGGGGCATAGATATTTAAAATTATTAGATCTTCTTGTTGGACAGACCATTTGACAATGAAATATTATCCTTCCTCATCTCTTATTCTAGTCTTTAGCTTACAATCTAGTTTATCTGATATAAGGATTGGCACCCCAGCTTTCTTTTGATGTCCATTAGCATGGTAAATTGTTTTCTACCTCCTCACTTTAAATCTGTAGGTGTCTTTGGGTCTAAAATGAATTTCTTATAGACAGTATATTGATGGGTTTTGTTTCTTTATCCATTCTGAAATCCTGTGTCTTTTGATTGGGGCACTTAGCCCATTACATTCTGAGTAACTATCGAAAGATATAAATTTAGTGCCATTCTTTTGCCTGTAAGGTGACTGTTACTATATATTGTCTCTGTTCCATTCTGATCTACTATTTTTAGGTTCTCTCTTTGCTTAGAGGACCCCTTTCAATATTTCCTATAGGGCTGGCTTGGTGTTTGCAAATATCTTTTAGTTTTTGTTTGTCCTGGAAGCTTTTTATCTCTCCTTCTCTTTTCAATGACAGCCTAGCTGGGTATAGTATTCTTGGCTGTATGTTTTTCTCATTTAGTGCTCTGAATATATCATGCCAGTTCTTTCTGGCCTGCCAGGTCTCTATGGATAAGTTTGCTGCCGATCTAATATTTTTACCATTGTATGTTATAGACTTCTTGTCCCAGGATGCTTTCAGGCTTTTCTCTTTGTCACTAAGACTTGTATTTTTTTACTATTAGATGATGATGTGTGGATCTATTCTTATTGATTTTGAAGGGGGTAGTCTGCACCTCCTGGATTTTGATACTTGTTCCTTTTGCCCTATTAGGGAAATTCTCTACAATAATTCACTCCAACATACCTTCTTTCCCCCTCTTTCTTTCTTCTTCTTCTGGAATCCTAATTATTCTAATATTGTTTCATCTTATAGTATCACTTATCTCTCAAATTCTCCCCTTGTGTTCCAGTAGTTGTCTCTCTTTTGCTCAGCTTCTTTATTCTCTGTCATTTGGTCTTCTATATTACTAATTCTCTCTTCTGCTTCATTTATCTTAGCAGTAAAAGCCTCCATTTTTTATTGCACCACATTAATAGCTTTTTAAAAAATTTCAGCTTGGTTAGATTTTAGTTCTCCTATTTCTCCCAAAAGGGCTTTTATTTTTCCAGAAGTGGTTTCTCTAATATCTTTCATGCCTTTTTTGAGGCTTGCTAGCACCTTGAGAATCATCATCCTAAACTCTAGATCTGTCATATTACCAATGTCCATATTGATTAGGTCACTAGCCTTCAGTACTGCCTTTTGTTCTTTTTTATTTTATTTTATTTGGTGGTGAGTTTTTCAGGCTTGTAATTTTATCCAGATAAGAATATGTGAATAAGAGAATAAAAATACTAGAAGGGTGGCTAAGACCCCAGGAAAATGTACACTTACCAAATTAAAAGAGACCCCAAATCAGGGGGAGAAGAAAGGGGTAATTTGGGTAAATTTTTTTTTAAATTAAAAAATATATATGTGTGTGGTGTGTGTGTGTGTGTGTGTGTGTGTGTGTGTATTAGACTGGTGAGTAGAACAGAGCCACCCACTTGGTTTGGGGTATATTTTGGTCTCTTAGAAGAAACTACCTCACAAAATTTTATTTTTAAAATTTTTTTTTAACCTCACAAAATTTTAAAGGAAGAAAACATATATATACAATAATAAGCATAAACATGATGAAGGGATGGAATATGAATGTAAATATAAAATTTTAAAAAAATTCTAAAAAAGGAATTGATAAGATATGTTGGTTGGGAAAAGAAAGAAAATGAAAATGGAGAGAATATGATCAGGATGGAGACTAGAACAAAGCCTTGTGCTACATTTAGGGTATATTATGATCTATGAGAAGAAGTTGTATCCCAAAATTTTTTTAGAAGGAAAAAACCCTATATGTTTACAAAAAATAAAGTTTGGTCCAATGAAGGATAAAATATGACTATAATAATGAAGGTTTAAAAAGGCTTGTATATTTTTAGAAAGGTATTGTTAAGATAAAGTAATTTTAAAATGTTAAAAGAAGAAAGAGAAAAAGTAAAAAATTAAAATATGAAAAAAACTAAAATTAAATTTAAAAAAATTAATAACATTGCAAGGTTAAGGAATTATGGGGAGAAAGCCATGAATTCCATGCTTGCTTTCCCCTTCTCTGGAATTCTGCTGTTCATGATCAGTGAGTTTGACCTTGGCTGGATGTTCTTGTTGCTCTTCTGGGGGAGGGTCCTGTTGTGATTTTCAAATGTCTTTGCCCGAGGTGAATTTGCCCTGACCTTGTCAGGGGCCAGGCTAAGTAATCTGTTCAAGTTTACTCTTGGGAACTTTTGTTCCCCAAATGCTTTCTGTAGAGCTCTGCAGGACAGGAATAAAAATGGCAGCCTCCCAATCTCTGGTCAAAGGAACCAAGAGCTCAGGGCCCTACTCCTCAGAGAGAAGCACTCAATCACTCCCATCTCTTTGGTCTCCGGCCACCCTCTGAGCTCACCTGGCCTGTGAAAGAGCATTTCTGTCTCTGGCACACAGCCCCATTTGGAGTCTCCAAACTCAGCAGATTCCTGCCACTCTGCTCTTCTAGTGGCTCTCTTGGGATCTGCCACTTTTGGGCCCTTGTTCAAAGAGCAGTGGTCAGATTGTGCCACGGATCACAGTTTAAGGTAATCCCAAGCTGAGAGCTCACTCCTCTGCTCCGTCTTTGTTGCCGGCTTCCCTGCTCTAATACCTTCAAGCTCTGCTACACTCAGACACCCCCGATCCTTCTGTGACCCCATGGAACCTGAGGCCATGCTGTCCCCATGAGGGCTCCACCTCTGCTTAGCCTCTGGAGTGATATCCTTTAGTGGAGCAGACTTTTAAAAGTTCAAATTTTGTGCTCTGTTGCTCCACTGCTTGCTGGGAGCTGGCCCCTCCCACTACAGTCCATTTTCCAGGGGCTTCAGATTCACTTCTCCACACGTCCTACCTTTCAGAAAGTGGTCAGTTTTCTGTTTCTAGAATTGCTGCTCTTCTTCAACCTCCTGTTGGTTTTGTAGGTGTTTGGAATGGTTTGATAACTATCTAACTAGACTCCTGCAATCTGATGTCATCTCCATCTGCTGCTACTCCGCCATCTTGACTCCTCTCCTACACATCATTTCTTTTTTAACACATCATATTTTTAAAGGCCATGCCTATGTAATATATTATCTATAAAATCATAACATTGCTTTAAAGATATATAAAATGAAGAAAATAGATAAAAGATATATACAGGAGAGTGAGATTTGTTTCACAAAATATTACAAATTTAATTTCTTCAAGTCAAACAACTAATCCTAATGGTAAAGACCTGAGTCATTCTATCTTATTTAGAGATAGTGTCTTTTTATTCCTCCAAATTTTCATATATATCTGAGAACACGTTATTCACTGAAGTGGTGAGAATGAAGTACCAATTCCCAGATTGTAACTTTGCATAGAAGCTTTCATTCCTGCCTGGATAATGCCTTTCTCCTAATATACAGTTTTTTTAATTACCCTGAATGAAAGCTGGCTGTTTATGTTTGATAATCATTCAAAAGAAACTCCTTAATCAAACTGCTCTTCATTTATGCAAAGATTGTAACAGTTTGTTGTTTGCTCTATTGGGAACTTTGAGATCTTTAGGTTTCTTATGATCACTATGCCAATTACTTTGCTGTAATTAAAGATAATGGAACTTTGATAATGACTTAGCCACCTATGATACTCAAGATAATAGGCTTGTAGAAAAATATCAATAGTTACATGACATTGTTTTGAATGGTAATTGATATAACTATGGCATGGTAATATGAGCATAGCAGCTGTCTACTTCTTCAAGTGTATGTGATCCCTCACCCATGACAGCTGTGCTGGGTAAAGATGCTAAACATTTGTCTGACTCAAATATAAAATTACTTAAAAAAAAGCTGGAGTCATCTATGACTTAGGAGTTCAGACTGAAAAAGGACTCAGTAAAAACATGATAAATCAATAAGGTATTTTTGTTTTGTTTTTGCATTGTCCACAAATACTCTCTAATTTGGTGCATTAAGAAGGAGGGTAGAAGAAGAATCAATGAAACAAGATGGAATTGGGAGGGAGACAAACCATAAGTGACTCTTAATCTCACAAAACAAACTGAGGGTTTCTGGGGGGAGGGGGGTTGGGAGAAGGGGGTGGGATTATGGACATTGGGGAGGGTATGTGCTTTGGTGAGTGCTGTGAAGTGTGTAAACCCTGTGATTTACAGACCTGTACCCCTGGGGATAAAAATATATGTTTATAAAAAATAAAAAATTAAAAAAAAAAAAGAAGGAGGGTAAACTGTCATCCTGATAATAAGAGTCACTTTTGCATTGTATTTTCATTTTGCCTTTCATCTTCATGGATAAATGGAATTTTCAAAAACTGTTTTACATATTCCTAAGCATCAATAATTTCTCAGATGCTTTTTATTTTTTAATTGAAAAAAAAAACTATAATCCCAACATTGATTATTCTTACATTAGGGCTTTCTCTTGATGTTTTACATTCTATGGGTTTGTGTAAAGCAATATATCCATCTTTATAGTGTCACATAGAATATTTTCAATGCCTTAAAATCCTTCTGTGTTCTACTTATTCACCCCCCACCTCCCTGAACTCCTGCCAACCACTGATCTCTTTAATGCCTCCATAGTTTTGCTTTTTCAGAAAGTCATATAGTTGGAATCACATGGTATATAGCCTTTTCAGACTGGTTCCTATCACTTAGTAATATGAATTTAAGGTTCTTCTATATATTTTCATGGCTTGATAATTCATTTTTTTTCAGCACTGAATAATATTCCATAGCCTGAATGTACCATAGTTCATCCATTCATGCACTAAATGACATCTTGGTTGTTTCCAAATTTCAACAATAATGAATAAAGTGACTATTAATATCCATATGCAGCCTTTTGTGTGGATATAAGTCCCAACTACTTTGAAAAACTAAGGTGGGCAATTCATGGATTCCATGGTAAGATTATGTTCAGAATCATAAGAAACTGTTAAACTCTTATTACAAAGTAGCTATACCATTTTGCATTCCCTCCAGCAAGACAAGAATTTTGGTTGCATATTCTTGTCAACATTTGGTGTTGTCAGTGCTTTTGATTATGCCATTCTAATGTGTGTATATTGGTATCCCAAATTTGCTTTAATTTGCATTTCCTTAATGATGTATGATGGGCAAGTTTTCAAAATGCTTATTTGTCATCTGTATAACTTCCTTAGTGAAATGTTTTAGTTAGTTTGAGCTACTATGACAATTACCATATTTTGGGTGGCAGACAAGCAACAAAAATTGGTTTTCACGGGATGCCTGGGTGGCTCAGTTGGTTAGACGACTGCCTTCGGCTCAGGTCATGATCCTGGAGTCCCGGGATCAAGTCCCACATCGGGCTCCCAGCTCCACCGGGAGTCTGCTTCTCTCTCTGACCTTCTCCTCGCTCATGATCTCTCTCACTGTCTCTCTCTCAAATAAATAAATAAAAAATCTTTAAAAAAATTTAAAAAAAAATTGGTTTTCACTATTATGGAGGTTGGAAGTCCAATATCAGGCTCTGAGTTTTGTCTCTATAAAGCAGAATTCAACAAGAGAAAATTAATAAGACAAAACAAGTGTTTCATTGTTTTTAGAAGAATCTACATATTTTGCTAAATGGACAATTGAAGAAAGTGAGAATATGATGTATAATTCCCTGTGAAAATTATCTGTAATTACCTGCACATTATATATGTGCAGAGTTGTATGTCATTGGTTTTATCACAGCGAGCAGTGTGAGCTCTAGCCTCTTTCAAATGTCAGGGTGAGCAGAGGCAGGTGGAAAGCAAATTATCTATCTATTTATTTATTTATTTATTAAAGCTATTTATTTATTTGACAGACAGAGATCACAAGTAGGCAGAGAGTCAGGCAGAGAGAGAGGAGGAAGCAGGCTCCCCGCTGAGCATAGAGTTCAATGTGGGGCTCCATCCCAGGACCCTGAGATCATGACCTGAGCCGAAGGCAGCGGCTTTTACCCACTGAGCCACCCAGGAGCCCCGAAAGTAAATTATTTAAAGATAAGAAAGAATAATTTTAAAAAATATTTTGTTTATTTATTTGACAAAGAAGAGAAGGAGAGAGGAATAACACAAGCCAGGGGGAGGAGGGAGACAAAGGGAGTAGCAGGTTCCTCACTGAGCAGAGAGTCTGATGTGTGACTCCATCCCAGGGCCCTGGGATTCTGACTTGAGCCAAAGGCCAACACTTGACCAACTAAGCCACCCAACTTCCCCAAGAGAGAATAATTCTTAAAGTAGTAACTTCAAAGAAAGTGAGAATAAATTTACTATGAACTAGCAAGATAATTAAAAGGGCTCAAAAATCATATCAGACAGAATGGTTAATAAAAACGCATTTTGTTGTTTGATATATCCATACTAAATAACATGGAAATTTAAAGTAGTGACAGCTTTAAGGTGAAGCTTGGTCAGAAAATCTTCATGGAAAACAAAAGTTTATTTTCTAACAACTCTAATCATTTTATACTATATTTTTCGATGGATGCACTTGTATAACACTTGCTTTTAGTTTTGATTAAAAATAAATTTCTTGGGGCACCTGAGTGGCTCAGTGGGTTAAAGCCTCTGCCTTAGGCTCGGGTCGTGATCCAGTGTCCTGGGATCAAGCCCCACATTGGGCTCTCTGCTCAATGGGGAGCCTGCTTTCTCTTCTCCCTCTGCCTCCCTCTCTGCCTACTTGTGATCTCTTGACTGTCAAATAAATAAATAAAATCTTTAAAAAACCCCAAAAAACAGAAAACAAATTTTTTGGTCATCCTTTAAATATATAGGTAAACACATAAAATAATTCTTAGAAAATCGTAGTTTAACTTGAAGTTAACTTGTTAAACTAAGGAAATTTGAATCAAGATTAACTTTTTAATTCTTTAAAAAAAAATCTCATAAAGTTTTAAAATTTGGATTAGCTGGTTGGGTCCATGAGCATTCGTATTATATTTCCCAGAGAATTAATGGAAACACTAAAATTGAATTATACAATTCCTAAAAATGGTGAAGCCATAAAATATAAAAGAATGGACTAATTGATATGAAATTTGTGAGATTAAGAGTCACTTATGGTTTGTCTCCCTCTCTGGTGATTCACAGACCTGTACCCCTGGGGATAAAAATATATGTTTATAAAAAATAAAAAAATTAAAAATAAATAAATAAATAACTGATATGAAATTTAACCCAGAGAAATGTGGGTCCTATTTATGCATATATCTAGAGGCAATTTTCACCTAGCAAACTACAAATTAGATTGCACATAGAAAACTTGATCTGAATTTTGTCAGCCAATATAAACACATCTAACAGTCAAATAAGAAATCAAGATTTGTGTCTGTCCCAAGATACTTAGTAACTATAGAGATGAAACATTAAGTTAAGAGTGGATAATCTTTGCAGAAGCCTTCTTAATTGACTGAAACCAGTATTACCAGTAATAAGCTGGTGATAAAATATAACCTGATGCACTAAGAAGGACACATAATTTTTGTGGTACCCTGGGAAAACAAAGAGCTTTGGTCCATGTTGTGAGAACTCCAGTCATATCTAATTTGAGGGACATTCAACATTAGTTATTGGACTTTGAAAATGTTAAGATGATGAAACAAAGACATAATCAAGAACAGTTGATGATTGCACAAGACCAAGGAAAATAAAAGTGAAAAAATACAGTGTGGGATTTTGCAAGAGATCCTGGAGCAAGGGGGAAAAAAAGTAGTGGAAAAACTGGTGAAATTCCAATATGATTTTTAATTTTGATGATGGTTCTGAAAATTTTACAATATTATGTAAGATGTAAACTTTAGTGGAAGCTGCATGAGAAATAGATGGAAACTTTCTTCCTGTTTTTATATTTTAAGCCCAAATACATTGTTTAAAATTTTTAAAAAAGTATTTAGGGAGGGGCAACTAAAGGAATGGCAGAAAGAGTAGTATTTGTCAGGAGTTGGTATCAGGATGGGATTGATTGCCAAATAGTAACAGAAGGGAGTTCCTTGGATTGTGGAACTATCTTGATTATGATGATGGTTACATGACTTCTCTGCATTTGCCAAGATGCATAGAAAGGTAAACCAAAAATAGTGCACTGTATTGTATATAACAATAAACAAAGAGACATAAAAATAAAACAAACCCAAATAACTAAAGAAAACAGTTGCAGCAAGCAAATATGATTCGTCAATAATGAAAAATGAAAGAAGTATTAATATAAAAGCTTGGTACCTGAACAGCAATTTCATTTCATTACAAACAATAGTTAGAAAAATAACTGTGACAATTGTCCAATATCTTGTTATTAATTAAGCATAATTTGAGTGAAATATAGTGATAGAGTAATTTTAAATATAAACAATATTCGATTATCTAAAGATATGGTTAGTCATGGTTGGTACGTCATTGTATTTGACAAAATATTTAAATATATGTATTATATCATGAGGCTATAAAATTAATCCAGGATTTCAGTTTTTTGAGTCTTCTCAATTTTATTTTACCAATTTTGGAGTAAAGGTAAGGTGAACTTCTAGTGTGTAGCAAATTCTATGATATTGCATAGACCTACAATGTGCTGAACAGAGGAAGAGAAAAATTAAAGCACTAAGCAGCACACTAAGTTGATTCAAAGACTCCCCACTGCAAACAAGGAACTATGCAAAAAGATACCTCTCTCTCTCTCTCTCTCTCTCTCTCACACACACACACACACACACTTGAGTTTGTGCCAGTTGACAGAATGAAAATATACCATGGAGCCAGAATTGAAAGCTTAGGCTGGTATCAAATTAGATAGTGGTGTTCAGACCTGGATACTAACCCCTATAGTTGGGAGCTGGCTTTGTAATGCACAGTAGAAGAAATAGTTTTCCACAGTGTGGCAAGACTTAGCACTCAGGCCCCTCGTTACATGGGTAACTCTCAATGGTTTGCTCTTTCTACATAAAGGAGATCACGAGTGCTTCACCCAATAGCTTTGTAGAAACAGTGTGCAATATTACTGATAGTTCAAGATCTAGATGGATTAAAATGTATTCTGAGAGGAAGCCCATAATAAAGTGTGCTGGCTGTGTTCATTTTGCTCCTTGCAATAAATACACTATACCACATTTTCCCTCTTGCTCTCTGCCTGAGACGAATCTGGGTGGACTACAGGAGTTGGGTTCCTCTCACTCCAGCTTCTGGTAGCCGGCATCCACTGGAAAACTCTGGCTGAAGAGCACAGAGAGTGGGAAAAGTTAGTTTATGACATTTAATCCAATGACTAATCTTTCAGACTAGGAGTGAGATATTTAGAAAGAAAAAAAAAAAAGATACCCCGATAGCTTTGGATTTCAGATAATGAATAATTTTTAAAGTGAAAGAAGGCCCATGTACTATTTGGGAAATACTTATACTAAAAAGGAGTTGTTTATCTGGAATTCAAAGTTAGCTGAGCATCCTGTATCTTTTCTGGCAACCCTACGTCAGTGTTGGCTTTGCACAATCCCTCGAAGACTTTCTGATGTGATGGACTTGTCAGCTAACCCTATAGCAGGAAACATTTTGTGATATGTAAGTGTGTCAAATCAACACATTGAACTCCTTAAACTTATACAACACATTAATTACGTTTCAAAAAACCTGGGGAAAAAAAGATCATGATTTTTTTTTCAAGGCAATCCCTACAAACAGTTTCCTTATCAGGATTCTGGTGTTTTCAAATTCTCTTTTAACTCTGTTAGAGAATAACAATCTAGCTGTCTGATGAAAAAGGTTCTCATATTTTTTTGGTACTTTCTTTAAGAAATGTTTGTAAGGGGGGTGCCTGGGTGGGTCAGTGGTTTAAGCCTCTACCTTCAGCTCAGGTCATGATCTCAGGATCCTGGGATCAAGCCCCGCATCGGGCTTTCTGTTCGGCATGGAGCCCACTTCCTTCTCTCTCTGCCTGCCTCTCTGCCTACTTGTGATCTTTGTCTGTCAAATAAATAAAATCTTTAAAAAAAAAAAAAAGAAATGTTTGTAAGGCATTGCATTTTAATAAAAAAATCAATTTTCTATATCACCCTCAAGTCCAAAGAAAGTAGAAAATTAGAAGAGAAAAATTATATTCTTAAATTAGCCAACATTTTATAAATCCTATATTTCTTTGATCTGATGGTTGTTTTTGGCCCTAATTACAATGGGGTCATTCTTTTAGCATCTCATTGACCTCTGACACTCTTCATATGAACTGATAAATGGATATCCTATGAATCTGGGAATACCACTCCCAACCTTAGATTCCATTTATTACAAACTAGTAAGGCTCTGAGACCTTGAGCTGAGGAGTCTTAAAAATTGCCTAGAAGTAGATGATCTTGGCCTAAGGACAGATAAATCAACATTTTCTTTTTTTTTTAAGATTTATTTATTTATTCATTTGACAGACAGAGATCATAAGTAGGCAGAGAGGCAGGCAGAGAAAGAGGAAGGGAAGCAGGCTCCTCACTGAGCAGAGAGCCCAATGCGGGTCTCGATCCCAGGACCCTGGGATCATCACCTGAGCTGAAGGCAGACGCTTAACCCACTGAGCCACTCAGGCACCTCAATCAACATTTTCAAATCAAGACAATATTGGCACAAAATAAAAAATCTTCCATCCACAATAACAGAAAAGTAGTCTGGTTTTAAAGATCTGTGCTAGTCTTCTTTTTTTCTGTTTATTTTGTTACGGATCTTCATATTTTATTTAAATAAAGTTTAACAATGACCTGAAAGGGTTTTTCAAAGTTATGTTGTACATTGACACCTTTATCACACCCTTAACTCCCCTCAGCCTTTCTCTATTATGTGAAGAGGCCACTTATCTGTGAATTTCTTTGAGTTTTTATGATCGTTGAATATATTTACTCTCACTTATACCCCTGATAAACATCTAATTTATGTTTCATTAAATACTATCAAAGGCAAAGTTTCTACAACAGGTTGTGTGTGTGTGTGCGTGTGTGTGTGTATGTGCGCGTGCGCATGTGTACTAGATTATTCTCATATGTCAACTCCAACTTTCAATCTTGCAATAACTGGATCCTCACCACAAACCCCAGAATGCTTCCGAATAAAACCTTCCACACCACCCCTGCCCACCAGGGGCAACAACTGATACAGGAGCTATTCTCACCACAGTAGCCAGTATGTTCTTTTTAGAGATTCTCTAGCCTGCTTCTCAGGAATTATTCATTTCTACTAAGAGAATCTACTAATCTTGAGGATGGCTTATCCCTGATGTGAAAAACTGTACGATATATTCTTCACCAGGGTGAAGAATTAATTCTTAAGAAGAAATCAGACTTTCTTTTTTTTTTTTCTTTTTTAAGATTTTTATTTATTTATTTGACAGAGAGAGAGATCACAAGTAGAGAGAGGCAGGCAGAGAGAGAGAGGAAGGGAAGCAGGCTCCCCGCCGAGCAGAGAGCCCAATGTGGGACTCAATCCCAGGACCCTGAGATCATGACCTGAGCCGAAGGCAGCGGCTCAACCCACTGAGCCACCCAGGCACCCCGAAATCAGACTTTCAATTGACTACTTGAAACCTGCCTTGTGTTTATGCAACAGGTGTTAGAGATTTCCATATATTAAAAATCCCTACCTCTATAGGGGACCATGTTTCCCTGGGAATTACTCCTGGAAATCTCCAAACTAAGGTAAACACAGAGTGCTCAAGATTACTACCTGGAGGGATAATGAACTTTTTTTCATATGCACAATTTGTTCTGCTTTTCCAACAGCAGGAATGCAAACAACAAGAAAAATTGAGCCAAAATTTATTATTATCCTGGCAATGGTAAGAAAAAGAAGAAAAAAAGAAAAGAAAGGATAAAGAAAGAAAATGGACCAATTTTATTCCAGAGGCTTCCCTAGCTTACATTTATTAACCAGGGTTCAAGCACTGCTCTGAATTAATTTTGCTGAGACAAGAGAGTTAATAGTTAATGGTTCATGTTGCATCAGTATAAATAACGGTGGTCAGGTGAAACAATATGCATCTGAACTTAAGGAAAAGGTCACTTGACTTCCTAAAATTAATCTCAATTACCTAATAAGACATGTTATTATGGCCTAGGCTTACCAATTAGATATGTGTACTCATTTACTTTTAGAGGGACTCACAACAATTTGCTTCTAATTATTTCTCTTATTCTAGCTGAGTTTTACATCTATTCAGTCTTAAATGTTAGTACTGAACTGTTTCATATCAGATGATTTAAGAATTCCTGATACAATAAAATGATAAAAGAATGCTAAGGAATTATTTTGGCCCAAATAAAAATAATAATTATATAATATTCTGATAATAACACCAGGATTTTTCTCATGTGTAATTAAAAACTATAATATTCAACCTTTCAAGAACAAATCAGTGTTTTTTAATGTATTCACACAGATATATACAACCATGACCACTGTCTATTTTATAATATTTTCAATTTGCATAAATATTTGTATATATTCTTTTTTTCATTTATTTATTTTCAGCATAACAGTATCATTATTTTTTCACCACACCCAGTGCTCCATGCAATCCGTGCCCTCTATAATACCCACCACCTGGTACCCCGACCTCCCAACCCCTGCCACTTCAAACCCTCAGATTGTTTTTCAGAGTCCATAGTCTCTCATGATTCACCTCCCCTTCCAATTTACCCCAACCCCCTTCTCTCTAACTCCCCATGTCCTCCATGCTTTTTGTTATGCTCCACAAATAAGTGAAACCATATAATTGACTCTCTCTGCTTGACTTATTTCACTCAGCAGAATCTCTTCCAGTCCCGTCCATGTTGCTACAAAAGTTGGGTATTCGTCCTTTCTGATGGAGGCATAATACTCCATAGTGTATATGGACCACATCTTCCTTATCCATTCATCCGTTGAAGGGCATCTTGGTTCTTTCCACAGTTTGGCGACCATGGCTAATAGCCACAGTTTGGCTGCCATGGCTATAGCATTGCTGCTATAAACATTGGGGTACAGATGGCCCTTCTTTTCACTACATCTGTATCTTTGGGGTAAATACCCAGGAGTGCAATGGCAGAGTCATAGGGAAGTTCTATTTTTAATTTCTTGAAGAATCTCCACACTGTTCTCCAAAGAGGCTGCACCAACTTGCATTTCCACCAACAGTGTAAGAGGGTTCCCCTTTCTCCACATCCTCTCCAACACATGTTGTTTCCTGTCTTGATAATTTTGGCCATTCTAACTGGTGTAAGGTGATATCTCAATGTAGTTTTAATTTGAATCTCCCTGATGGCTAGTGATGATGAACATTTTTTCATGTGTCTGATAGCCATTTGTATGTCTTTATTGGAGAAGTGTTTGTCCATATCTTCTGCCCATTTTTTGATATGTCTGTTTTGTGTGTGTTGAGTTTGAGGAGTTCATTATAGATCCTGGATATCAACCTTTTGTCTGTACTGTCATTTGCAAATATCTTCTCCCATTTCGTTGGTTGCCTCTTTGCTTTCTTGACTGTTTCCTTTGCTGTGTAGAAGCTTTTGATTTTGATGAAGTCCCAAAAGATTATCTTCACTTTTGTTTCCTTTGTCTTTGGAGACATATCTTGAAAGAAGTTGCTGTGGCTGATATCATATATATTCTTTAGAGAAATGTCTATTCAGATATTTTCCCATTTTAAAATTTGTTGATTGGTCTTCTCATTGTAGAGTGGTAGTTTTTCTATATTCTAGGTACTATATACTTTAATCAGCTCTGTGATTACAAATATTTTCCCCATTTTGTAGGATGATTTTTCATTTCATGATTGTGTTTTTTGAAACACAGTTTTTTTATTTCTATGAAGTCCAATTTATGTATGCTCTTTTCACCTGTGCTTTTTCTGTCTAACCCAAGATATAACCCAAGATCATGAAGATTTACTCACATATTTTCTTCTAAGAGTTTCATACTTTTTTCTTACATTTGGGTTTCTGACTCTTTTTTTTTTATAGAGAATTATAAATTCTCTATAATTTCTTTCAGACGATAGAAGCAGAGAGAGTACTTTCCAACTTATACTGTGAGGCCGGCATTATCCCCATAGCAAAACCAGACAAAGATATCACAAGAAAAGAAAACTACATACCAATATCTCTTATGAACTTGAATGTAAAAATCCTCAACAAGACATTAGCAAATTGAATCCGATAATGTATAAGAGAGTAATAGATCACAACTAAGTGGTTCTTGCAGATATGCAAAATTTTAACATTTGAAAATCAGTTAATATAATCTATCACATTAAGAGGCTAAAAAAGAAAACTCATACAATCAAATGAATAGATGCAGAAAGAACATTTGAGAACATCCACAATCCAGGCACAAAAACAAATGTAGTAGGAATACAAATGAACTCCCTCAATATGATAAAAAAAATATCTATCAAAAATCCTACAGCTAACATCATACTTAATGGTGAGAAACTCAAACATTTCCCACTAAGATCAACAAGGCAGGGATGTTCCCTTTCATCACTCCCTTTCAACACTGAACTAGAAGTCCTAACTAAAACAATAAGACATTTTTTAAAATTTCTTATTTTTTATAAACATATATTTTTATCCCCAGGGGTACAGGTCTGTGAATCACCAGGTTTACACACTTCACAGCACTCACCAAAGCACATACCCTCCCCAATGTCCATAATCCCACCCCCTTCTCCCAAACCCCCTCCCCCCAGCAACCCTCAGTTTGTTTTGTGAGATTAAGAGTCACTTATAGTTTGTCTCCAAAAGGAATCCATCAAAATCCTTGAGGAGAACACAGGCAGCAACCTCTTCGACCTCAGCCGCAGCAACATCTTCCTAGGAACAACGCCAAAGGCAAGGGAAGCAAGAGCAAAAATGAACTATTGGGATTTCATCAAGATCAAAAGCTTTTGCACAGCAAAGGAAACAGTCAACAAAATCAAAAGACAACTGACTGAATGGGAGAAGATATTTGCAAACGACATATCAGATAAAGCACTAGTGTCCAGAATCTATAAAGAACTTAGCAAACTCAATACCCAAAGAACAAATAATCCAATCAAGAAATGGGCAGAGGACATGAACAGACATTTCTGCAAAGAAGACATCGAGATGGCCAACAGACACATGAAAAAGTGCTCCATATCACTCGGCATCAGGGAAATACAAATCAAAACCACAACAATAAGACATTTTTAAAAGCTGATGTAAAGCTTGTTTGAGTAAGTCTAATGCCTGAACTTCCTTGAAGACAGTTTCTATTGCTACTTTTTTTTAAATTAAGAATTCACTAGTCAGTTCATTTACTAGAATTATCAATGGAAGTGAAACTTGAAAGAGAGAGTAACTGATATATGCTCCCAATCATTTCATTTTTATAGTTAAATAGTTTGCATTATAAACCTATTCAGGGGTGCATGGCTGGCTCAGTTAGTAAAGCATCAGAGTATTGATCTTGGGGTTGTTAAGTTCCAGTACCACTTTAGGTGTAGTGATTACTTAAAAGTAAAATCTTAAAAACAAAACAAAACAAAACCAGCCTAGTAAGATAACTTGGTATTTATGCTCTTCTCACACAACTGCTAATCAGACAACTGTTTATCATTATTGGTATCAATTTCAATTCTATGAACCATGCTTTTTTATTTTTCCTGTGTAACATTTTCTAAAGAAGATGACTTTTTTAGGAATTACCTTTATTTTTTGATTTTATGTGATAAAACAATGAGACCAGGATTATAGGGCATAAATCTTGTATTGCATAGCTTCTCAATGAAAGGAAATACTGAAGATGAAAATAAAGGTAAATTGCATATAGAATAAGAATTAAATAATAATATTGATGTTGAAAATGTTATTTTCCTCATAAATGTCACGTAATTTTCATTGAGCAAATCATAGTCAGAAAATTTTACTGTACAGTAGTAAAATATCACTCTTAAAATGCTAATAATTGCTTAACAATAAGAACAGATATTAAAAGTAGAGTGAGAACAGAGTGATGCTTTCTAGTATCTTGACAATTCTTCCTCTCATTAAAGTAGTCCCCAACTTCCCCCAACCATATAATCACATTATATGTTTTAGTCAGTGGGGGCTACATCATGGCAATAATATAGATCCATAAAAACAGGGCATAATTACTCACCAATATTAATTCTGGAATCTGCTAGCTCTGCAGTGTTCTTCATTAAATAACTATATATGTATATATACACACACTAGAGTCTTCCCATTATCTTACCTGTTACTTCTGAATGCTGTTGTGGATATTGTGGTTTCTCTGTAACATTCTTTCCACACTTCTCCTATTGTGTAAGCACGGGATTTGAATAGACATGGCTATTCCTTTTATTATTTAAACCATTTGTGACAATCCTATGCTTCTTGCCACCATTGATTTGTTCCTATATTCCAAGCCTAGAAAAATGGTGTTTGTGTGACATTGGCTTAGGCACAGGAAGTGATTCAGGTTTGCTTCAATGTACTTGAATTTTAGGTAACTTGCTGTGAACACTGAAACAGAGTTTTCTTTTTTCATGATGTGATATGTAACTTGAAGTCTGGATCTCCTGAAACCATTTGCTTCTTTGAGGAAAGCCAGTTTGTGGTTGAAACTGACATGGAGAGGAAAGAATAATTGATACAAGAAAAAAGTAACCCAACAAGAATCTTGATTTAAGGAATAGAAAAAAGATCTTTTGAAATCCTTTGCTCTTTTAGCTGGTTTTAGTTGCATGATTATTTAACCAACTTTTGAAAGTACCAGATACATAAATCACAAATGACTGTTATTTTTTTTTATGTGAACAAACACATATATTTAAGAACACAGTTTATATCCATTATCTACATAAAATCTCTGCCTTGTCTGATAAATTCTGGCTAGGTTAAGAACAAGAGTTCTGTATCACATTTACAGTTGAGTTTCATATGTCTTTAGTTCTAGTAAAGATTAGGTTTACACCAATTAAAAACAACAGGCATTTAATGGTACTTATTATTTATATTAGTCAGTCATCAATACTGTAAATGATTCAGAGTCGTATGACATTTATCTAGCTCCAAGGACTATTCAATCTGGTTGAAGAAATATTTGAGGAGTTTTTGTTCAAGAGGAAATATTTTTTATACTTATATAACTGTTATGTAACTTATGTAGCTAATATTTCATACAAGCATAACTGTGACCAAGCCCCAGTTCACAAATCTGTGTCATTTTTCCTTCATGTAATCACGTGTGTTTACATTTATTTATTTTGATATGAATATCAATCTATATTATAAAAGCATAATTAAAATATTGAGAGAGCTACAGATGTTATAATTTGCTTTTATTAAAAATATACACATAAATACTTATTCATTGATATCCCCTGTTTTATTTATTTTTTTTAGAGCTAAGCAAAAAGAAATATAATTAAAATCTGGTTTCAGTCTATTAAATTGAACATTCTTTTATTATGCTGTCAGTGAAGCTTCTCTAAATCAATACCTCTCAAGCTACGATGAAAAGAAAAATATGAAATGTTTAGAAGGATCCAATTTATAAGAAGTCTACATAAAATTGAATTTAAGTGCTACTTAACTAAAATTATTTGAAATTTTGATAAGATTACAAGTGATTAACTATATTTGAAAGATTTATATTGTATAGTTCAAGTTTGCTTGAGCTATACAATTGTTGAATGGCATTTATTTATTGGTATTAACAAAAATTTATGTCACACTTACTCTGTAAAGATTGCTGACATAGGAACTAGAAGTGCAGAGTTCTAGAAGTACATAGGACATAGTCCCCGCTTTTAGAGGACTTATAGTCTCTACTTTCTGGGATGCTGCAAACTTTCCCAAGCACATGATTATCATTCACCAAGATGCTGTTCTATTTCTAAATGCTAATTTTTCCTTCTACCCTCTGGCCCTTTAGTGTGTGGTCAAATTATCTACCATCTGTAGAACTGTCTACAATCAGATGTCTCTGATTACATCACTTTTGCCCTATAGAAATTATAACCATAGTAGTTATAGTGGAAGCTAAAATGTATTGAACTCTTAAAAAATATGCAATTTTTAATGTATGATTGCATATAACATGACTTTAGTTACAAGGTGGAAAAATACACCTCTCATTAATTTTGAAGATTTAGCTGAATTTTTTATAATGGCACTAATTACTATTTTTATTGATATAATAAATACTGAATCGCTACTATGTGATAAGCACTGTGCTAACTGTAAGCAAGTCTAGGGACTGCTGAGAATTGTCTTTAAAAATCTAATCAAAGAGGAAAATAAATACTTTTGGAAATCAAATAGTATGGAGATAATGACTTGCCCAAAGGAAGAGTCAGTTTGCATTGTACAGATATTTCACACAGGGATAGAAAGTCTTATCTTGGTAAAACCACACGCATTTTGCGTTTTTTTTTTTTTTTTCCCTCTGGCTTAAATGTATTCTTTGATATTTTGTGAATTAGTTTAGGAGGCCTTTGAAGCGATGCATTTTATAAAACACATTTCCCTTTGTGGTTGCTCAAGATTTTTTTTTTTTTTTTTTGTAGTAGAGTCTTTGTCCAGCATGGAGACCAACATGGGGCTTGAACTCACCATCTTCAGATCAAGACTTCAGCTGAGATCAAGAGTTGGATACTTTACTGACTGAGCCACCCAGGTGCCGCAAGATTTTGTTTCTTATTAAAAAATATGTCTTCTAACTATGTGTTAAGGAAATGCTGTTCATTTGTTTTGTTTTATATTTTAGTAGTATCAGCATGAATTTACTGATGATAATAAGTGTCTAGTATATATAATTGTTTATACACAATTCAGATCACTTGAATATTTATGTTATTACTGGAAACATTTCTACCCAACTGTTCTAATTTTCAATTTGATTATGGTTTGACTTATAGAAGCCAATATGCACTTATAAGCAACATTAAATTTGGATGCACTAAAACAGAAAAAAATTTTAATGAACTCTTTGGATCACACTACTTACAGAAAATATGTTCATCATATAGATATATAAAATGCATGTATGCATAATATCCCCAACCTGGCACAGATGCTGAAAATTTTCATGGATGTCCCCTTTTCCTTCAGGGAAATGAAACATACACTATACAACACTATGTCTTTTTTAAAATTATATTTTGATGACTGACAAGTTATTCTTTAGTATTCTAAGGCATGGTTTCCTTGGCTGCAGAGGATTATTTTATATGAACGCATTGTAATTTTCATATTATTCCCCAATTTAGGGCAATTGTGTTGTTTCCAACTTATTCTTTTGGGTAAATAGCTGTGTTGTGAACAATCTATATGTAAGCCCTTAAAGAAGAACTATATTTTGCTTTAGTTAAGAGCTATTAAAAGTAGATACACTTTTTAAGTATCATGAAACTTATTGTGGAGTTACCCACCAGACAGTTGTACTAGTTTAACCAATGGCACTCTATCAATATATCAGTTGGGAAAAACTCAAGACTTATACAAATTTAACCTGAAATTTTTCTGGTGTAAAAAATTCTATTTTTTTTTTTTTTTTATGAGTAGCCATTTCTGTGGGGCCCTGTCATCCAACCAGTCATTAAGGACTGAATTTCTCCCTCTTTGGCATCTGTTTCTAGCAAGCTGGGACCTAGGAGACACGATGACCACTTCAAAAGCTTTCTCCTGAAGGACATTTCCACTCTTATTCCTTTACATTCCGAACATACGGCTACAAGGGGGCCGGGACATTTTGTTTCAAGCTGCTTTCAACCGATAGCTGCATGCTATATGGACGGGGACAAGCTAATAGTTTTGCTCTCATCCACTTCCAGGCATGATTTGACCTGCAGAGCACACACTTCTGTCCTTTCCACCTGCTCCTCATAGAAAACAACTCAAATGTGCATCTTTTCACTTCAGTGAGCTCAATATCCATGTTTACTGGCTGATGCACTGTTGGGGTTAATGTCGAGCGTGAACTCAGCCATAATACCTGGCGTGCTAAAATGTGACCCGGAGGCCACGGGAGGGGGCGGGGTGCAGCGAAGGAAGGTTTTGGAGAAGGGCGTAGGCCTTTGGAATGCCCAGGCCTGCGTCACCACTCTGCCAACTGAATGCTGCAGAGAGTTGCCTTCCTGAAGCTTTCTTAGCCCAAACAGCCACCCTGTGATCTAAGAGATGTATGCATTGTCCCTTAGGCTATGTTTAGTAGAACACGCAGATTAGCATGTAGTTTCTTTCCCAGAAACAGATCATCCCAGTTTCAGTAAGACCCCTAGTCACGCATCACATGCTTGAGAAACAGTGATAAGGATTTGTGATTATCCTGAAGGACCAATAAAAGTGGGAGCAAAGAAGAGCAGAGTCTTTATCTCTGAACTTTGGCCCACTTGCCTTCTCTCTTTGACAGCAAAGTTTGGAGTAATCTTTCATCCTTTGGTACTGGGTTTGCTGACTGCTCCTGGCAATGTACAGTCTTCCTCACAGGTGTAGATGTGGTTCATTTTGGTCTAGCAGTTCAAGTTGGAGGATACCTCCATTTCAAGGGGTCATTCAGCTTTTTGCTTGGACTCTTAAATACCTGTGCGTTCTCTGCCACAAAAAGGGTGACTCTTTTTTTTTTTTTTTTTTAAACACTAGCCATGCTAACACTGGGTTAAATTATTAAGATGAATTCATTAATGTATTAGTGTATTTGTAAAATAAAACTGCTATTTCAATTTGTGGTTATTTGTTTTTAAGTGAATGTATTAGGTATGCTGATCATTTGTGAGTCTCAATTTTTATTATTAGCATTTTTTTCACGAATTCTATTAAGCCTGGTTTCCAATAATAAATTATTTTATTAATTCAAAAATCAGAACTTTCATAATCCTTCTTAAAATAAATCATCTCCTAGATTTTCATCCATCATTTCAGCTTTTCAAAAATACATATTTTTAATTTTTTTATTGTTTTGAATAAAAACAAACTCAGCAGAAACAATTAATTAACTTTATGCCATGACATCAGAATTCTTACTTTCATTTCCCATCCCTTGAGTACTATAGACTGCCCAAATGGATATTGGAAAATTTAAATTTGCCCCTGCAGTCTGTTATTCTTATACTTTGTGATAGCTTTCCTGAATCCATAGAATACCTTTTTAAAAATGTCAGAATTATTTCCCAAATTCTAACCATGTCATCTCCTATTTTTTTTCTATTTTAACATCTATTTGTAGGATGAAACACTTATTATGAAATTGCAGTGTGCTAGAGATAGTTAAGACAAGAGAAAATGGGGGCGCCTGGGTGGCTCAGTGGGTTAAAGACAAGAGAAAATGCACTCCTCAAAATCCTCCCTTAGTTTGCCATGGCACAATCAATGTATTGGGAATTATGTGGACACACTCTGCCTCACATCACAATGCCATTTGTCTTGGTCCATTGAGGCTGCTATAACAGAATGCCAAAGACTGAGTGACTTATAAACAACATAAATTTATTTCCTGTAGTTCTGGAGGTGGAAGTCTAAGATCAGATGGCCAGCATGGTTTGGTTCTTGGGACAACTGCTGTCTTCCTGCAATATCCTTACATGGTGAAAGTGGTAACAGAGGTTGCTGAGATCTCTTATTTATTTATTTATTTATTTATTTATTTATTTATTTATATTTCTTTGGTTATTTATTTGAGAGATAGGTGTGTGTGCACAAGAGAAGAAAGAAGCAGAAGGAGACAGATAGAGAATCCTCAAGCAGACATCACTGCTGAGCACGTAGCCAAACTAGGAGTCTGGGTTGATTCTAGGACCCTGAGATCATGGTCTGAGTCCAAACCAAAAGCTGGCCCCTTAACCAGCTAAGCCACCCAGGCACCCTCTCTGGGATCTCTTTCATAAGAGCACTAATCCCATTCTTGAGGACTCCACCCCATAATCTAATCACCCTCCTAAGGCCCCACCTTCTAATACCATGATGATTAGTAATCAATACAAATTTTGGAGGCAACACAAACATTCAGGCCATACCACCATCCACGCATAACTATGCTCTAACCACATGTACTTTCCAGAACTTCCTTACATTTAACTATTTCTTAATTAGAGCCCCTGTATACACACTTCATTTGCCTGTAATTTTCTTTCTGTCCACTATTGCTCCAAGAAGCAATTTTTGTGAGCCACAGATCTCTTGGGTTTCCTATGTACACTCTCCCTGCACACTTGTACTTTTTCTCCATATCACTTACAGAAGTATTGATTAATTTTCTACAGTGCCAATTACTAGGTGGCTTAAAACAACAGAAATTTATTATCTCACAGTTCTGGAACCTAGAGTTCTGAAGTCAGTGTGTCTACAGGATGAAGATTTCTCTGAAACTCTGCGAGAAGAAAGAGAATCTGTCATTGTCTCTGGTAGCTTCTGGTATTTGCCTGCAATCCTTGGTGTTCCTTAGCTTGTAGATTCATTGCTCCAAAATCTGTCTCTACTGTTATGTGGCTGTCCTCTCTTGGGTGCCTCTGCCTCTGCCTCTTCTCTTCTAAGGGCTTAAGTCATTCTACATGAGGACCCACTCTAATTCTATATGATTTCAACTTAATTATACCTGCAAAGACTCTTTCTTCAAATAATGTCACATTCACAGGTATGGGAGATTAGGACATCCACATAATTTTGGGAGACTACAACTTAATCCATGACAGTGTTCAATTACATTTTTTCAAGGCTGACAGTTTTTCTAATAGTTTGCTCCTTCATTTGGCACAAGTATCTGTTCTATTCTCTTTCTGTGTCCCAGCACAGGTCTTCTTGTACATAAGAAATGTTCCATAGAAAGAAAAAAGAAAGAAAGGGGTGCCTGGGTGGCTCAGTGGATTAAAG